>NC_080194.1:27808750-28125000 GCF_030028045.1 Hippopotamus amphibius kiboko
TTAGCAGCTGTGGGTTCTGTAGGCAAGTGCACACAAGGCAGGGCCGGGGTCTGCGCTAATTCTGTAGCTCCCACAGTGGGTCCAGGTGTGCGACTATGGTGGGTCCTGGTGCCTGACTTTGGCGGATCTTTCTGAGAATTGAGCCTGAGGGACATCTGGGCTAATTAACTGCATTCCCACAGCTGAAGCAGGGCCGAGAGCAGTGCCAACAACTATGTATTTTGTCAGCGCTTATGACAGGGGACAGGAGACACCACAGAGCATACTTTCCAGTGGACAGCTCCTGGAGAGGAATACCTAGTGGCTCCTCTCCCAGCAGGAGTGCTCCAGTCCTAGCTACCTCACACTGCAGTTTAGAGATCCGAGAGCTTCTACCCCAACAAGTGGGGAGCAGACCCTGCCTTCGACAGGGCTATGACAGCGACAGAGCAAAGTGGAGGCCCCTGTTCAACATCCAGTGCAAGCTCTGGTCACCACAACACCAATCACACCCCCTATCAAGGGGATAACACAAGCACACACTGAGGAAAGATGTGGCAGTCATCCATACTAAAAGTAATCTTCACACCAAAAATATTAGACTCATGCAGGCTACACAGGGACATTCCCACATAAAAACAGCCCTTTAAGACCACAGTAGATAACTGTTTCTCCTAAAGTCATAGAGTTAGAGAAACATAAGTAAAATGAAGGTACACATGAACTGCTCTCAATGAAAAAGAACAAGAGAAATTCCCTGGAAGTATAAACAATGAAACACCTCTCCAATCTACTAGACCCTGAGTTCAAACAGAAGGCAATAAAAATACTAAAGGAATTAACAAAGGCTATCAACAGAAATGCATATCACTATAACAAGAAATTAGAAACTATAAAGAGGTGCCAATTAAAATTAGAAAACTGCCAATCTGCTAAGACAAAACCTGAGCTAAAGGCAATTAACAGCAAATTAAATAATGCAGAAGAACAAATAAGTGATCTGGAAGATAAAATAATGAAAATCATCCAATCAGAACAGCAGACAAAAAGACAAGTGAAAAAAAAAAAATAAAAGCAATATACAAGACTTATGGGATAAAATAGAGCGAGTCAATTTACATATAATAGAGATTCCCAGAAGAAGAAATAAAAAAAGGGATCGAAAATGCATTTGAAGAAATTATGGCTGAAAACTTCCCAAACCAAAAGGAAACAGATATCCAGGTACAGGAAGCACAGAGTCCCAAACAAGATGAACCCAAGCAAACCTACACCATGACATATTATAATTAAAATGGCTGGGCTTCCTAGGTGGCGCAATGGTTAAGAATCCGCCTGCCAATGCAGGGGACACAGGTTTGTTCCCTACTCCAGGAAGATCCCACATGCCATGGAGCAACTAAGCCCGTGTGCCAAAAAAAAAAAAAAAAAAAAAAGGCAAAAGTTAAAGTGAGGATTCTACAGGCAGCAAGAGAAAAAAAGTTACTTACAAAGAAACTCATTAGTCTATCAGCTAACTTCTCTATAAAAACGTTGCAGGACAGAAGGGAGTGGCAAGATATATTCAAACTTTCTAAAAGGGAAAAACCTGCAACCTGGGATACTCTACACAGCAAGATTATCATTTAGAATAGAAGGAGAGATAAAGAATTTCCCAGACAAGCAAAAGCTAAAAGAATACAGTAATACAAAACCTAAATAGACACCTCTACAAAGAAACATACAGACAGCCAAGAAGCACATGAAAAGATGTTCAACACTGCTAATTATTAGAGAAATGCAAATCAAAACTACAATGAGATATCACCACACACCAGTCAAAATGGCTATCATCAAGAAACCCACAAACAATAAATGGTGAAGAGGGTGTGGAGAGAAGGGAACCCCTTTTGCACTGCTGGTGGGAATGTAAATTGGTACAGCCACTATGGAGAACAGTATGGAGGTTCCTTAAAAAACTAAAAATAGAGCTACCATATGACCCTGCAATCCTACTCCTGGACATATGTCCAGAGAAAAACATGGTCCAAAAGGATACATGCACCCCAATGTTCACTGCAGCACTGTTTACAATAGCCAAGACATGGAGCAACCTAAATATCCACTGACAGAGGAATGGATAAAGATGTGGTACATATATACAATGGAATATTACTCAGCCGTTAAAAAGAATGAAATAATGCCATTTGCAGTAACATGCATGGACCTAGAGATTGTCATACTGAGTGAAGTAAGACAGACACAAAGAAATATCATATGACAGTACTTACATGCAAAATCTAAAAAGACATGATACAAATGAACTTATTTATAAAACGGAAATAGACTCACAGTCTTAGTGAACTTATAGTTACCAGGGGGAAGGGTGGAGGGAAGGGATAGCTAGGGAGTTTGGGATTGACATGTACACACCCATATGTTTCAAATGGATAACCGACAAGGACCTACTGTATAGCACAGGGAACTCTGCTCAATGTTATTTGGCAGCCTGGATGGGAGGGGAGTTTGGGAGAGAATGCATACATGTATATGTATGGCTGAGGCACTTTGCCGTGCACCTGAAACTATCACAACATTGTTAACTGGCTATACTCTAATATAAAATTAAAAGTTAAAAAAATAAACTAAAATGGCTGACAGACATAAATACAGGACAGGACATCATAAAACTCCTACAAAAAAGATAGGCAAAATATTCTCTGACATAAATTGTAGGAATGTTTTCTTACATCAGTTTCCCAAGGAAATAGAAATAAAAGAAAAATAAACAAATGGGACCTAATTAAACTTAAAGCTTTTGCACAGCAAAGGAAACCATAAACAAAATGAAAAGGCAACCTATGGAACAGGAGAAAATATCTGCAAATGAAGCAACCCACAAGGGATTAATCTACAAAATACAGAAATAGTTGATATAGTTCAATACCCACCCCCCCACCAAAAAAGGGGCAGAAAACATACACAGACATTTCTCCAAAGACATACAGATGCCCAACAGGTACATGAAAAGATGTTCAACATCACTAATTATTAGAGAAGTGCAAATCAAAACTATAAGGAGGTATCACATCACACAGGTCAGAATGGCCAACATCAAAAGTCTACAAATAATAAATGCTGGAGATGGTGTGGAGAAAAGGGATCCCTCCTATACTGTTGGTGGGAATGTAAACTGGTGTAGCCATTGTAAAGTACAGTATGGAGGTTCCTTAAAAAACTAAAATCAGGGACTTCCCTGGTTGCACAGTGGTTAGGAATCCCCTGCCAATGCAGGGGACATGGGTTTGATCCCTGGTCTAGGAGGATCCCACGTGCCATGGAGCAACTAGGCCCATGCACCACTACTACTGAGCCTGCACTCTAGAGCCTGCGAGCCACAACTACTGAGCCTTGCAATGCAACTACTAAAGCCCGCATGCTTAGAGCCTGTGCTCTGCAACAAGAGAAGCCACCACACTGAGAAGTCGACACACCACAACAAAGAGTAGCCTCTGTTCACTCCAACTAGAGAAAGCCCATGCACAGCAATGAAGACCCAACACACCCCGAAAAAATAAAAAATAAAAAAATAAAAACAGAATTACCATTTGAAAAGATACGTGTACCCCAAAGTTCACAGCAGCACTATTTACAACAGCCAAGGCATGGAAGCAACCTAAATGTTCATCGATAAAGGAATGGATAAAGAAGATGCGGTATGTATGTATGCACATGCGTGCATGCACGTGCGCGCGCACACACACACACACACACACAATGGAATATTACTCAGCCATAAAAAAGAATGAGATAATGCCATTTTGCAGCAACAAGGATGGAGCTAGAGACTATCATACTAAGTGAAGTCCGACAGAGAGAGACAAATATTATGGTATCACTTACACATGGACTTTAAAAAAAATGATACTAATGAACTTATTTCCAAACAGACACAGACTCTCAAACTTCAAAAACAAACATAATGGTTACCAAAGTGGAAAGGGGAGAAGGGAGGGATAAATTAGGAGTTTGGGTTAACATATACACACTATGATATATAAAATAGATAATCAACAAGGACCTACTGTATAGCACAGGGAACTCTACTCAATATTCTGTAATATCCTATATGGGAAAAGAATCTGAAAATGAATATATGTATATGTGTAACTGAATCAATTTGCTGTACACCTGAAACTAACACAACACTGCAAATCAACTGTAATATAGTATAAAAATTAAATTAAGAAATAAAAAAATAAAATAAACAAGATCCTAGTGTATAGCACAGGAACTATATTCAATATCTTGTAGTAAACTATAATGGAACGTAATATGAAAAATATATAAAACTGAATCACTTTGCTGTACACCAGAAAGTAACACCACATGGTAACTGAAATATATTTCCATGAAAAATAAATAAGTAAACAAAATGGAAAAAAAAGGGCAGAAAAGAAACAAAAGCAGTTCTAAGAAGGAAGTTAATAGCCATACAAGCTTACCTCAGGAAAGAAGATAAATCTCAAACATACTTAATCTTACACCTAATGCAACTAGAGAAAGAATGAACAAGACCTCAAGTTAGTAGAAGGAAAGAAATCATAATGATCAGAGCATAAATAAGAAAACAATAGAAAAGATCAATGAAACCAAAAGCTGATCCTTTGAAAAAATAAACAAAACTGATAAATCTTTAGCCAGACTCATCAAGAAAAAAAGGGCTCAAATCAATAAAATTAGAAATGAAAAAGGAGAAGTTACAACTGACATCACAGAAATACAAAGGATCATAAGAGACTACTACTACAAGCAAATATACACCAACAAAACGGACAACTTGGAAAAAATGGACAAACTCTTAGAAAGGTACACTCTCCCAAGGTTGAACCAGGAAGAAATTGAAAATATGAAGAAACTAATCACAGATACTCAAGTTGAAACTGTGATTAAAAACTTCCAACAGCTCACCACCCCTCGCTAGCACGCACATTCACTCTCTGTCCTCGTGCCCCTTTTCCTACACTTTCCTCTTCTCCCGAACCTGAGGAGTCACTCTCCCTGCCGGGTGCATTCTAAGGACCCAGGTCAAGCCCCAATGCTGCTGCGCCACCGCTGTCACTTAAGGGAAGCGAGAAGAGGCCGTGACTGCGGAGAAGATGCCAGAGTTGCCTGCCTAGGAGCTGCCACCAGAGAGGCCCACCCACCCGTGTGCCAGTCCCCCTGCCCTGTTCACAATGCAGCCTGCTTCTGCAAAGTGGTACGATCGAAGGGACTATGTCCTCATTGAATTTTGTGTTGAAGACAGTAAAGATGTTAATGTAAACTTTGAAAAAATCCAAACTTACATTCAATTGTCTTGGAGGAAGTGATAATTTTAAACATTTAAACGATACTGACCTTTTTCACTGTATTGATCCAAGTGATTCCAAGCATAAAAGAACGGACATATCAATTTTATGTTGTTTACGAAAAGGAGAACCTGGCCAGCCATGGCCAAGGTTAACAAAAGAAAGGGCAAAGCTTAATTGGCTTAGTGTGGACTTCAATAATTGGAAAAACTGGGAAGATGATTCAGATGAAGACATGTCTAATTCTGATTGTTTCTCTGAGATGATGAACAACATGGGTGGTGATGAGGATGCAGATTTACCAGAAGTAGATGGAGCAGATGATGATTCACAAGACAGTGATGATGAAAAAATGCTAGATCTGGAGTAAGGAATGCTATCATCACTGGATTTTGAGAAAGAAAAATAACTTCTCTGCAAGATTTCATAATTGAGAGAATTCCTGAGTTGATAGCTCTAAAGGCACATGCTGTATTTGCCTCCTTTAACCCATTTTTCAACCTGTTATTTATTTATTTATTGGCTGTGTTGGGTCTTCGTTGCTGTGCACGGGCTTTCTCTAGTTGTGGTGAGTGGGGGCTACTCTTCGTTGTGGTGCATGGCCTTCTCATTGCGATGGCTTCTCTTGCTGCAGAGCATGGGCTCTAGGCACGTGGGCTTCAGTAGTTGTGGCTCACGGACTGTAAAGCGCAGGCTCAACAGCTGTGGCTCACAGGCTTAGTTGCTCCGTGGCATGTGGGATCCTCCCAGCCCAGGGATTGAACCTGGCCCCTGCATTGGCAGGCGGATTCTTAACCACTGCGCCATCAGGGAAGTCCCCTCAACCTGTTTGTTTTCTTATAGTCTTCACTAAGGGTTGATATGTACCACTGTATGGGGCAATTTTAAGTCTGTTAAGGCAATAACCTTATGCAAGAACATTTCCCAGATTTCCATGACGCTGCTTAAGTCCTAGGCAATTGATAATGCAGTTGTGATAAATAAAAACATTTCACCTAAGTCTCCTTTACTTCATAACATAGATACTGACTTGATAGGAAGCTTCTTGGATTAAGGAAAGTAACTAAATTTTAGATTTTAGAACATGGACTCAAAGTGGCTGAAACAAATTGGTTGATACTTTAAACTGGTAACATGGTATATGTTCCTCTGGTATATTTGTTCCTCTGGTATATCCTTCAGGATTGTTTCACTAAAGTTTTATTTTTCAAAAAATTTACCTCACATTATTGTACGTTAAGTGATCACTTGTCAGTGTTCCAGATGTTATCTTAGTTAAAACTAGTGAATGCCCTAACTTAGATGATTTTGAAGCCTGTACATCTGGTATTGTTTGACCCTTAAACTTTTACATCTCTTAGCATGGAGGATGAAGAAAGGCTGTACATTGTTACTTGAGAGTCTGTACATTTAGATCAAATTTGTATTTGTACTGTCAATATGGCAAATGAGTGAAAAAAATGTTACTACACTACTGGATTTTTTTTTTTTTTTTTTTTGATTCAGCTTGTACCTGGGCTGAAAACCTCAATTTATGTTCATGACAATAGGGATATTTTTTAATGTCTACATTCTTTCTAATAAACTGCTGGAAGTCTTCTTGGCTATCCTTTCAAGTGTCTGGTTTACTGTAATTTCATGTACTGCCATTTACTGGAATGGAGTTTTTATTTTTACTTGAGGAAGAATTTGGGAATATTCCTCTGTTTGGGAAAAAAAAAAGAGGCTTGCTGTAATGTCACAGAAAACCTTTTAAAAGCGGATTTGTTGCAGAGAATGGACTGGAGGACACGGGGTTGGGGGGGCGGGGGGTGAAGGGGAAGCTGGGACGAAGTGAGAGAGTAGCATAGACATATATATACTACCAACTGTAAAACAGATAGCTAGTGGGAAGTTGCTGTATGACAAAGGGAGATCAACTCGATGATGGGTGATACCTTAGAGGGCCGGGATGGGGAGGGTGGGGGGAGTCACGGGAGGGAGGGAATATGGGGATATGTGTATGAATACAGCTGACTGACTTTGGTGTACCTCATAAGCTGGTACAAGAGTGTAAAGCAATTGTATTCCAATAAAGAGCTTAAAAAAAACTAAAATAAAAGTGGATCTGTAACAGAAAATTGTAGATGCACTCTGCAACAGTTCGAAAAGAAAGTGTTGTGATTTGATTGAAATAAAACTAAATGTGTTCTCCTCTAACAAGACAAAACAAAAAAACACAAAACTTCCAACGGACCAAAGTCCAGGACCAGATGGCTTCACAGGGGAATTCTATGAAACATTTAGAAGATGAATTAGCACCTATCCTTCTGAAACTATTCCAAAAAACTGCAGAGGAAGGAACACTCACAAACTCATTTTATGAGGCCACCACCATGCTGATACCAAAACCAGACGAAGATAACAAAAAAAGAAAATTAAAGGCCAGTATCACTCATGAACATAGACGCAAAAATCCTGAACAAAATACCAGCAAACCAAATCCAACAATACATTAAAAAGATTGTAAACCATGATCAAATGGGATTTATCCCAGGGACGCATGGATTTTTCCATATCCACAAAAATCGATCCGTGTGATTGATACACCACATTAAATAAATTGAAGAATAAAACCCAAATGATCATCTTGTGAATCAAAAATGTGATCTGCTGTATCAGTAAACAAAGCATATTGTGGCCACCAAGCCAGCAGCCTCCAACTGTGCACCCTGAGGGGATTCGGGATGGAGAAAAGCAGGATACGGGCCCTAAACAGTTAAGATGCATATCAAAGGAATGCTTTCAATCAGTCCAGACTCCTGAATCTTCCCAGACATACAGTAGAAAAGCATTCAACTCATTAACCTGACGTTTGGTTTTCCTTAATCAACAGTTTATTTAATTAACAGTAATCTTTTGATGTTTCCACTACCTTGTTTTCGTTGCATAATGCATATATATCCTGGCTCCTCCCTTACCTCTCTGGAACAGTCCCTCAGAGAGAGCAATATGAGAGACTGACGTAAGTCCTCAGAAAATCCACCAATTAGAACATAATTCTCAAATTTTAGGTTGTGTATTTTTTTCAATCAACATTTTTGGTGACCAGGAAGGGACACAGAGCAGATGTCTCTCCTTTGCCTCAGCTCCATGAGGAACTGGGGCTCTGGTACCAGCAGAGGCCCGTTGTGCCCATCTGTCTCCTTGGACAGTCCAGACGAATCTGGGTGAGTCTCTCCTGGTTCTTGGATCTCCTGATTACTAGTTGATGATCCTGAGTTTTATGTGGCTGTGTCTAACATACATACCCGGCTCCCCAGCTGAAAGATATTGGGGAGCGTTCCCCCCTGCCAGTTGAAAGATACTATGTGCCCAGTTCAAAGACACTGGGAGAAAGTGCACACCAGCTGAAAGATACTGGGGAAATTTGACTGAAAGACAGTGGGATTTCCTCAGTTGAAAAGATACTGAGTGGTCTTGGCTGAGTGGTTAGGTTAAGAGACTGACCTGCCGTTTTCCTCAAATTGGCTACCTTAACAAGAAATCTGTTGGGTAAAGTGCACTAATAAATTTTATGACTGAGAAATTCAAGTTTAAAATGGGAAAAAGATTCTCTCAGAGAAATGAGGGGCATCAGAAAGCCAATCTCAAACTAACACTCCAGCCAGATTCATGTACATACAGAGCTCATACCTGCAAGTAAATAAAGGAAATCTTGCCCTGAAAATGACTAAATGGAGCTCCTTTATTGTATATGCACTTATGTCAGAAAAGGTTGGCTTGATAAAAGCATATTTTCAGAATTCTGATTTTAAAAAAACAAAAGCTCTTCTGGGGGAACTTGCATTCCTCCTGTGTCTCTGAGACGTAAATGTTTTACCTGACTTTCCGGCCGTGTGCGCACGCGCATGCACGCACATTGTATTTTGAGCACTTGGTCTCTGTCATCCAAAAGGTACACATATGGTGTACATTTAGCAGCCAATCGAATAGAATGAGATTCTGAGCAGGCTTTTGCTTCAATTTACCAACTCTCAGGGGCTTTTTGCCGTCTTAACCTTCGTTGCATCAGCCTATTTAATGAAGGCCTTTACTTTCTTACTATTTTGGGGAGTAAACTTTCTGGATCTGTTTAGATGGCATACTTCATGCTCTCTTGTGGGGAAGCCTCTTGTGTCTTATTGGTTTAAGTCACTATTAACATAAATCTCATTAATGGTTGGATGACGGATCCTTTAAATTGGAGAAACTTTTAAATTGGTAAATTTTTAGAGAGCTCTCATTATAAACAGGTGTTTTATTGATATCTATGGGGCAAAAAATTAAAGGTGATAAAGAAATATATAATGGTAAACCTAAGAACCTCCTTGGTTTAAAACAAACCAAAAAAACAAAACAAAACAAAAAAAAAAAACACCCCCAAACACACCTGGTTTGGGGAATCTTATTGTGGTTTCTGCTTCCCCTCAATGGATCTTACAGATGCTAATAAAAACATCAGAATAACTGGTATTAATTAGATTAACAGAAAAATAAGAAAAAAAAACTAAAGGGAAAGTCTAGAGACTCTTTCCCAACAAGGTAAATTTTTTAAAGGATCTTATCATCCCAAATAGATAAAGACATCTTGAGATAAATGATTATTTTAAAATGGGATAAATAAAATGAATGTTAATGGGATTAAAACAAAAGGTTTTGATACATTACCTAAGTTCAATGGGCCAAAAGGACACCTCCCCATCATATTGGTCCCCAACATTAAAGGACAGAAGAAAATTACACTGAGATACCTGACCAACAATTACTTGGGGCAACAGGCCAATTATTGAAGTTGAAAGGTTGACAAAAGGGCCTGAGTCGCTTGGCTCAATCCCTCACTGGGGACCCAAGAGACTTTTATTTATTTTAATTAATTAATTTATTTTATTGGCTGTGTTGGGTCTTTTTTTGCTGTGCGTGGGCTTTCTTTAGTTGCAGAGAGTGGGGGCTACTCTTCATTGTGGTGCACGGGCTCCTCATTGCCGTGGCTTCTCTTGTTGCAGAGCACAGGCTCTAGGCGCGTGGGCTTCAGTAGCTGCAGCACATGGGCTCAACAGTTGTGGCTCACCGGCTCTAAAGCGCAGGCTCAATAGTTGTGGCGCACGGGCCTGGTTGCTCCGCAGCATGTGGGATCTTCCCGGAGCAGGGATCAAATCCGTGTCCCCTGCGTTGGCAGGCAGATTCTTAACCACTGCGCCACCCAGGAAGCCCCCAAGAGACTTTTAAACAAAATAAATAAAATAGTCGGAGCATAAAAGAAAGGAAAGCTTCTAGGATTCCTTGTAAGACCAAGACTTGTTGATTGGGTCCTAATAGAAACTAATGTCAAAGGTATAAAAGTTGACAGAATTGAGATGGAAGTTTATAAAAACTGGTAGTTACGTATCTACAGAATGCTAATGTAAAAGACAATTCATAATTGCTTACTTCTTAGTATTTAGTAGAAATTAAAGTTTGGAAGAGTTGAGAATTCTAATTCAAATATGAAATTAAATCTACTAGAAATAATAAAAAAAAAAAAACTTCAGTATGCTAGAAAAGTAAGATGTGTGTTGTGAACAAAAGAAGGTATGAGGAATGGATTTGCATTTTGTTAAGGGAAAAGAAAGTAATTTTGTCCCAGAGCTAGTTGTTTCTAGATGAGAAAAGAGAAAAAATAATATGGATATAGAAAATGATGGAAGGTTTGTGGAAAAGGAAACTTGAGAAAAGAATTTTGTACATGTTCAGGACTAACTAAATTCAGATTGAATTTAATTACGTAAACGGATTTTGTTATTAAAAGTAGGCTGGTAAACGACTGGATTTGGTTCCTCTCTCTGTTGAAAGAACAAAGTTTTCTTAGAACACTGCTTTTGACAACAGATTGTATTAATTTCTTTGCCTTTAAGTGATCTATGTTTGCTTTTGAAATCTTTTGTCACTGTTAAGTATTATTTCACAGTGACCCATGATCCTATTTGACCAAGTGTTAATATTTTTGACAAACCTTCCAGGTATCAAATTCTAAAGTTCTTTTGACCTCCAGCTAACTTTGGGATGCTTCAAAGGTACCAAGACACCTCAGAAAGCAATGCCAAACTAATTAGGCTTATCGAGTGTGTTAAATTATTGTATTGGCCAAAAAGTTCCTTTGGCTTTTAAGTAAAAATAAAAGCCACATTTTTAATTTTCACCAAGAACTTTATTTTTTTAAATATTTATTTGGCTGCATCAGGTCTTTGTTGCAGCACTCAGGATCTTTAGTTGTGGCATGCAAACTCTTAGTTGCGGCATGTGGGACCTAGTTCCCTGACCAGGGATTGAATGGGAGCCCTGCATTGGCAGTACCAGGGAAGTCCTGCCAAGAACTTTATTGAAGAACATATTCACTGTTCTGTTCCACTGCCTTCTGCCATTTTTCAGGCAACTTCATAATTCCATCTTCCCAAAACTTTTTATCTTTTTGAACAAAGACCTATTCCAGTTTCCTTTTACAGTCTTTCAGGGAATTGAAATTTTTTCCACTAAGAGAATTTTGTAAAGACTGAAATAAATGGAAATCTGAAGCTGCAGTGTTTGGTGAATATGGTGGATGAATCAGCACTTCCCAGCCAAGCTGTAACAGTTTTTGCCTGGTCATCAAAGAAATATGCAGTCTTGCATTATCCTGGTGGAAGATTATGTGTTTTCTGTTGACTAATTCCAGAAGCTTTTTGGCGAGTGCTGCTTTCAGCTGATCTAATTGGGAGCAGTACTTGTTGGAATTAATCATTTGGTTTTCTTGGAAGGAGCTCATAACAGAGGACTCCCTTCCAACCCCCTCCATATACAACATCACCTTTGGAAGAAGACCCACCTTCGGTGTGGTTGATGATGGTTCATTGTGCTTGCCCCACAAGCTCTTCCGTTCCACATTATTGTACAGTATTCACTTTCCATTGCCCGCCACAATTTGTTTTAAAAAAGGAATGTTTCTGTTACATTTCAGTAGAGAATCACATGCAGAAATACGGTCAAAAAGGTTTTTTTCTCTTACCTTATGAGGAACCCAAACATCAAAGCAATTAACATAACCAAGCTGGTGCAAATGATTTTCAATGCTTGATTTGGACATTTTGAGTATGTTAGCTATCTCCCGTATGGTATAATGTTGATTGTTCTCAATTAATATCTCAATCTGATCTCTATCAACTTCAACAGTCTACCCAACTGCGGAGCATTGTCCAGCGAGAAACCTACAGCATGAAACTTTGCAAATCACTTCTGACACATTCAATCAGTCACAGCACCTTCTCCATGCACTGCACGGATCTTTTTTTGCATTTCAGTTGCATTTTTACCTTTCTTGAAATAAAGCATAAGATGCTGAAAATGTCACCTTTTCCTTCCACCTTCAACATTAAAATGGCTACACAAAAATTCACTAATTTTGATAAGTTATTTTTTTTAAACAGCACACTGATATGACAGCTGTTACAATACAATCTAACAAAATTGTTTTGAATGAAGTTAAAGACAACTAAGTGCTGCTTGAGCCAGCTTACAGAAAAACCAAACAAACTTTTTGGCCAAGCCAATGCTTGAGAAGCATTGTTAAGTATTCATGGATGAACCTTATGTTATACTGTATAGGTAAAAATCATTAATACAGATAATCCAAAATCCATACGAAATTACTAAAAATCTGGGATGCCCTGGCATAATGTTATCAATCATAATTCTAGTTATTACTTTAAATGTTGTATGTTCACAGAAATATCCAAGGTCCTTGTCAACTGCCTTGTAATCAGATTTTTAACCATGCCATTTTAAGTCCTATCATTTATAAATAATCATTGTTTAATGGTTCTATCTTCAAGAAGATTCATAAGAGGACTTTTTAACAAATATGTTTGATAACTTTTACATCATACCACTGAACTGGGTAAGAAATGACAAAACTCTAACGTAAAACCTGATGACTTCATCCAGATCAACAGGAATTACATGGGACTGAATGAACTTATGATTTATAACTTTATGACTTTTGGGGGGAAATATATTGGCTTTTCTTGTTTTCCAGGAACACTTTTCCTTTACTACGCTATGACCTACAAGTTGATCAAGTATTCCTTTATTAACAAAAATAAAACATTTTTTCCTCTCTACCTGACCCTTCCATATCTGGCTTCTCCAGCTGGTTCTTCTGTGGACTTGATGGTTTACTGTGACCAGATTACAACTAGCTATACTAATCACTGTTTTGTTTTCTTTGTTCCCAAATTATTTATGCTCTGTGTCTCTGTCCGCTGTACTATGACCTTATTAATGTCACTAACTATATCCTGTCTAGTTTATAAGATTGTCTCTTGCATTACCCAATGTGTAACCAGGACTCAAAAAAATAATGGCTAAAGGTCTTGAGACAGTTGATAATTCACACACACACACAAATATATGTATATTAAAAACTCTAGACAAGATAATTATTAATAGTACAACTCAGTATGGAAAGAGGCAATAGTAGAAAACATTTTCTGGACCATAATAGACTAGTAAAATAGGTGATGCAGAGAATTTTAGATTATTAACAAGGCCTAATTCAAAAATTTGACACATTGAGTGGTCTATCAACAGAATCTCTGCCTATCTAGGAATGAGCCTTCCTAGCACCGTGGGACAAAATTGGTCATGAAATGCTTCCCAAACATTGGTTGAATTTATGATCAAGGGGAAGCACTGTGAATGAAAAATGTTGCCGTATCTGTAAACAAAGGATGTTGTAGCCATCAAGCCAGCAGCCACTGCAGCTACACCCAACCACATACCCTGTGGGGATTCACAATGGAGAAAAGCAGGATACTGGCCCTAGACAATTAAGGTGCATGTCAATGAGTCCAAACTCTTGCATCTTCCCACATATAGAAAAGCATTAAATTCATTAACTTGACACATCTGACTTCCCTTAATTAACAGTTTCTTTAACTAACAGTAATCTTTTGATGTTCCAACTATCTGGTTTTTGTTGCAAAACTCCTGTACATCCTGGTTCCTCCTTTACTCTTTGGAGCAGTCCCTCAGAGCAATATGAGACGCTGTCTTCTGGGCTTAAGCCCTCAGAAAATCCGTCGAATAATACACAATTCTCACCTTTTAGGTTCTAAATTTTTTTTGAGTTGATAATAGATGCAGGAATAGCTTTTGATGAAATTCAACAGCCATTTTTGATAAAAACTCTTCAGAAAGTGGGCACAGAGGGAACCTACCTCAACATAATAGAGGCCATATATGAGAAACCCAAAGCTAACATCATACTCAATGGTGAAAAGCTGAAAGCATTCCCTCTAAGATCAGGAACAAGAGACATTGTGGTCCACTCTTGCCACTTTTATTCAGCATAGTATTGGAAATCCCAGCCACAGGAATCAGACAAGAAAAAGAAATAAAAAGAACCCAAACTGGAAAGGAAGTAGTAAAACTGTCACTGTTTGCAGATGACATGATACTATACATAGAAAATCTTAAAGACATCACCAGAAAACTACTAGAGCTCATCAATGAATTGGGTAAAGTTGCAGGATACAAAATTAATATACAGAAATTGGTTGCATTTCTATACACTAACAATGAAATATGAGGAAGAGAAATTAAAGAAACAATCGCATTTACCATCACATCAGAAAGAATAAAATACCTAGGAATGAACCTACCTAAGAAGGCAAAAGAACTGTACTGTGAAAACTACAAGATGCTAACAGAAGATGCTAACAGAAGAAACTGAAGACGATATAAACAGACGGAAAGATACACCATGTTCTTGAATTGCAAGAATCCATATTGTTAAAGTGACTATACTTCCTAAGGCCATCTACAGATTCAATGCAATCTCTATCTAATCACCAATGGCATTTTTCGCAGAACTACAACAAATCATTTTAAAATTTGTATGGCCCCAAATAGCCAGAACAATTTTGAGGAAGAACAGAGCTGGAGGAATCATACTCCCTGACTTCAGACTATACTACAAAGCTACAGTAATCAAAACTGTATGGTAGGACTTCCCTGGTGGCACAGTGGTTAAGAATCTGCCTGAAGCCCTTGTTTTGGGAAGATTCAACATGCTGCGGAGCAACTGAGCCCATGCGCCACGACTACTGAGCCCACATGTCATAACTACTGAAGTCCGCATGCTCTAGGGCCCGTGCTCCACAACAAGAGAAGCCACCACAATAAGAAAACTGTGCACTGCAACAAAGAGTAGCCCCCGTTCGCTGCAACTAGAGAAAGCCCGTGTGCAGCAATGAAGACCCAATACAGCCAAAAATAAATTGAAAAAACAAAAAAACCCCCCAAAACTGTATGGTACTGGCACAAAAACAAAGCTCAATGGAAAATGATAGAAAGCCCAGAAATAATCCCATGCACTTATGGTCAATTAATCTATGATAAAAGAGGCAAGAATATACAATAGAGAAAAGACAGTCTCTTCAATAAGTGGTGCTTGGAAAACTGGACAACTACATGCATAAGAATGAAATTACAAAATTCTCTAACACCATATACAAACATAAACTCAAAAACTCAAAATGCATTAAAGACATAAACGTAAGACCATATACTATAAAACTCCTAGAGGAAAACAGACTAAAAACTCTTTGACAAAACTCACAGCATTATTTTTTTTGGATTTGTCTCTCAGGGTAAGGGAAATAAAATAAAAATAAACAAATGAGACCTAATTGAACTTAAAAGCTATTGCACAGCAAAGGAAACCATAAGCAAAATAAAAAGACAACCTATGGAATGGGAGAAAACATTTGCAAATGATGCAACCAACAAGGCATTAATTTCCAAAATATAAAAATAGCTCATACAGCTCAATAACAAAAACAAAACAAAAAAACACCGAACTCAATCAACATACAGGCAGACGACCTAAAAAGACATTTCTCCAAAGAAGACATACAGATGGCCAACAGGCACATGCAATGATGCTCAACATCATTAATTATTAGAGAAATGCAAATCAAAAGTACAAGGCGGTATCACCTCACACTGGTCAGAATGGTCATCATCAAAAAGTCTACAAATAATAAATGTTAGAAGGGGTGCGGAGAAAAAGGATCCCTCCTATGCTGTTGGTGGGAATGTAAACTGGTACAGCCACAATGGAGAACAGTATGAAGGTTCCTTAAACAACTAAAAACAGAGTTACCATATGATCCAGCAATCCCTCTCCTGGGCATATTTCCAAAGAAAACTAACTCAGAAAGATACAGGCACCGGGGTGTTCACAGCAGCAGTATTTACAACTGGCAAGACATGGAAGCAACCTAAACATCCATCAACAGATGAATGGTTAAAGAATTGATACATATATAATGGGATACTACTCAGCCATAAAAAGGAATGAAATAAGGCCATTTGCAGCAACATGAATGGATCTAGAGATTATCATACTAATTGAAGTCAGAGACAAATACTGTATCACCTATAAATGAAACCTAAAATATACGATACAAATGAACTTACTTACAAAACAGAAACAGACTCACAGACATAGAAAACAAATTTATGATTACCAAAGGGGAAAGGGGGTGGGAGGCATAAATTTGGAATTTTGGATTAACAGACTACTATACATATAATAGACAAACAAGGTCCTACTGTATGGCACAGGGAACTATACTCAAGATCTTATAATAAACTATAACAGGAAAGAATCTGAAAAAGAATAGAGAGAGAGATATATATGTATAACTGAATCACTTTGCTGTATATCTGAAACTAACATAGCATTATAAGTCAACTATACTTCAAAAAAAAAAAAAAAAAGAAGAGTGCTTCCCTGGTGGTGCAGTGGTTAACAATCTGCCTGTCAATGCAGGGGACATGGATTCTATCCCTGGACAAGCTGCAGAGCAACTAAGCCTGTGTGCCACAACTACTGAGCCTGAGGTCTAGAGCCTGCGAGCCACAACTATTGAGCCCACATGCCACAACTACTGAGGCTCATGCACCTGGAGCCTGTACTCTGCAACAAGAGAAGCCACTGCACTGAGAAGCCCACGCACAATGAAGAGTAGCCCCCACCTGCTGCAATTAAAGAAAAGCCTATGTGCAGCAAGACCCAACACAACCAAAAATAAATTAATTTTAAAAAAGATTAAAAAAAACACCAACTGAAAAAAAAAACTGTTCACTAAAATACAATGAAAGTGAGATTAAATGTGCCTTTGCAAAGCAATCCTAACCAATCATCTGTGACGATATACAGTAAATAACAAATCATTCTATTGTTAAATCATGACGAATTTTCCATAACCAAAGGTGATACTCCTGAAAAGCCTTCAAGACAAACAATTGCCCTATATGTTATTTGCACAAAAGCAAATCAATAATTCAGTAGGTTGCTCCTTTTAAATTGCAGATGTCATCTCATAACAAGATCTGAACATACATAATGGCACAGAGTTATTCTAAGATGACAGTATTGCACTGGTCTATCATACTTTCTCAGTTGGTTCTCCCTTTGACCAATAAAACACTCAGCGTAGCTGGCTAGGATTAGGAATGTGCTCTGAGGCCACAAAACAGTATAAATCTAAACAGCCCATATAAAAGATCAAAGCTATGATCTTTGCCCTTGCTAGCAAAGAATTTGATGTATACTATGCCCATTTATTGGTAGCCAAATGTTTTTTTTAAATTGTTCAATCTGTTCTCCATCTCCCCACCCCTGTTTTATTGAGATATAATTGACCACTGGTAGCTAAATTTCATACATTTTATGTTACGGTGTTCTTCCTAGGTACTTAAAGAAATTTGATTCTACTAGGTTGAGTATACCCCTTAAAACTATTACTTTATATATCCTTAGTAAACCTATTATTTGCATAAATCAAAAGAAACTTCATACTACTTTCTATGACAAATCACAATTTATTAGGAAATCTGGATTAATGTGGTATTATACAAATGCTTTCTTTGTATAGGTCTTAACACCTTACATGATCTCTCCCTATGCCCAACTCCACTGTTCTAGTTTGGCTAACTCTTAATACCCTCAGGTTCAGATCAATTCTATTTCTGAGAAGCTTTCTTGTGCTGCTAAGCCAGAGTTAACTTCCTCTCTCTGTTGATTCCACAGTATGGCATGCATAGCTCTTCCACAGCAATTATAATTCTATACTTTTATTATCTGGTTTCCCCCAGCACACGATGGCCCCAAACGTGTGTTACTGATCTATGTGACCCCTCACCCCCAACCCAAGGACCTAGTGCAGTCAACAGCTGTTGGTAAAATGCACGAATGCACTCTCATACAAATAACAAAAACAAAGGACAGAATTTCTCTCTTTTTTTTTTTCATAATTTCTTTTTAAAAGAGCTTAAAAGAGGTGGGGGGGACTCGAGGGGGGGGAGTCAAGGAAGGGAGGGAATACGGGGATATGTGTATAAAAACAGATGATTGAACCTGGTGTACCCCCCCCCCCCCAAAAATAAATAAATAAATAAAGAGCTTAAAAGAGAAGAAAGTTTTCCTTTTTCTTCCACATCAGGTTTGCAGAAAGACTACTGGGAAAATGTTAGGAAAATAAGTGTACTTGCTTACAAAAATAAGTAAATAAATCAGTGTTTAGAGATCACTGTATTTGCATGTAAAAATTGCTAGGAACAAGAGTTTTCTTCCAGCAGGTGATGCTTTCCTGGCACCTATATTTTATATCTTCTATTATGTTAATCAAACTGAACAAGATTTTAAAATATACTGAACGTTTTTAAAATTAAGGTTTTGATAAAGGCTATTTCCCTTGGCTATTATTTCAAGGACTGTAAGGACATATAAAATATGAAAGACTTAACAAATGGTCTGCCCAAAAATACCTTGTATCAAATTATCAGGCTAACAGATCAGGCTAACAGATCACCACCCAGTGGCACTGAGAGTCCTAGAAGAGGCTCAGTTAGGTCAGCTATATTTCCAAAAGCCTAAAGCAATCATGCAGCACAGTAAAATGGGATGCAAGTGTATTCATTCCTTCTCACTTAAAATACATAAAAAAAGGACATAATTTTCACAGAAAAGATAAAAATGTGTTCTGCCTGATGCTTACCTTTCCTGCTCCCATAAGTCTTAAGAACTTTTGTTTTCTTTCTTCATTACCTAAGTCAGCTGCCTCCCAATTGCTAGATCCAAGCTGGAAAAGAAATTGGCCAATTAATCTTTTGCATAATAATAAATATTAAAAAATTTACAGTCGACCAGTAAATCCCAAGTTCTTTCCCCCTGTCAGTTTTCACTATAAACTGGACTCACTCTTGCTTAGGAAGTTAAGCATATGCATAATATTTGAATTAGAATACACTCCTTTTGTGTTACCTTAAGGCAAAGCCCTTTAGTTCTTCTGTAGCCAGAGATCTGGTGTTCAAAAGTTTACACTTATAAGAATTACCTCGAGGGACTTCCCTGGTGGTCCAGTGGTAAAGAATCAGTCCTGCAATGCAGGGGATGCAGGTTTGATCCATGGTTAGGCAATTAAGCCCTCACGCCACAACTACTGAGCCCATGTGCCTGAACTGGAAAGCCCACATGTGGCAACCTACAGAGCCCATGCTCTCTGGAGTCCATGCACCACAACTACAGAGCTCATGTACCCTGGAGCCCATACACCACAACCTAGAGAAGAGAAAATCTGCATGCCACAACTAGAGAGAAGCCCATGCGCCACAGCGAAGAGTCTGCATCCTGCAGTGAAGATCCTGCGCAACTCAACTAAGACCTGACACAGCCAAAATAAATAAATAAATAAAATATTTAAAAAAAAAAAAAAAAGAATTACCTGAAGGGCTGGTTAAAACACAGACTGCTGAGCTATGCCTCAAGAGTTTCAGATTTAGTAGCTCTGGGGTGGGGCTGAAGAATTTATTTCACTTCTAACAAATTCCCAAGAGATGCTGATGCTGCTGATGCAGGGGAACATACTTTGAGACCTACTGCCTTAGAGCCTTGCAGGGCCCTATGGTACCTAACACTTTGAACCCAGGAGGCTGCCACAGCTGTTAGCTGAAGTTAAAAACTCTAGCTACAGTCATATTCTAAAGAAGAGTAATAACATCAGAGTCATCTGGACCCAATTTTAGTTTCTTTTTTGAACAGTTTCTGTTATTTGTAAGGACTGATGTGTTATGACTTTTATTCTTTCTTAAAGGTCTCCCAAAGAACAATAAGAAAATCTACTAATTTTTTTAAAAAAGAATAGAATAAAACTCATTCTACCTTGTAATTATCAAATGGGTCTACTGAACCCTTTTATAAATCTAAGAAATATTATAGAATCCTAGCAATATTTTCCCTACATCTTGAAACAAATGTTAAGAATTATTTCATTATAATTTCCTACATCTTGAAACAAATGTAAGAATTATTTCATTATAATTCATTAATTATTCCTGATTATGCTAAAAATGAGTAAAATAATAATATAGAAAAGTGGTAGAAAAGTTTTCTCATCGTATTGTCCAAAGCACTGCATCATCTTTTAAGACAACATTACCCCTCTGCTGTACGCTTCTGGTTTTCTTTGGACACAACTGAAAACTTTACATTTCTACCCATGATGGCAACCAAGTAAAAAACCAAAAACTGACAGGAGGCATTTCACAATTATTAGACGAGAAAGAAGTTGAATGCAAAATGACAGGTAGTATATTCCAACAATAATGGCAAACTTAATTGCAAAAATCTTAAACTATGAATTTTTGGATGATGAAATACTAGATAACTTTTCTCAGCCCAGGAGTCAATGAGAGACAAAGAAAAAAGACAAAAAAAGAAATATGATACTCTCATCTAGAAAGCCATTCAACAGGAAGAACTTCATCTTGCAATATTCTGCCATATTGCAACAACAGCCTGGACCATCCATTTTTCTAAAGAGATATGTGACTATTTAATTCCATCTTTTATGATACGTGTATACCAAAATTTACTTGATATGGTTTGTAAGCGGACAAATACTGAGAGCAGGTGACTCGAAAGAATATAGAAATGAAAACATTCATTGGATTGATCGTTCTAATTGAGTTTATAATCTAAAAAAGAAAATGTTTTGCAGTTATAGAGCAAAAAAGACAACCCCTGCTTCTGACACAAAACTATGAGCAACGAAAACATTTCAAAAAAATTCAACTATCATATTTTGATGATGCAAAGGCAACTAAAATAAAGCTAAAATCTATTAGAAATAGATTCGAAGTCTGAAATCATATGTTTCAGTTCCACACATGACAACTGAGAAGCAGTTAGCTATATTCAGAGAATGCTAAACATTTTGGGGGGGGGGGTGTGTGTGTGTGTGTGTATATATATATATATATATATATACAGTGAAAAATCAAGAACACTTGGTTTGCTATGGTTAAGTTCACATCAGAATTTCTAATAAAGTTATTTTTACTATCCTTTTATTCTTACTTTTGAAAATTATTCACAAAAGACTAACAGAATAATACATATATAAAACAATGATGACCATCCATACTGGACACCCACTTATGGTTCTTCTAAATTCCTTTTCGTGGCATACTCTCATGATTTTGGCTACCTAAGTTCCAAATCTCTACTTCTTTCCATCTGACAGCTCATATTTTTCATAGACTAGTTAGTTCTTAACTATTTCTGGCTCAGTATAGTTTAAAAAAAAGAGAGAGAGAGAAAAGAAAAAACAAAGCACTAGTGAAGCTTAAGTTCTGATTCTCACTAAATCACTATTGCCTGGACCTGGCATTTAACTTCTTAGTTTTAATTCTTCATCTGCAGAAAGAGGCTTTTTGTCTTAAACCTCAGTTTGTCCTAACACCTGAGAGTTGTATAGTGTTTTACAACCAACAAATCACTTTTCATTTACATTCTCTCAAGAGTCCATTTAATAAATAAGGACACTGAAGCAAAGAGGCTAAATAACTTGCTTCCATTCTCTGACCTTAAGTCCTCTGCTCATACTGTACATAAGCAAATGAGACAGGATATACAGAAGCAGTTTATGAACTACAGTTATCAAATATGTAGAATTAATTTAAAACTGTCTAAAAACCAAAAATTTCCCAAACCTCTTATTAAAAGAGCAAATATCTTCAATGCCTTTACAAAAATAACCTATCATCTACAACTTACAATCTTAATTTTTAAAAAAAATCACAAAGTCCTTCTAGTTCTTCTTTTCAGGCCTTAGCATACAGTAGCAAGTACCTTGCTCAAGTGCTACATTCTGAAAAGCACAGGGGTGCCTGATACATTCTTAGACATTCTCTACCAGTTACTAAAATTAACCTCTCCATTCCTCCTACTTCCTGAGAGCTTTCATTTCTCCACTTCAATCAAACCAATGAAACTATTTTTAAGTTGGCCTCATTCTTAATACCTCTATTATAGAACAGCAATCAATTTACCTCCTCCTCAGTACATGCTGTAGTAACTCTTAAAATTTGTTTCTACCATTGTCAGCATTTTCCTAGAACTGGATTCCATGATATGTTACCCCCAGTAAACATGTGAGGTCAGTGGGCAATGAAAATTTTGATTATCTTTTACGTGCAGAGGTTCAGCAGAAATTGTTGACCAACTACACATTATAATTAGTTGATTTCCTAAACTCAGACATATATTTTAAAATTTTAAATATATATTATTCTTTTTTTTTTTATATATTATTCTTAAAATAGTAAAAACACAAGCACTTAAAGATAACTCCCAATTACCAACAAAAATAAAAATAACGTTAAAGAAATTGGTTAAAAAAATCACTGTCAGGGGACAAGCTACTACTGTATTACACTATAATATACAACTAGCAACATAATCATTTTTAGATAATGTGTAACGGTCTTAGGGCCTAATCTTGAATTGTAATTGTAACCATCTCTTTCAAAGAGAATGCTTACAGGATTGGAAAAGGTCTTAAGGGTCACCTAGTTTAAACTGATCCATCAAAAGCTGTAGAGATTTAATTACTTAATCCCTTTAACTTTGTTAAATTACCTAATATTACCAAGAGTTTTCTGTTAAAAGATTACTTCTTTGATTCTAGCAAAACAGGTGCCTGACATTCTAGCAATCAAGTCACAGTTAAATACCAGGAGGAAAACAACGTAGTTTTTTAAATGGCACCCAGGTTACCCAAAAGCCTAGATAAATTCCTGATAAGTACTGGCTTACCACATCAACAAGAAAAGATCTCAAAGCCAGTTGTAGGGAGGAAGGGCAGGCATGAATAAATCTCACTATATAAATATATTCATCCCCAAATCTTTCCTGACTACTAATCTTTCTGCAGAGCTAAAATCAATTTCTGTAAAGAGCCTTACTATTCTGGATCTAACTCCACCACTTACCCAAAGAGGGATGGATTTTAACGTCATGTCATTTGCTACAAATGATGCACTAACAGTGTTCACTGAGCCTTCTATGGTTCGCAAAGTAAACGAAAAGCACTGAACTGCACCATAAAAAATAAAGAACTCTACACATTCAGAAATTGATAGCACTTTAAATAACCGAAAGAAAACCAGACGTCCTCCCCTCATCATCCTTAACTATGGCCTCTTCATCCTCCTCCCGCCCCCCATTTTCCCCATCAACATTTCCGTGGCATTTATCCATTGTATGAAGGATCTAGTTTTACGTTTACTGGTTACTGCAGTGTCCATGACACCGCGCTAGGAGCTAGTACAAATACACAAGAGGTCTAGGATAAACACCACAGTTATTCATCTTTTTATTCCCGACACCTGGCACAGCAATAAATATTTAATGATTTACTTAAAGGAATGAATGGCTTGCTACCTAAACTGACAACTGTGGGGGTAGGGAAGAGAGGTACCTGACATCAAAACGGGCTCCTACCTCTCAACGTCTTGGGCCTCAGCACGGTGCGCCAGTACCAAATTATTTCCCTTGTACAATTTTTCCGTTCAATATTTTCTTGGTTTACTCTTAATAGTTAACTCTTAACAGTACATTGCAAAAATAATCCCGGCCAGAAAAACCTCTGCAAATTTGCACGAACACCTTGACTTTATCACAGGAGCATTTTAAGCCTAAAACAAGGAGGATCTTGCCGTTTCTATTCTAAATAGAGAGGCCCCATAAAAAAGCTTCATCAGCTCCAAAATAGGCAAACGTGGTCCCTTGACTAAGCTCTTTCACTTCTCGGACCATTCAGGATTTCCTTCCTCTACTCCCCTTCCTACGCAGGCCTCCGGTTCTTAGCGTGTGGACCTCTTACATTCCAACCCAAATTAAGAAAAGGGGACATTTCCCATTCTTCTCGGTCCTCCTCCTCGGCCCTCCCACTTCAGGTCACCCTAGGCGCTTCCTTCGCTTTCATCCACCCTTCCCGGCCTACCCCAACCTTTAGTAGGCCTCAACCCTCCACCACTCCGCCATTGTTATTTACATCGTCGGCTGGGGAGGCTGAACGCTTCACCCCGTGCGGATGGGACTCTCTGGCAGCACACATCGTTGCGGAGACCCCAATGGTAAATGCCGAACCCACTCGCCGTTCTCCTCAGCCGCGGCGCCAGCAGTCTGCTGTCTGCCACCGGCCCAAGCAGCGCCACTACACAAGGCAGAGCCCCTCCGGGCCTTCTCCGCCACAGTCGTCACAGCCGCGGGCGCTCGCCACCCCGAAGCGCTCTGGGAGTTGTAGTTTTCTGGCTCACCACATACCGCCTGAACAAAGGAGATAGAGGGGTGACTAAAACTACAATTCCCAAGAAGCCCAGCGGCGCAGCTCGCGCTGTGCGGCGGGAGTGCCCTCCGAGGCTCCACCTTCCTCGGCTGTTGGAGGGAGCTTTCCCGCGGATGGGTATGGCGGTGAGCGTTCGGCCCTAGTTTCGTCGCTACGGAAAGAGCCTTAGCCTGGGTTTTCGTATTTCACTGTGAGACGCTACCCCATTGACAAATGCCTTCGTTATAGTTAAGCACCTAGGTTTAAGTGTAATGTTTGAGGCTTACTGAGTCCTCACGAGTACCCTCACGAGTACCCTCACTCCGAGACAAAAACCTTTCAGAAAAAAACATGGCTCCTACTGTTTCCCCGGTGGTGTACTCTATTGCTCGTAGGTGATTTCTAAATCCGTGAGACAGCTTTTAGAAAACTCCCAACAAACATTTTCCCGCTTTCTCATCCTCATTGAAATCAGTTCAGTATTGGTGTTAAATGCCAGTTAATAGGCCATTATTGAAACTAGGGTCCACCTGAGGGAATTCTGTAAGCTTTCCACGCGGCTTTATGTGAAGTGGGAGTGACCCTCTTCAACCTGGCTGCTGGTATATAGGCTTTGTACTTTGGGGGCCTTCGCAACGTGAAGTCCATCTCTGCGAAAAAGCCCTGTATCTTTTTCTTTTCCTTTTAAGAAATATTTACTTTAAAAAAAGTTTAGGTGAAATTCACATAATATAAAATTAACCATTAAAAGTGTACAGTTAAGTCGCATTTAGTACACAAAGGATGCTGTGTAATCATCACCTCTACCTTGTTCCAAGACATTTTCATCACCCCAAAAGGAATTGTCAGTACCCATTAAGCAGCCATTCCCCCTTTTCCCCTTTCCCTGCCAACCACTAGTCTAGTCAGAAAGAAAGCACTAAATCTAAAGGTATTATTCAGATACTGGAGTTTAATTCATGCGGTATCAAGGCATCTGAATTTTTTAACCAGGCCTCAACCTGACTGAACCTGAACCTCCTTTTTCCTTACTTATTCTGAAGCTTTCTGACCTTGTTCAGAATTTTAATTTTGTTTTAAAAGAAAAGTAAGTACTGTCTATACAGACAACATAGATGTAGAGAGCATTTTGGTACTGAGAGCAGCCTGTGAAAATGCTTAACTAATAGCTTCTGATCTCAGCAATTACTCTAGTTTGACTGCCTGTGCAGAAATAGTATTACTTTCCTAAATTTCAGATGATCACTGAACCTTTTTTAGAACTGTGACTAGTGGAAGACAGTTCTTTAATTTAGTCAGTCATGTATTCAAATTTTGCTCCTTTATTTTGGAAGCAAAGGAATAACAATTGTAATTAGGATAATATTTTTTAAAATCTAAGATAGGGTCATATTTTATAACGAAGCAAGGGTACCTTTATCAGTTAGTTCTGTGGTAAGATTAAACTGTAAATCAAAGAGAAGAGTAAACCTATGAGGAGAAAAGGTATTTTTGGAAAGTGATTGCTTGCTCTTTAGTACTAATTAAATGATTTATAATATTTTGCCTAACTATGATTCTACAAAGTTTCTCTAAATATAACTACAATGAAATACAGTGAAGTTACAGAATTTTCTAGGATGCACTACAGTTCATACTCAAAGCATTTGACAGACTATAATATGTATAATTTAGAACACTTAGTTTTGTTGTCAGTAAACAAAGAGGATGGTTGAATAGGTAATTTAGACTGCTAAAAGAATTCTGAAATAAGAAAGGACTATCAATAAGTTTAGTAGTTAGTAAATAGTTCTAACTTTACTAATTGATGAAAGTCCAGAAAAGTTTAATGAGCTAGTGACCTGTCTTTTATTTCTTCACCAGAATTGTTGGTACCTGGATGGCTAAATCTTCAAGTTATCACAAAACAAGATTACAATCCAAGAAGTAACATAGGAGATAATAAAGACTGGATCATTTTATCAGATTTTACTGTTTCATATACAAAAGGCCATAGGTAAGGATGGAATTATGCAGTGTAATAGAAATGCATATGTGGCAGAAAAAGTCATATTCTTCTTCCTCGTTTTTAAAATTTAAAATTTAATTGTTTTTAAATTTAAAAATTTTAAATTCTGAAATACCTTTTTCAGAATTGGAGCAGATCCATCTTTGTTTTTTTGTTTCTGTATCTTGTAGCACAATGCCTGCCTGAGGGTAGTTAATTTCTTTTGAATTAATATAGGAAATATGAAATTATACAGTGTAACAGAATGGTATCTCATGTGAGGCCCAGAAACTCTACCATGTCCTTCTTTCTTGTGTAGTAAGGACAAGGAGAGGAGATCCTATTACTAATAGGATTTTATTTTATTTTTTTTTATTTTTATTTTTTTTTTATTTTTTGGCACACGGGCTTAGTTGCTCCGTGGCATGTGGGATCTTCCTGGAGCTGGGATCGAACCCATGACCTCTGCATTGGCAGGCGGATTCTTAACCACTGCGCCACCTAGGAAGCCCACTAATAGGATTTTAAAATAATTTTTCTGGGACTTCCTTGGTGGTCCAGCAGTTAAGACTCTGTGCTCCCAGTGCAAGGGGCCTGAGTTCAATCCCTGGTCAGGGAACTAGATCCTGCATGCCACAACTAAGACCTAGTGCAGCCAAATAAATAAACATTTAAAAATAATAATAATAATTTTCCTGAGTGTAAAGACCATGCCTCCCTCAGTTTTACATACTTAATGCTTAGCATGTAGTAGGCATTCATAAATGTTTGTTGAGTGCATACATTGATAACCTTCAACTAAGGGGAGTTATAACTGAGCATAGTTAACAAACCTGAAGAGGAAATAAAGGCTCTATACAAAAAAATCTGCTGTTTTACCTGAGACTAAAAAAAATTCCTGGAGCCATTATTATAACTATTGTTTATTGAATATCCACTACGCACTATATACTTTGTAGGTGTTTTTTAAATAATTGATCTCAAAGCTTCACGACAGTTTGCAAGAATTTTTATTTTATACATAATGAAGCTTAAGAAAGGTTAAATACTTGCCCATAATCATATAGCTGTTGAGTGAGTGGCTAAGCTGGGATTGAGTCCTTAAGTCTGTCTAACTTCAAAAACCCATGTGTCAGGCAGTGTGCTAAACTTCTGGAAAACCAGAATAAATAATGAGTAATCTTTTACCTCAAGGAATTTACAGCTTGGTGGGGGAAGAATGATTAAGTGACACCAGTAAGTTACAGATAAAATGCTCTGGGAGCAGTTCAATTTAGCTGAGGGAAAAGGGAAAATTCTTCCCCAACAGTTTTTGAGCAGGCCTTGGAAAACAGTGTAGGCAGGGTGGGGCTTGTATTTGGGAATGGTTAGTGTCCTGTGTGACTGAAACCTGATGAGCACAAAAGTATATTCCGAGACAAAACTCTCTAGGCTGATCAAAGCCAGCCCGATCCAAGCCTTGAGTTTCAGTCTTCCACTATGTCTGTTCAGGTTCAAATAATCTGTTTAATAGATTTATAGTAACTTTTTCTCATCCTCAAATAGTTCTGCTGTTAAGTCCATTTTACACATCATGGTCAGGTCTATCATCTGAAAATGTAATATAGAGACTCTCCTGCTCAAAAACTTCTGGAGCTTCCCACTTTATACAGATTTAAGTTGATGTAATTAAGTCTGTAATTAAGGGTCTATATTCTGACCTCAATCATCCATTCCAATATTATTTTCTACTACTACCTTTTATTTATCTTGGTTAGTCTGTCATTACTACTTACAACAAAAATATATGTGCTATCATAGAGGTGTGAACAAAGATACATGTCTTGCTGGCTATTCTAGATTGCAAGATTCTTTTGGATAGGATCTAAGCTTAGCACCATGTCTTGTATATAAACCAGACTCAATAAATTTTTGTTGTGTTAATATATTGAATGGATGTGGTCAGAGAGGGGCAGGTTTATATGGTAAAGTAACGAGTTTTTAATTTTAGGCACGTTAAAGTATTAGTGGGATACCAAGTGGAGTTGTCTAGTAGACAGAAATATGGGCTTCAAAGTTAGGAGAGAGCCATAAATGTGGAAATCACCCATCTAGAAGTGATGGGCAAACTAGGAGAGTGATTGCATGAACATGTAGAAGAGAGATACTTGGAAAAAGGGGAAAAAAAAAGAATATTTGAGTAGAATGAGAAAGAAGAGCATGGGATTAAAAGATAGTTTTTTCTTCAAAATCAGTTTGCTCTTCTTGCCGATTATAAAAGTAGTATGTGAATATAAGGCTAAATAAATTGTGATGATCCATACAGTGGACCACCACGTAGCCATTAAAAAGAAGAGGAAGCTCTTCAGGTACTGATATGGGACAGTCTCTAAGATACATTGTTGAATAAAAAAAGGAAGGTGCAGGAGAGTGTATATGTTACACAGTATTTGCATTAAAAAGACAGAAAAGAATTACTATATATGCATCAAATATTTCCACAAAGATACCTAAGAAGTAACTGGTAATATTTGTAGACTTCATGCTTGTGGTGGTGGCTGGGGGGCTGAGTGTACTGGTAGCAGCGAGACTTGCACCATAGTTTTTCTATCTTTTGAATTTTAAATTATCTGAATCTATTAACATATTAAATATTAACCAAAAGTGAATACATAAGTAAATAAAATTAGATTTCAAAAAAGTCAGAGTCACAAAGGTAAGCAGACTTACCCAAAGATAAAACAACCCTTTGTAGAAAATGTGGAAAATAAAGACCAAATAAATATCACTCGTAGTGCCATAGTTGTGAGGTAACATCTAAATGTAATCCCTTCTAGTTTCTTTTTCCTGTTGATTTGGAGGATTTTTGTTTTCAATATTGTTTTGTTTTCAATATTATTAATGGTTATATTTTACTTTTTACGCTAATCAAGATTAAAATGATATCTTAGTGTCTCCTGACTCAACTGTCAGATGTGTAAAGAATTTAACACCTTTCTCTTTGCTGTGTTCTTCCCTCCCTCACCTTCAGGATAATATAATTTAGAATTTAGGTACAGATTTTTGTTATTGCATCCATTTTTATATTACAAATATTTTCCATCAAATAATATTTTGGCATATGCCTTTTGGCTTTTTAAATAACAGGTTTATTGGGATATTATTCACATACCACGTAATTCACCTATTTAAAGTGCACAATTAAATATTTTTTAATATAGTCACAGAGTTGTGCAATTATCACCACAATCAATTTTATCATCCCCAAAAGAAACCATGTATCTATCAGCAGTTTTTCCTCCCACTTTGCCCAGCCCTAGGCAACCGCTAATCTACTTTTTGAATCTATAGATTTGCCTTTTCTAGCCATTTCATATAAATGAAATCATACACTATGTGGTCTCTTGGGATTAAGTTTGATTTAGCATAATGTTTTCAAGGTTCATTCACAGTGTGGCATCTTATCAGTACTTTATTCCTTTTCGTAGCTGAATAAGATTCCATTGTGTAGATGTACCTTCATGTGCATTTGGGTTGTTTCTACTATTTGGCTATTACGAATAATGCTGTTATAAACATTTATGTACAGCATTTAGGGTATATGTCTAGGAGTGGAATTGCTGGATCATGAGGTTACTCAGTGGTTATTTTTTTGAAGAGCTGTCAGATTGTTTTCCAAAGTGACTGCGCCATTTTACATTCTCACCAGCAGTGTTTGAAGGGTCCGATTTCTCCACAGCCTGGCCAATACTTGTTATTATCTGTTTTGTGTTGTTTTTTTATTATAACTATCCTAGTAGATGTGAAGTTACCTTCAGTTTTGAAACCAAATCTTTGAGTTGTCTTGTGGTAAAAGTTGAGGTGTGCAAAACACTAAGTATACTAATGGCTATGTATACTAATGACTTTATATTGAAGTCCAGAGAGAAAGAGATAAAATCTTATTAATTTGTACCAATGGCTCTCAAGCTTTAGTGTGCATTGAAATCACATGGAAGATTTTTTGTGAAAGCTTGTACTGTTGGGCCCTACCCGAGTTTCTTAATCAGCAGAACCGTGATCTGTCAGATTTTGTAGCAAGTTTCTGGATGCTGCTGGTGGTCTGAGAACCACATTTTTATTTTTTTTATTTTTTAATTAATTAATTAATTAATTATAGCTCTTTATTGGAATATAATTGCTTTACACTCTTGTACCAGTTTTTGAGGTATACCAAAGTCAATCAGCTGTATTTATACACATATCCCCATATTCCCTCCCTCCCACGACTCCCCCCCACCCTCCCCGTCCCCGCCCTCTAAGGCATCAACCTTCATCAAGTTGATCTCCCTTTGTTATACAGCAACTTCCCACTGGCTATCTATTTTACAGTTGGTAGTATATATATGTCTATGCTACTCTCTCACTTAGTCCCAGCTTCCCCTTCAGCCCCCCTCCCCAAACTCATGTCCTCCAGTCCATTCTCTGCATCTGCATCCTTATTGAGAACCACATTTTTAGAACCAGTGATTTGACAAACGTTGTTAATTCTTCCTTTGTGCCCAGTTTCTTCCTTAAGCGTTTTATATATGTTAATGTCTCATAGTTCCTCTCTGAGGAAATTGAGGCATATACAGATTAAGTAACTTGCCAAGGAAATTGAGGCATATAAAGGTTGATAATGTGTTCAAGATCATATATCTAAAAATAGTGAAGTTGATGGCTTGCTGTGGCTATAGTGTTTAGGTTCTTAATCACTATGTTATGCTGCTACATGTAGAGTTAATTCACACATGGTATACAGGATATTTATTGAATGAAAACTTGCAAATAATCAATTTCCTACAAATTTGGGATGCTTAGTTTCAAGAAATAATTGTTCTCTTTCAAGACAGTAATCTAAAAAATCAAGAATTCCTTCAATGTGCTTGTGTCTAGTAGTTAATCCATTCATTACTGTGTTCAGTAATTATTAAAATATTTTTGTTTATGTTTTTATGATACTTTATGTTTTATGTAAGGTAGGACTATTGTGAATTATAATTTTTATAATAGCAAGTATTGTTGAATATCTAAGTAGTTTTATGACCTTGGAGTGTTACTAAAATTCATTGGGTTTCATTTTCTTAAACTATGCTTCTATGATTTGGATTTAGTTGTTCCGTTGTAATGTTCAGATGATGGCAACCTTTTTTAGTTGAGAAGGGAAATTTAGTTCAGCAGATGGAATTTTCTCAGTTTTAAGATTTACTCCCTTAAAATTTTCTCAACTTTAGAAAAGTTACTGACGGAAAAATAGAGTTGATCTTGCTTTGTTTGACAGCTTGTTTTTCTATGGACATTTGTGTTTGTGATTATGATTTCATATTGAGTTACTCATCATTTCTTTATACACTTTCTCCTATTTTGTATATCAGTATTTCATGATGTTTTATAATTTATTAATGTTTTATCACTTAGACTGGTCTGAAGTTTCTAAAGCTTGTACTACCTCAGATATTTTGTGACATACTTTGATCATATACATTAAATTCAGAACACTTTACTAATTTCTAGGGGATGCATAAGAAAGAGAATTAAAGGAATTTAAATTTTAATTGTAATAGTTTTAATTCATTTTACTAATTAGTAAAATATATCAGAAAAATTTGTCAAAGACTTGGAAGTGGACAAAAAAAAATCACTGGGTTTCTTTTCAAGGAAATGCTGAATGTTTAGGGGCCCTAGAGTGTTTGTCTGATTCTAAATGATTGTGTACTTCTTGTCATCTTTGATTGAATAGGTTATTTTACAGCGCTGTAGGGATAAAAGTTAAGCTGTAGAAAACTGAAAACAGTGCACACATTTTCTTCCCATAACAATGTAAATGATTCCTATTCTTGGCAATGCAAAACATTTTTTTTCCAGTAGAGAATATAAATCTCTATAAGTCAAATTCTATTATGAATTGATTTTCACTTTTTACTGGTTTCCTCGTTAATTAATAAGTTAAATAAAATCCCTGGCACTTAACATTTTGACTCATGATTGTTGTTGCTGTTGTTTTTGTATTTATATGAGTCATGATTTTACCATTTGATGTGCTGAAAAGTAATAAAACAGCACTTATTTTTTAAACTAAATATTTTCCCTGATTACAAACAATGCATGTACATTTAAGATAAATTAAAATATATTCGTACACAGGAAAAAAATTAAAAAATTAAAAACATTTATGATCTTACCACCCAGAAATAATAACTGTTATGACCTTGGAATACAGTTTTCCAGATTTATATTTTATATTTAATTTTTTTTTTCTAAAGTAGGGTAATGCTGTATTCCATATTGATTTAAATGGCTTAAGCCTTTTTTTAAAACTTGAGTGTATAAATGAGCACCTTTTTGACGTTTAGTTTTTGAAGATTGTATTTCAGCATTTCTAAGGAGGAGTTAACAAAAATTCTTGTTAGCTATTTTAGTTCTAATAACTTTGCAGGTGACGTTATTATTTTAAAAATGAAAGGATGTTAAATAGGCACATGAAATCACCAAATACAGAAGAAATTAAAGCAAAAATATTTTAATATTCTATATCTGAGAGATGGTCACTCTGTATGGGATCTTAGAAGTCTGCCTATACATATTACCATGATGAATGAAATCTTTTCCTTTTTTAAAATTGTTTTTGTTTTATTTTGAAAAAGAAGTTGGCATGGAGGGTTATTGGGGGATTTTAAAGCTGGGGAAGAACCCAAGACTACAAAGGAAATGAAGCTTGGAAAATCAGTATAGGAAAGCAGTCCTGTCCTAGCTGTTAACATTTAAAAAGCCCTTTCAAGGACTATAGAAATAAAGGCTACAAATGTCTGGAGCTTGAAATGGCTTTTATACTTTTGAACCTGTTATGAAAGCTTTTCTTAGAACTCTCCTTCCTTCCCCTCCCCCAAAACAAAATAGTTTAAAAAAAGAGAGATTAAACAGGAAAAGACCAGCCATAAATGATGTTACCATAGCTTATTTTAAATTTCTGAGCCAGAAGAACAGCTTCTTCTTAAAAAAAAAAAAAAGAACAAAGAAGAAGAATTGCCATATTTCAAAGTCTGAAGGAAACAAAGAGGATAAGTGGTTATATCCTTGAGTCTTGTGAATTGCTGGTAGCTTAAATGTAGCTGCATTTCCAGCAAGAGTCAACACTTTTTGATTCTGTTGCTACTAAACTGGTTTATGAACAAGCTACAAAAGTAAGAAAGAACAGAAATGTTCTGTATGTTTTCATAAAGAGTAAGTTTTAAGAAAATGTTCAAAGGCCATGGATTGCTAATTCTTAAACAATTCCTCATGAGCAGGCCAAGTATGACTTTCCTTCCTTGTTTTATGATTTATTCATTATTTTATTATAACAGAAATGGAAGAATGAATGACTTGTTTTTGTCCTTCTAGCATTATAAACCGTCAAGATTACAGAGGGACTCCAAGTCTCTCTAATGGAGTCTAACTCTACTTAAAAACTTTTAAAGTCCTGCAATGTTATATGGAAGTTCTGAATTTTAGTCCTATCACTGCTATTAAGTTAATCATGGCCATGTCACCTAACCTCTCTTAGAGCCAAACTAGTTTATTATTTCTCCCATCTGCAAAGCTCTGTAATTCTGTGAATTCAAAAAATGTGAAAGTAATGTTAAGGATGAAATCCTCTTTAAAAAGGAAATCTCAATTAAAAAAAAGATTCCTAAGTTTCTAATGATGTCTTAATTTAACTAGTAATATAAAATGAAATTTTAGCATGACCACAGAAATTTATTTTTTAATAAATATTTTTTATAGAAATATAATAGATATAGAAAAGTGCACAAATTTTAAGTATATAGTTCAGTTGTCGCAAATGAACATATCTATGTGACTGCTGCCCAGGTCAAGAAATAAAACATTTTAAGTGCCGCTTAAGTCTTCCTTCTCTCCCAGTTACTACCTTCTCTTCCTTCCCAAAGATAGCTATCTTGACTTTGAAGAACATAAATTAGTTTTCCCTGTTTTTGCGTTTTATTTAAATAGAACCATACAGTATGTATTGTTTTATATGTAGCTTCTTTTATACAATGTTGTATCTGAAAGTACATGGTAAAATTTAAGGTGTTATCATGACCATGACCATTATCACTATAAGGAGAATTTAGTTTTTTGTAAGAGGAGGAGGGATAAACAATTTAGGTAGAGTAGAACTCTACTTATTACAGTGGGGCCGGTGCTGCACTATAGAAATATAAAGTGAGTCACAGATGTGTCGTGTACATGATTTAAAATTTTTAGTAGTCACACTAAAAAAAGTAATAAGAAACAGGTGAAATTAATGTTAATGCATTTTATGAAAACCAATATATCTAAAATGTTATCGTTTCAACGTACAATCAATATAAAAACTATTGAGATATTTACCGTTGTTTATACTAAATCTTCAAAAATCCAGTGTGTACTTTATACTACAGCACATCTCAATTAGGGGTAGTCACATTTCCAGTAGCCCAATAAGCCACAGGTTACGATTGGCTACTATATTGGACAGCACAGGTTTGGGGCTTTCCATGATAGAATAGGAGAGTGCTTAGTGCTGTATAAACTCGACATCATTTACTCATGCTTCTAGCAATATTCCAGTATAATGTATACTAATATTGGGTTGTAAGTTTATGTTTGAGATATAGGATTTTCGAGTTTCTAAAGTAAATGAGAAAGAGCTCTGAACTCTACCACTGAAATTTATTTTTTGAAACTTTTCCAACAGAACTATTTTGCCAGGGGTTTAAATGACAACTTTTAAGTCAGAACCTTGAACTTAAGGGAGTCCAGTATGTTCTGAAGTAATTTGCATACTAATGAGCAGCAGCAAGAGAGACATTTGGTGGACTAAAAAGACCTAATGAAAATTAAGAGACAACATTCAGAGTAACTGGTAGGTAAATAACAAAGGTATATGTAATAATTGAGAAAGTTTCATGAGGAAAAAACAATGGACATGACTGACTATATGAAAATAACTTTGCTATAAACTGAATGTTTATGTCCCCCCAAATTCATATGCTGAAACCTAATCCCCAATGTAATGTGATTTGGAGGTAGGGCCTTTGGGAGGTGATTAGGTCATGAGGGCAGAGCCCTGCTGAATGAGACTAGTGCCCTTTTAAAACAGACAGCCATCTTTGAACTAGGAAGTGGGTTCTCACCAGATGCCAATCTGCCAGGGCCTTGATCTTGGCCCTCCCAGCCTCCAGAACTGGTAGAAATAAATGTTTGTTGTTGAAGTGATCCAGTCCATGGTATTTTTTTATAACAGTCCAAATGGGGTAAGACAAACTTTGACAGTTTAGCATAGTAACTTTAGGGAAGTTGGAAATCAAACAAAACTTCCATAGAAGCAGTTTTTTTTCTTTTAGAACAATGCTATAATATAAATAATGTCTTGTTCACTAGGATAGCCTACCTAAATCTGTTTGAACTATAATATAGCTGAAATACTTATCATTTGCAGTTATAAATACTATTTTAATGCTAAAAGTAAAAGAAAATAATTTGTATTTTATAGTTTTTAATACTTTTGAAAAATTATGTAGAATTCTTTAGAAGTTGAGGAAGGAGGTAGTTGATGACAGCTGTTTTTAAGGACTAAATGGTTAATGATAGAGGTTAATTTTTCTAATGTTTTATCATGGAAATTTAAATATATATACACAAGTAGACAAAATAGTGAGTATTGATACTCTGTTTAATAGGGAAGTAAAAGTTTTGTTTATTTTTAATTTTTTAAAATATTTTTATTTTTTAAAATTCATTCATTTTACTGGCTGCATTGGGTCTTTGTTGCTGCACACGGGCTTTCTCTAGTTGCAGAGAGTAGGGGCTACTCTTTGTTGCATTGTGCGGACTTCTCATTGTGGTGGCTTCTCTTCTTGCGGAGGAGGTGGGCTTTAGGCATGCGAGCTTCAGTAGTTGTGGCATGCGGGCTAAGCAGTTGTGTCTCACAGGCTCTAGGGCACAGACTCAATAGTTGTGGTACACAGGCTTAGGTGCTCCGTGGCACGTAGGATCTTCCCAGACCAGGGACTGAACCCGTGTTCCTTGCATTGGCAGACAGATTCTTAACCACTGTGCCACCAGGGAAGTCCCAAAAGTTCTTGGCAGAGAAAAGTTGGATCAAAGTTTTCTCCATCAGTCACCAGGTGACAGTTGCAGCTTGGGATGGTTTAGTAGCTATTTGATTTGGGTTCTGGAGGAGTGGAAGGAACTGGAGGTAGTTGTGACAATGTAGACTGCATTGATTCATGAACTGAGTAGATAGACATATGGCTAAATGCTTTACAGACCAGAAATTAGATCCTAGAAGTAGGCAGTATAGGATTCCTGGGTTTGATTGTTTCTTCTTTTATCTGTGGTTATTATTAACTGTGGATGTTTTGCTTAGTTTCTTGTTTAGTTTCAAAATTACATGAATTTTATATTTTGCATGAATTTTAGAGAGTTACTGGCTGTTGGGAAAACTTTCAGTAAATTTTTAGGGACAAAGTATGATTTCCTAAGGAAGTTTATTCTCAATGTATTATCCATATGAAATAAAACTTTTTGTTTATGTTGTGAAGTAAATTATTTATATAATGTAAAATAGAGAACCATTTGTCTATATTTTCAAATTTTTCTTTAAAAACAAAAACAATTATGTGAATGATTTTGACAATCAGTGCTTTGTGTACCACTATTATGTACATATATGTATATATATATTCCTTTCTTGTGTTAGCTGAGGTTGTAAATGATTGCAAAAGTTTTTAGCGGTATTTGTGGCCACTTTGTTGAAAACTTCTTCGTCATATTTTTGGATGGGACTATCAGCATAAAGCAACATGATCTAGAAGAAAAGCCTGAATCAGAAGTAAGAAAGCCTGGAGTCACTTATTATGGTGTGATCTTGGGTAAATAACTTGTCTTTCTGGATCTCAGTTTTTGCTTGGGAAAAAAGAGAAGTTTGGACTAGATAATTTCTAAGCTCCTTTAAGGTGGCAGTGTGATGTAGTGAAAAGAATATTGGTTTTAGAATCAGACACATCTGGTTTTCATTCATTCAGCAAGTATTTATTGAGAGTTATGTTGTGCCAGGCACTGGAAATACTAATAAACAATATAAATAGATTCATTTGTCTCTACCTTTATGGAGCTTATGTTCTATTTTGGTAGGCAACAAAAAGACAAATACATAGAACAATTACAAAATTTAATAAATGCCATAAGGAAACAAACAAGGAATTCTTGGCAGTGTGGTTTGGAACTGTTTCTTTGAGGTTGTGACTCGGGATGAAAAGGAGCTAGAATTAATAGGGAAGTGTTTTAGGTAGAGGGAAGAGCATCCAGAAAGGCCTTGAGTCTGGAAAGAACCTGGTGTGTTTTGGGTGCTGAAAGAAGAGCATTGTGAATTAGAGTTTAGTGAAAAGATAGGAGAATGGCATAAGATGGTGTTGGAAATATAGGCAGGGTTTTGTAGATCATGCTACGGGGTTTAGATTTTATCCTAAGTGCAATGGTAAGCCTTTGTAGGGTTTTTAGCAGAAGAGTGATTGATTTGATATTTTAGGAAACTAGCTCTTATTACAATATGAAGAATGGATTAAAGGAGGTGAGAGGGTAGAAGTGAAGCTTTTGCACAGTTCAGTTGAGAAATAATGCGGACCTGAGTTAAGGTGGTGTGGTGGAGATGGAAAGATGTGGAACAATTTAAGATACATTTTAGAATTAGAAGCAGCAGAACTTTCTGATGAATTGGATATTGAGGATGATGGAAAGGAAGGAATAAATGATGATTCTTAGGTTTCTGACGAACAACTGGAAGACAGAATTTCTCTTTACTCAGATGGGGGAAGATGAACAGATTTGTGGGGGTAGGTATCATGATTTCTTTTTTGATTTCTTCATTGGACACAAGTTTTCAATGTCTTTGACATATTTAGGTGATAATGTCAAGAAACAGAGTAGGTAATTAAATATTCAAACCTGAAATTCATGTAAGTCAGGGCTAGAGATGAGTATGTGGAAAAATCATCAGCATACGGATAGTATTTAAATCCATGGAAATGGATGAACTATTACAAGAAAAGAGGCTAGTCTCAGGGGACTTTGGCCTGAGTCTGAGGAACCCTAGACCTTACAAGTCAGGTAGAAGAGAGAGATTCAACAGTGGAGGCTAAGAGGTCGTGGCTAGTGAGATGAAATATAAACCAGGAAAGTATGATATTCATAGGTGAAAAGGTGTAACTTCTTCCATGTGTAACTTCTATTGGTATGATGCTTTCAAAGGAAATATATTTAGTAATTATTCATTTCCCCCTCCAAACTACAAAGTTCCTGTATGGTAGCTTTGATAATCTATTGTGCAACTGTTATCACGGGTTTCTATTGTTTAGACCTTGATCCCAGAGCAATAGCATGTGCAAATTGAAAATCAACCCTCAAGACTTCCTTCCGTGGATATTACAGACTGAGACTTAACTCTATTTCTCTCTGATCATTTTTCTTTTTGTATGATATTAGATTTAGTATCCAGGTTAGTAGCCTCCAATGATGGGGTTTGTAGGCATTCCTAAATCAGAAAAAATGGTTGAAATGAACTCAGGCACATTTTTTACTTTGCTGAAAGTAATTCTGTGTGGCTTATTTCAATTTATTTACTTTTTTCTCCAGAATTACTGTAAAGATTTTCTATTTCACTCATTACAGCACAGTGTTTTTCACATTTGAATAGCCTGCATCAACATGAATTCTTTATAAGGACCTTAAAAACAAACTTTGCCAAGTCCCAGAATACAGAAGTGAATTCACATCCCAATACTCAGTTGCCTCATGAATAAAGGAGAGCCTGTGCCTGACACTTTGAAGCTGTAGTTGTTAAACCATACAGAATATTTACCTCAATAAATCATTATAAGAAACTAAGGTACAATTATACCCACAGAGAAAAAGAATTCAAAACACTGATTTATGTGTTTCAGTGCCTATTCCCTTTTCCCTCTATGTTTTGAATTTTATGTGTTTGCCATCTTTGGCTGCTCCTATGTATCTTTAAACTAATGGGTTCTGATTTTTTTTTAACATTCCTCATTAAGTTTGTTATTTTTCTTAGACACACAGACATGATTTGCATAGTGTACAATGTTTTACATTTAAAATTAACTATATCTCATTTCTTAGGGCAGAAACAAAAAATGGAAAAAATGACTTATTTTAAGTAAAACACTGACTTTGTGCAATTTGTGAACATTTAAACTGAAATTCAAAATTAAGGATTTCATTTAGCATTTATTTTGGAGTACTGGGAAAGAGTAAGGAACTGGGATATAAACAAGAAGTAGACCACTGCCTTTAAGAACCATCTTTTATTGAACTATTTTATTTAAAGTGGTGACAGTGTTATGGAAAGATACATTTGTTCACCAATGTGTATTTTGTCTTTCTGAAAGTAAAAAAACCCAAAGGCAAAATAAACCAGTAATGTGGAGAAAGGAATGACAGTGAGGTTGCCAAAAAGTCAGTGCACAGATAGGAGGATTTTTGCTTAAAATAATTAATTATGGTCACCTGGATGTAGTAGGAAAAAAATGGTTTTCTAATAGTATGTTATAAATGGAAAGAATAGAAAAAGTATTTTAAAACAGCTGAGTAATTTATCAAAAAGGATAAAACATTTTGTTTTGTTGGTTTAATTTAAAACAATTTAATTTTTATAATTTTAGAAAAGCAAAGTACATACTATCTCTGAGCCTTATCTATAGAAAATCACGGGCTAAATATAGTTGACTGAAGTTATATGATCAGTTTGGATCACAGAGTTGTACTTTTATTTTTTTTATTTTTTAAACTTTCTCAATTTTAATCACTTATTCAGTAATATTGGTAGGTACAATTGATATGAACCAAAGACCTTTGGATCCTTCAGTAATACATTTTAATTGCTTTTGGAGATATTACTGGTATACAGTAATCAGCAAATATTAATATAGTTCAATTTAATAAATTTGACATAAGAATACATCTGTGAATCCACAACCGCTATTGAGATAATAAATATATCCATCATCATAACACAGAGTTGTACTTTTAAACAATGTAATGTTATTTGAATGTTACCCCCTTTTTCAATCCATGTAAAATTGAGGATGTTAGTTGGATTAGAGTCAGTTTTAATGAATTCTTTATTATCCAAGCATTCATGCTTATAAGATCTCTTATTTTACCTTTTCAAATGAGAGGAATATAAGGGTACATATAGACTGTAGGTTATCTGAGATTCTGGGATCTTCTCTTCCCATTCTCTAGTATTATAACTTGTTCATTTCCTTACAATCTGAGTAAAATTGATGGTTCCTTTAATAGCAAATTAAACTTGTTGGTTTGACATGGGAACTGTTTAAAGGTGAGAGGTTAAAATGGAAGTTTGGCAATAGAAGTTAAGGTACTTCACTGAGCTTTATTCATTTATTCAACAAGTGTTTTATTGATACCTGCTGGTGAGAGAAAAATAGAAAAATTAATAGTTTTATGACAGCTGTTTACAAGGTGTATCACAGAGCGATACTTTTGAGAGAAATAAAAATTCCTCTGTTATAATTCACAAGTGATGCTCCATGGGTAAAATTTTAAAACATAAGCTATCATGTTTGAGCACGTATAAAAAAAGGTGAAATAAACAAGTAAGCACAAATACATTTTTTAGAGTAAGTTTGTTTTTAACGGGGGGAGAAGTAAAAGCCAAAGATATATCAAGTTTGTTTTATAGCACTTAAGCTTTCCATTAGCATTCCCCTCTATTTTCCAGCTTATATTTCTAGTTTATGTTATTATGAACACTTTGAGAAACTCAAAAGTGACAAAGGCCTTTGTAATTTAAGTAAGTCTTTGTAATTAAAAATTCCTCTGGACTGGAACCTGGCACAGAGGTCTCTTTGTATCTTGAATAGTCTTTTTCATAAAAAATATTCACCAGCCATTTTTTAATCAAATAAAATGTAAAAGAGTGTTTCTGGCATTTATAAAATAATTAAATGTTTCATTACCAGGTGTTCAGAGAATCTTACAATGACCAGTTTACAAGTATAATTTAATCATTTAACATTAGCATATGAAATATTTTGTGACACCCTCATGGTCATTAATCCATATTTGTGAACTGTATGTTTTCCATGTATTATATTACGTTGACCAGTGTGTTTGATCATGTAGTAACACATTCTATGGACGCACTCTATAACTTATTAAAGTATAAGCAAATAAGGTACATTTTTAATGCTGCAGGAAGGTAAATTCAAATTTCATGCCATTTGAGACCTTATAATAATTGTTTTATTTATTATTTATTTATTTGGTAAATGTTCAAGGGAAACCTATTCCTTAAACAGATGTATGGAGAAGAATTTTATATGGAGAAGAATGCAATATATGTTTATTGCATAGGTAGTTTCTTTGACATGGACTATTTCAGTTGAGATGTAAAATCCAATATTCAAGATTTTTCTTTCCTTGTTCATAAAATATTATAGTGCAACACAGGCTTTCCGAAGGTGTCTAGGACATCAAACACTTTCAGAAGATTGGGACTCAGGAAAACAAGAAGGCTGGCCAGTGGGCTTGGAATAGGGAACCTCCAAATTATCCATACCTAGAGGGAATGAAGGATACTAGTGGAAAAAAGTGATTGAATTTCAGAGCTAGCCAGTGTCCTTGGACTGGAAAAAGGTCTGTAAGAGGGGGGTTCTGATGTTTGTAGAAGTGCTTTGCAATGGTTTGACTCAGAAAATCACGTAGAGTAAATTTAACAGTTTACATAGTCACTATGTTTTCTGCAAGTAGCATACTCATTACTTGCTGGTACAGGGATATAGGCTGTATTTCATAGAAGGGTTAAAGCACTTCAGAGTAATTATCTTTTCTAATAAACACCAGCATAGTGTTTTTTTGGTTTTTGTTTCTATTTAAATTTATTTATTTATATATTTATTTATTGGCTGCATTGGGTCTTCGTTGCTGCTCGCAGGCTTTTTCTAGTTGTGGCAAGCGGGGGCTGTTCTTCATAGTGGTGTGTGGGCCTCTCATTACAGTGGCTTCTCTTGTGGCAGAGCATGGGCTCTAGATGTGTGGGCTTCAGTAGTTGTGGCACGTGGGCTCAGTAGTTGTGGCTCACAGGCTCTAGAGCACAGGCTCAGTAGTGGTGCACAGGCTTAGTTGCTCTGCGACATATGGGATCTTCCTGGGCCAGGGCTTGAACCCGTGTCCCCTGCATTGGCAGGCAGATTCTTAACTGCTGTACCACCAGGGAAGTCCCCAGCATAGTGTTTCTAAAAAATATGTGGAAGCTTTTCTTTAGAATATAAAGTCTTAGATGACAAGGATTTGGGACTTTGTTTTGAATATGTATAGTGGCTAGCAAAATTGCATGAACATTAGCGTACATAATTGATATTTTATAATAAAAAATACAATTAGATAATCCATCAATTCTAACTTTTATTAGTTTGTAAATCATTTTTGAATTTTCTCAGATTATTAATAAAATATTTCCTTCATTTCATGAACACTAAAATAATTAAATAAAATTCTTAAATATTTAAATTTTGACTAACTCCAGGAACTAGATAATGAAGTGTGGTTTAAAGTCAATAATAGGGGAAAAAATGTATATCACATTTGAAAAGTTTGTTCTCTATTTAAAATTTATAATGTAGGGATGATAACACAGTATGATAGTTTGAAGTACACTGAAATTGTAATAGAAGATGTAGGTTTTTGTCTTTGCAGTACATTAGGGAAGTAACTCACTAGGTCTCAGTTTAGTTGGTTAGTTTTTGAGGAATCCTATGTTTTTAAAGTAAACTTCGCACTAAAACTACAGCATAATGAGTAATTAATTAAAAGTGAATAAAAGTATACAAAGTTAGAAAATTCACAAACAAGTTTATAAAAAAGTCAAAATTTATTTCAAGGAAATCAAAACATCTAGGTAGATACTATCTCATTTGGTTGCCACATTTGGCTATTTGAATTTCTATCTAAATTAACAAATATTAAATAAAACTCAGAATTTAGTTTTTTCGTCTCCTTAACCGTGTTTCAAAGTCTCAGTAGTCACAAGTGGCTAGTGACTAGACAGATATAGAACATTTCCATCACGACAGGAAGTTCTGTTGTACAGCACTAATCTAGGTCCTCAAATGGTCTTGATTTCTATAGTGGTCAAAGGGCATTATAGGTATAACCTATAATTCAGATTTCCTACTGCATATCATTCTATTACAGGCATGTAAGTTCACATCTGCTTTGGTCAAATGGATTATCTTTGGACTTGGGGCTACTGCTGCCAGTCCAGAGAACTCTCAGTATTTATTAGTTTGGGGAAAATCCCTTGCGTTCTTAAATGCTAAGGAAAGACTGTGGGTTGGCTGGGACTGAGAAATTCAGATCAAACTAGACTTTCTTTTGGAAGTGCCGTATATATATATTATATATGTATGAATGTATTTTATTTTATTTTCAAGTTTGTGTATACTCCTACTTTGTTCTAACAATGATTTAGGGCAACTTCTCCTTAGAATATTTTTCTGTTATTTTCTCCAAAGTGACTCAGGTCTATTCAACATATATTTATTAAGCGCCAATGCTCAGCTGGATATAAAAACTCTGGTAAATGTTCAGGTTGTTGAAGAACAATTCCTGCCATTAAGGAGTTTGTAACATGAATAGGAAAAAAAGATATTTTTACATGAAAAGCTTAAAAATGGAAGATAATTTTAATTAGGTCCCATTTGTTTATTTTTGCTTTTATTTCCTTTGCTTTAGGAGACAGATCCAAGAAAATATTGCTGTGATTTATGTCAGAGAGTGGCCTGCCTATGTTTTCTTCTAAGAGTTTTTATAGTATCCAGTATTACATTTAGGTCTTTAATCCATTTTGAGTTTATTTTTATATATAGTGTTAGAGAATGATGTAATTTCATTCTTTTACATGTAGCTGCCCAGTTTTCCCAGCACCACTTATTGAAGAGACTATCTTTTCTCTATTTTATTTTCTTTCCTCTTTGTCATAGATTAATTGACCATAAGTGCATAGGTTTATTTCTGGGCTCTCCATTCTGTTTCATTGATCTGTATCTGTTTTTGTGCCAGTACCATACTATTTTGATTACTGTAGCTTTGTAGTATAGTCTGAAGCCAGGGAGCATGATTTCTCCAGTTCTGTTATTCTTTCTCAAGATTGTTTTGGCTATTTGGGGTCTATAGTGTTTTCATACAAATTTTAAGATTATTTGTTCCAGTTCTGTGAAAAATGCCATTGATATTTTGATAGGGATTGCATCAAATCTGTAGACTGCCTTGGGAAGTATGGCCATTTAACAATATTAATTCTTCCAATCCACAAACACAATGTATCTTTTCATTTGTTTCTGTTGTCTTCAATTTCTTTCATCAGTGTCTCATAGTTTTCTGAGTACAGGTCTTTTACCTCTTTAGGTAGGTTTATTCCTAGGTATCTTTTTTTGATGTGATGATAAATGTTTCCTTAATTTCTCTTTATGATAGTTCATTATTAGTATTTAGAAATGCAACAGATTTATGTGTATTAATTTTGTATCCTTCAACTTTATTAAATTCATTGATGAGTTCTAGCAGTTTTCTGGTGATGCCTTTAGGATTTTTTATGTATAGTATCATGTCATCTGCAAACAGTGACAGTTTTACTTCTTCCTTTCCAATTTGGATTCCTTTTATTTCTTTTTATTGTATGATTGCTGTGGCTAGGATTTCCAATACCATATTGAATAAAAGTGGCGAGAGTGGGCATCCTTGTCTTTTTCCTCATCAGAGAGGAAATGCTTTCAGCTTTTCATTGTTGAGTATGATGTTAGCGATGGGTTTGTCATATATGGCCTTTATTAAAATGAAAGACAACCTACTGAATGGGAGAAAATATTTGCAAATGATGTGACTAAGAGGTTAATATCCAAAATATATAAACAGCTCACACAACTCAACATCAAAGAAAACAAACAACTCAATTAAGAAATGTGCAGACCTGAATAGATGTTTTTCCAGAGAGGACATGCAGATGGCCAATAAGTACATGAAAAGATTCTCAACATTGCTCATCATCAGGGAAATGCAAATCAAACCCACAGTGAGCTATCATCTAGCACCTGTCAGAATGGCTATCATCAAAAAGAACACAAATAAATGTTGGTGAGGATGTGGAACAATGGGAACCCTTGTATATTGTTGGTGGGAATGTGAATTAGTGTAGCCAGTGTGGAAAACAGTATAGAGGTTTCTGGAAAAACTAAAAATAGAACTACCATATGACTCAGCAATTCTACTCCTGACTGTATATCCAAAAAACTGAAAAACACTAATTTGAAAAGATACATGTGTCCCAATTTCATAGTAGAATTATTTACAATTGCCAAGTTATGGAAGCAACCTAAGTGTCCATCAACAAATGAATGGATAAAGGAGGTGTGATATATTATACACATACATACACACACAACTCAGCCATAAAAAAGAATGAAATTTTGCCATTTGCAACAATGTGGATGGACTCTGAGGGTATTATGCTAAGTGAAATCAGTCAGACAGAGAAAGACAAATACTTTATGATATCACTTATATGTGGCATCTAAAAAATACAACAGACTAGTGAATATAACAAAAAAACCCAGACTCAAAGATACAGAGAACAAACTAGTGTTTACCATGGGAAGAGGAAAGTGGGGAGGGGCAATATAGGGTAGGGGATTAAGAGGTAGAAACAATTATATATAAAATAAGCTACAAAGGCACATTGTACAACACAGAATATAGCCAATATTTTATAGCTAAAAATAGAGTATAATTTTTGAAAATTGTTAATCACTATATTGTACATCTGTACTTTATATAATATTGTACATCAATGATACTTCAATGAAAAATATTTTCATTGAAAATAGCATCCTTGTAACAAAAAAATGCAAGATAATATGGGTTAAATTTGTAATAAATGGTATAGCACCATACGTATTGTAGAAGTTCAATAGAAGGAGAGATCTCTGAGCTTGAGTGGTTGAAGAAGCTAAGGAGGATAGGGACTTGAGCTGAGATTGAGTATGTTACAAAAACTTTATAGTAAGGAGATTCTATGAGCCAAAGATCGTATGTACGAATCAACAGGTATGTTTGGATACCGTATTAATGAGAGTAGGCTAGGCCTTGTAACAAATAGCACACACACTCATACATTCTTCTGAAGTCCAGAACAAGAGTCCTGCCCCTCTGCCTCCTTTTCTCTCTACCATCTTTGATTCCTTCCTCTTCTTTACTGCTTAGCTAATTAATCCTGTATTCTGTAGATTCTTCCTTTCCAGGGGGTAATGAATAATTGCCTTTATTTCCAAAAATGCCCAATATCTCAATAAATAGAACTTTATTTTTCATAAAACAGTGTAAGTCCTGGTCTGGTTGGTCCTGGTTGGTGAGTGGCTTTCTTTCATGTAATGATTCAGGAATCTAGGCTCTTTTGTGGCTCAGTCATTCCTTAGATCAGGCAGATGGGGAGAATGTGGAACGGTATATATCTAGCAATTAAAGTTTTGTCCTAGAAATCGGATTTATCACTTCTGCTTACATTTCATTGGCTAGGATCAGTTACACAGTCAGTTACATACTCCAAACAGCAGAGAAGGCTGGGAAATGTAGTCTAACTGTGCTCAGGAAGGCTATTTTGTGATCATCTAGCAGCCTTTGTCATACACAGGAAGCCCATAAATCTAGCTTGGCTGATTTGGAGGGTTAGTGTGGGAAAGCAATGAGAAATAAGCCTGGAAATTTAGCATGGGGTCACATTTGGAAAGACTTTGACCGACAGTCTAAACATTGTGAACTTCATAGTCATTTGTGTGATATTGAAAGGAAGGACATGGTAACAATGGGATTTTACAAACATTAATCCAGTATACAGAATGACTTGGTAGAGGAAAAGGTTATTAGAAAGGAAAAGGTAATACAAGTTATAAATGACAAGGACTTGGCCTGTGGCAGTAGGAGTGGAAATGAAAGCATTGATTTATAATCAACTAGAAAGAAACTATAAAGTATGATTAGTGATTAGTTTGTGTCCAGTGGAAGAGGGAGGAATCAAAATGATGGGGAGAAGGAAGAGAATTTTTCTTTTTGTTCTAAACTTTCAAAGAAGTATATGTGTATGTGGTATTTGCTATACCCCTACTATTTCTTATTTATTTTAAAGAATTCATTTTCAATCTTTTAGACTGCTTAAGGATCTAGAATGTATGTTAAAGGGGAGATCCCTGAGCCTTATTTCCAGAGATTCTGATTTAGATGTTTGTCTTTTTTATAAGCATGCTGAATGATTATGATGCAGATGTGGTCTATACTTTGAAAAACATTGCCTTAAATATATGTATTGACTCATGGCAAATTGGTGCTTCACTTTTTCTGTAGTAAGCAATTGGAAATTTTCTGTAGGCTGATAAAAAATACCTGTCTTTAGGTTCTAAGTAGAATGATCAGAACCAATCTTGACAGTGTGTTTTCCCTCTTGTCCCAGTACTCTTAGGACAGTCTGCTTTTATTTCGTCCAGATCCCTGAAGTGTTGGTATTAAGAATCAGAAGTGTTTACCATCCTGTCTTAAATTAGTCCAAGTGATTCTCCAGCCAGAGAAATAGAAATAACAATTTGCTCACTCTATTTTCAAAATTTTACTTTTTGTGAACTTCATTGATATTAGGGTAGTATCTGAATTTTGAAGGATTGTTGTGATGCCCACACTTCTCTGAATATCTCAATCAGAAAGGAGGTGTGCTGATTCTCCCCCTTCCCAACATGTGTGATTTTGTCTTCTTCATTCTCCAAATGCAGTGTATATATGTATAGAAATGTCTATAAAGATAATTATCCAGCTTTTAACAGCAACACTCTGCGAGGTAGAATTGGGAAGTAAGGGAAAGAAATGGGGGCTTTTGTTTTTTATTTTATATTCTTCCTTACTGTTTTTTAAAAAACCTGAATATATGTCAATTTTAAGAACTTGTCATTTCCATTTCATCTACGTTAAATAGATGTAATAGTAATAGTAGCTACCACTTATTAAGTGCCTCGTCTCTCCAGTCCCTTCACATTATTTTACTTAACATTCACAAGAATTCTGCAAGGTAAGTATTAACATTCCCATTTTACATAGCAAACAGAGATTCAGAACGTTTATAAAACATGCCTAAAAAATACCCACTTTTAAGTGGCAGAGCAAAAAACTGAATCCAGATCTCTGTGACCCAAGTCCCCTTTTTTTATGTCTACACTAGAAGGTCTTATTTACCCTAATTCCTTTGGCTGGCAAGACACCTGTTTGTGTGAGTGGCAATGGTTCCAGTCCTCCAGGAATCTTTTAGTAATTAAGAAGACCAATTACTAAGAACAGTAATCAATGGAAATACAGAGTAGGGGCTAGAGGAATGCTACAATGCCTGCCACTATGAAGAGGCAAAAGAAAATTCCATGGAGTATCCTATGACTGGAGTAAGTTAGTCTGGTTATTTGGTTGCCAGATATTTATTGTCGCTTTGTACAGATTATTTTTACCAGGACTTAGGGATTGAATATGTCATTCACTGTGGTTCTGCCATGAAACAATTCCACTCAGAAGAAAAGGCTTTAATGAAATGATTGCCTTCAGAGATGTTGGCAAGGTTAAGAAAACCAATAAAAAGTGCTGAGGCTCCCAGAGACTAGCGACAAGAGGATGCCATTAACATCCTCAGGCCTGAAGGTACAAAAGGATGAAACTGTTTTTGGAGCCCAGAGCCCTAGAGGAGGGTCTGCTGGGCAGAAACCATTGTTTAAGTATACAACCACTACTAGACTTGTGGCCCCATAGCAGGATGAGAATGGTGAAGAAATACTTGAACTTTCTTTTCTTTCGTCCCACCAGTCTTCTGCACGTGCTTCTTATTAACCAAATAATAAACAGAAACCATCTGACAAGGAGCCCAGGTGATGCAGTCTGTGGTTTCAGCCAGATAGGGCTCCTAGTGGGAAATGGGTCCATGGTGGAGCAGAGCAAGTGGAGAATAAACAGTACATCCCTTCATTTCTTTGCTACTGTTTCCAGAATAAAGACAAAATTCTTTACATGGCCTACAGTGCCCTACACTCTTTCACCCTTGATGACCAATTCAGTATCTTTTCATTCTCTCCACTCCAGTTTTACTTGCAGCTTAACAGTTCTTTGTTCTTCCCATGTACCTATCTGCCACAAATGCCTTTTCACAGGCTGCACCCTTTTCCTGGATACTTCCTTCTCTTTCCTCCCCTTTCACCTAATTAGTGCTTGCATATCTTTCAGATCTTAATTCAAAAGTTGATTCTTTCAGGAAGCTTTCCCTAACTTCTCTGATCAGACCAGATCCCCTTTTTAATAAGTTCTTTTAGCTAAATGTACCTTTTCTTTATATCATGCATTATTGTAGTAATTTACATTTACTGCATTTGTCTGATTGTTTGATTAATGAATTTCCCCATGCTAGACCAAAAACTCCATGAGGGAACCGAGTCTGATATTTGCTTACCAGTATAGTCCTAGTGTCCACTTAACGTTTGGCACTCAGTAGGTACTTAAAAAATATTTGTCGGAAGAACAAATGAAAATAAAAGATGAATAGAAGCCTCTAAAGGATACACATCCTGTTTGACAAAGATAATACATGCATAAATAAAACAATATAAAGCAAATACAGAGCAACAATTAAAGCCGCTAAGGCAAGATTGCAAAGATTGCACAAAGCTTCTGTGCTGTAGGTATTTGTATGTCTCTCATTCTCATTCGCAAGTCCCTTGCTTGCAGTCAGACACAAATGTCTCATATGGCAATGTATTATATATCTAACAAAGCACCTAGCACTTATACATAGTAGACTCAATAAATATTTAATTAATCAATGTAGACAAATTATCAATGATAGAGTAGGCTTAGAATTAGTGTGTATAAGAATCATCTGAGGGACTTCCCTGGTGGTCCAGTGGCTAAGACTTCACGTTCCCAATGCAGGGGGCCCGGGTTCAATCTCTGGTCAGGGAACTAGATCCCACATGCTGCAACAACAACAACAACAACAAAAGATCCCACATGCTGTAACTAAGACCTGGTGCAATAAAGAAAAAAAAAATCATCTGAGCAAAATCACTTTTTAAAAATATAGGCTGCACTTCAGATATATTGATTTCAGTAGAACTTGAATGAAGCCTGAAAATCTGAATTCTAAATAAGCACCCCAGGTAATTCTGGTGCAGGTGATTTGAGGATTACATTTTGAGAAACATTAGACTGTAAACTCCTTGGTGGTAGCATGATGTTCTGGTTAAATATGGGTTTGGGAATCACAGATTCCTGGGTTTGAATCTTGGCTCTTATACTGTTATTTAAACCCTCTAGATCTCTTTTTTTTTTTCTAAAGTAGATTATAATAACATCTTTCTGACTTGTGGAGATTAAAATAAATGAGAAAATATATGTAAAACATTTACTATAGTGCCTGTCATATAATGGTAGAACTTAATAAATGGTAGAACTGGTTTTTGGTAGTCAACGTTTAGCCTGGTGCCTAGAACATAACTGATGTTCAGTGAATGTTTGATAAGAAAATGAAATATAGTTATAAGATTATCATATTTATAGCTAGAAATTCATCTGGAATTATCTAGTCCAATATCCTCATTTTATATATTAGGAAATTCAAGCTCACAGGGGTTAGATGATTCATCCAAGGTTACATATCTAATGATCTAATTAGTGGCAGAACTGAGACCAGAACTAAAGGGTGAAAAGAAAGATCTGGTCATTACCATTTATCTAACCACCATTTATAGTTAGTGTTACATTTAGATTTTTTTTTTTGCCAAAATAAGATTTTATTTTAAAGTCATTTAAAAACACTGAGTAAGGAAAGAGACCTAAGACTCAACTGATGCAGATTCCAAATTCATATTCTCTCCTACCCCCACCACTGGTCTTTTGTCATGCCATAAGTTGCTTTCTTTGGTCACTCCTATTTTTAGCTTCCTGGAGAATAGATCTTTTCCCATACGCCGTCTTCATTTTTTTTTTTTTTGTAGAGTAGAGCCTTATTTCCAGGAAACAGCGCGTTAGTTGGAGAAGGGTATTTCTTTAAAAACATCAAGGTAGATCTAATATGTTCAACAAAGTGGGGGGGGGCTCAGCCAGACGTGACTTGGAAAGGTTCTCTAGTATTTGCTTATCATCTTGCTGCAACCAGAAATCCACATGGGGAAATGGCATTCAGGAATATGGTCCTATACGAAGTTGTTCTGTCTTTGCATCGTAAATACTAATCATTGGTCCTCCTGTTAAAGCTCGGGCGGCGCGCAGCTCCTCCTCCGGAGCTCGATCTTGGAAGGAGGCTCCGTAATCTCCGCAGTTTTGATGTTGACAGCGATGCCATAAATTATTGAAAAGTGGTTTTCATTTTCTTCCCCGTCATTTAATTCTGTCACATAATGTCACCAAGTGCATGTCATCTTGTCTGATGAGTCAGCTTTTGTGACAACTGCCTGTCGTCACTGAAGCCTCCCACGAGGTGCACTTCCAGCTTTCCACGTTGAGTGTGGTCGGAAAAGGATTTTATGGAGTTCACGATCAAGGGGGCCTCAGCTTTGGTGTCGGTTCCGTCACAATGTGTCAGGCAGGTGGCCCCATTACCTGTGTGCCTCAGGACCACAATGTGACAAGTGGTGGCATCATCAGAACCCAGAATGGAGATGGAGTCATCCTTTGGGGAGGTCACTGCAAGCTCTCTTTGCTGAACATACAGAAGGCCCTGGGGTTCCAGTTGTTGAACAGACTGACCTCTGAGAAGTCTGGCTCTTTCCTCCAGAACCGAGTGGGCTCTGACGAGGTCCGCGGCGGACTGAGGCAGCCGCACTCGCCGCCCCTCCACGAGCAGCTGCATCGCGGAAGCGGCCGCCCCGGCAGGCTCAGGGAGGCGGCAGCGGCCTCCCCAGCCCCGGACCGTGCGCTGCCCTCGCCCTCTCCCTCGGGCCGCCCCGCCGCGCCTACGTTTAGATTTATATAGACAGACTGACATGCTTTTCTGTTTATAATCAATGATGCCTTCCAAAACGTTCCTTTCTTAAACATTGAAACAACAAACAGTAAACCAGTAAGTAAAACTAAATGACTATGCAGTTATTGTTGGATTATATTTCTTTCTTTTTTAAAAAATTGAAGTATAGTTGATTTATAATGTTGTGTTAGTTTCAGGTATGCATCACCTGAAACTAACACAGCATTGATTGTGATTCAATTATACACACACACATATTCTTTTTTAGATTGTTTTCCCTTAAAGTTTATTACAAACTATTGAATGTAGTTCCCTGTGCTATACAGTAGGTCCTTGTTGGTTTTCTATTTTATATATAATAGTGTGTATATGTTAATCCCAAACTCCTAGTTTATCCCTCCCCTCCTTCCCCCTTTGATAACCATAAGTTTATTTTCTATGTCTGTGCATCTATTCTGTTTTGTAAATAAGTTCATTTGCATCTTTTTTTTTTTTTAAGATTCCACAAATAAGCGATATCATATGATATTTGTTTTTCTCTGGCTGGCTTACCTTGCTTAGTATGATAATCTCTAGGTCCATCCAGATTATATTTCTTTCTAAATAGCACCTGTGAGACCACAGTGTTTCCCAAATAGAATTCAAACATCACATATGTTCTTAGAACAGTAGAACGGATAAGCTACTTGAAGGGTCTATCTCTTGCCTTTGGGCAATAATGGTCTAATATTTCCTGTCTCTGAAGCTCCTGCTTATCCAATAGGTAAATTAAAATGGAATTAAAATGTATAGTGATTTATTTGGGGGTTGAAAATACTGTTTCAGATTTTCATGTACTCCACTCAGCTGTATTTTTCTGCATTTTATTCTACTATATTAAAGTTACATTCTAGATTTGCTTAACTTCTCTATTTAGATTAGATAACTAGGTCTTAAGAATTAAAGAAAAATTTGCATACTTTTGTGTTGGATAGAATTTAATCTTCATTTCTAGATTTGGTAAGTGTAAAATGCAAGCAGACTCACAAGCACAGAAAACAGACTTGTGGTTGCCAAGGAGGAGGCTGTTGGGGGAGGGATGGACTGGGAGTTTGGGGTTAGTAGATGCAAACAATTATATATAGAATGGATAGACAACAAGGTCCTACTGCATAGCACAGGAACTATATACCACTAATGGAAAGAATATAAAAAAGAATGTGTGTATGTGTGTGTGTGTGTGTGTATTATATATGACTAAGTGACTTTGCTGTACAGCAGAAATTAACACAACATTGTAAATCAACTGTACTTTAGTAAAAAAAGAAAAAGTGATAAGTATAAAATGCAGAATTTACCTTTATCCACCTGTTTTAATACAGCAGTGCATGAGATCAGTGGAAATAGTATCTATTGCTGAAAGATTTCTTTTTATCCCTGATGCAATCCTTAGGGAATAAAATTTTGAAGATCATATTCCTTTGGTGGATTATATATAGAGAACTGGCTTCTTTTGGAGGAGCTATATTACTTTAAAGTGGTAGGCGAACTTCAGCAGGTACTGTGTTTGTTAGGTTTATCCATGCCATTCTCTCTTACTACTTGTCAATTATATAAGGCAGCATAAATAACAAGACTTTTGAGGTTTTAAATGTATAATACCATTATGTAAAGATTTAGAATTTTGTTGTAAATAGTATCTCTTTACTTTGCTGAGGTTAGGAAGTATCTTACTTTTAGAGAATTTTCATGCATTTTATTTTTCCTACAGTACAGAAATCATGGCCTTAAACACTAAATCCTAATTTCTTAAGTTTAGATTGTCTACTCAGGCACAACTGAGTAGAAAGAGACCTTTGGGGATGGATTGATAGTTTTCCTAGGTAGGACTCACCTGCTGTTTAAGTAAAGGTCATATGCGTACTCACTCATGTTGAAAACAAGTTGGGAACTTGGTGTGGGAAGAAGTAAAGAGTAATGCTCGACTAAGATAATTAGTTACTTTTCTAGTATAGAAAGTTACATGAGCTTATTTTTCAGGACCAAAAAAGTATCTTAAAACAGATATTGAAATTGATGCCATGGCCATGAACTAAATAATATTTGAGTTGGAAGAAACTGTCAGGTATCTATAATTGAATTGTTAGTGTTTTTCTCCTATGCAGACAATACTTCTGCACTACTTTCAGGACATGAACTTAGAATTTTTTTGATTCTTTATTGAGGAAATTTACAGATATATTCATATTTGTTCATCTGCTTTAATGTTGTGAACCTGACATTTACAATTGGGGGTACAATTTTAGCATAAAGATAATTTTTATTACGTTTAAGTAAATGTGATAAAAGAGTGCCTAGTTAACTCTGGCCCTAAGGGATTATTTAAGTGTAAAAAGATAGGTGGAATTGTGTGGATTACATTGAAAGCTAAAGCTTCTGTACATTAAAAAAAAAATCCTTAACTTAAAAGATAAATGTTGCAAGGATGGCCAAGATGGTGGAGTTAGAAGAACCTGAGTTCACTGCCTCTCATGAGCACACCAGAATCACAACTATCTGCATAACAGCAATAAAAAGATTGGAAACTACCGGAAAAAATTTTCTGTAGCCAAAGACATAAAGAAGGAACCACAGACCAGTAGGAGGGGTGGACTCGTGGTATAATCAAATCCCATGCCCCCTGGTGGGCAACCCACAAGTTGGAGAATAATTATATCACAAAGGTTCTCCCACAGGAGCGAGAGTTCTGAGCCCCATGTCAGGCTCCCCAGCTTAGGGGTCTGATACTGGGAAGATGAGCCCCCAGAGCATTTGGCTTTGAAGGTCAGTGGGGCTTAATTGCAGGAACCTCACAGGACTGGGAAAAATAGAGACTTCACTCTTAAAGAGTGCACACAAAATTTCATGTGCACTTGGACACAGGGTAAAAGCAGTAATTTGATAGGAGCGTGGGCCAGACCTACCTGCTGGTCTTGGAGAGTCTCCTGCAGAGGTGGGGGAGTGGCTGCAGCCCACCCTGAGGACATAGACACTGGTGGTAGACGTACTGGGGAACACTGTTGGTGGCTGACATCTCGGCTTATTAGCTCCAAGACCTGGTGCCACCCAACAGCATGCAGGTGATAGTGATGGGACACCTCAGGCCAAACAACTAACTGAACAGGAACGCAGCCCCACTCATCAGCAGACAGGTTGCATGAAGACTAAAGAGCCCACAGCTGCCTGTGGGCTCACCCCTAGATATGGCCCTGTCCACCAGAGGGGCAAGATCCAGCTCCACCCACAAGTGGACAGGCACTGGCCCCTCCCATCAGGAAGCCAGACCAAGCCTCTAGACCAGCCTCATCCACCAGGGGGCAGACACTACAGCAAGAAAACTGTGATTCTGCAATGCAGGCCAGACCATACCCTGGGATCAGCTGGACCCTGGCTTGGCCCACTGGCAGGCCAACAAAACCTTTGGGAGTCTCTGGACCCCATATTCAACTGTGTCGGAAACTGATATCCCACCTCCCCCAATAATCTGAAACAAGCTTTGGGATCCCTGGTCCCTGAAGCCAGACTCCAGGAACCAGCTCTGCCTGCCAGTAGATAGGCACTAACCCCAGGATCTGGCTTCACCTGCCAGTGGGTGGGCAACAGCCTCAGAGTCTTCAGGACCATGACTCTGCCCACCAGTGAGCCAGTACAGCCCTGGAGGCCACCTAGGATGCTGCAACCAGCCAGTTCACAACCAGGCCCCTTTAAACAGCAGCCAGCAGCATCCATGGAGGGCAGAGCCTGGCAACCAACCAAACTAGGGGCCTGCCAGACCACTCAAATAGGCTGCCACAACAGAAGGACCCATGCATCCCTCTTAGGATGAACCCCTAGAGCATATAGTTTGGGTGATGGGAGGTGAGTGCACTGCTGGGATGCATAGGATGTGTCCTACAGAGGGCCACTTCTCCAAGGTTGAGAAATGTAAATAACGTTCTACATATATAAAAATACAAATAGCAACTTGGACAAAATGAGGCAGCAGAGGAATATGTTTTAGACAAAGGAACAAGATAAACCACAGAAGAACTAAGCAAAGAGGAGATAGGCAATCTACTTGATAGGAGTTCAGAGTAATGATTGTAAAGATGATCAAAGAACTCAGGAAGAGAATGGATACACAGAGCAAGAAGTTAGAAGTTTTTAACAAAGAGTTAGAAAATATAAAGAACAAACAGAGATGGAAAATACAATAACTGAAATGAAAAATACACTGGAAGGAATCAGTAGTAGACTAAATGATTCAGAAGGATGGATCAGTGAGCTGGAAGGCAGAGTGGTGGAAACCACTGCCACTGAACAGAAAAAAAGAAAAAAGAATGAAAAGAAATGAGGACAGTTTAAGAGACCTCTGGGACAACATCAAGCACACTAATATTTGCATTATAAGGATCCCAGAAAGAGAGGAGAGAGAGAAAGGGCATGAGAAAATATTTGAAGAGATAATAGCTGAAAAATTCCCTAACCTGGGAAAGGATATAGTGACCCCAGTCCAAGAAGTGCAGAATGTCCCATACAGGATTAACCCAAAGAGGAACACACCAAGACACATTGTAATCAAAATGACAAAATTTAAGGATAAAGAGAGAATACTGAAAGCAATAAGGGAAAAGCAACAAATAACATACAAGGAAACTCCCATAAGACTATCAGCTGGTTTCTTTCAGAGAAAATGCTGCAGACCAGAAGGGACTGGAAAGATATATTTAAAGTGATGAAAGGGAAAAGCCTACAACCAACAATACTTTACCCAGTAAGGCTCTTGTTCAACTTGATGGAGAAATCAAAAGCTTTACAGACAAGCAAAAGCTAAAAGAATTCAGCATCACCAAACCATTAGCTTTAGAACAAATGCTAAAGGAACTTCTCTAGGTGAAAAAGAAAAGGCCCTAACTAGAAAAAAGAAAGTTACAGAATCAGAAAGCTGACTTGTAAAGGGAAGCAGGCAGTAAAGGTAGAAAATCATCCACACACAAAGTTAGTAGAAAGGTTATAAGACAAATGTAGTAAAATAATCTGTATCCACAGTAAGTAGTTATGAAATACACAAAACAATTAGATATGAAAATATCAAAAATAGTAATTGTGAGGGAAGGAGAGTACAAATGCAGGATTTTAAAAATGCATTTGTAATTAAGAGAGCAGCAACTTAGAACAATCACATATACATATAGACTGCTCTACAAAAACCTCATGGTAACTGCAAACTAAAAATCTATACTAGGTATACATACAGAAAAGAAAAAGGAATCCAAACATAGCACTAAAGATAGTCATCAAATCACAAGAGAAGAGGACAAAAGAAGGGGGGAAAAGCCTACAAAAACAAATCCAAAACAATTAACAAAATGGCAATAAGAATGTACATATTGATGACTATCATAAATGCAAACAGAGTAAATGCTCCAACCAAAAGACATAGACTCGCTGAATGGATACAAAACCAAGATCTATATGTTTGCTGCCTACAAGAGACTCATTTTAGACAAAGAGACATATACAGACTGAAAGTGAGGGGTTGGAAAAAGGTATTCTACACAAATGGAAATCAAAAGAAAGCCAGAGTAGCAATACTTATATCAGACAAAATAGACTTCAAAATAAAGACTGTTACAAAAGACAAAGAAGTACACTATGTAATGATCAAAGGATCAATCCAAGAAGAAGATATAACAATTGTAAAAATATATGCACCCAAAAAAGAAGCACCTCAATATATAAGGCAAACATTAACAGACATAAAAGGAGAAACTCACAGTAACACAGTAATAGTAGGGGACTTTAACACTCCACTTACATCAATGGACAGATCTTCCAGGCAGAAAATCAATAAGGAAACACAGGCCTTAAATAACACATTAGACTAAATGGACTTAATTGGTATTTATAGAGCATTCCACCTGAAAGGAGCAGAATACACATTGTTTTCAAGTGCACATAGAATATTCTCCAGGATAGATCACATACTAGGCCACAAAACAAGCCTTGGTAAATTTAAGAAGATTGAAATCATATCAAGCATCTTTTCTGTCACAATGCTATGAGACTAGAAATCAACTACAAGAGAAAAACTGCAAAAAACACAAACAAATGGAGGCTAAACAATATGCTGTTAAACAAACAATGGATTGCTGAAGAATTCAAAGAGGAATAAAATACCTAGAGACAAATGAAAATGAAAACATAATGATCCAAAACCTATGGGACACAGCAAAAGCAGTTCTAAGAGGGAAGTTTATAGCAATACAGACTTACCTCAGGAAACGAGAAATCTCAAATAAACAACTTAAGTTTACACCTAAAGCAATTAGAGAAAGAGGAACAAACAATACCCAAAATTAGTAGAAGGAAAGAAATTATAAAGATCAAGACAGAAATAAGTGAAATAGAGATTTCAAAAAAAAATAGTGGAAAGGATCAATGAAACTAAAAGCTGGTTCTTTGAAAAGATAAACAAAATTGATAAACCTTTAGCCAAATTCATCAAGAAAAAAAAGGGGGAGAGGACCTAGATTAAAAAATCAGAAATGAAAAAGAAGTTGCAATTGACACCACAAAAATACAAAGGATTGTGAGAGACTACTACAAGCAACTCTCCACCAATAAAACTGACAACCTAGTAGAAATGGGCAAATTCTTAGAAAGGTACAATATTCCAAGACTGAACCAGGAAGAAATAGAAAATATGAATAGACCAGTTATCAGTACTGAAATTGAATCAGTAATTTAAAAACTCCGAACAAACAAAAATCTAGGACCTGATTGCTCCACAGGTAAATTCTGCCAAACATTTAGAGAAGAGTTAATACCCATCTTTCTTAAACTATTCCAAAAAATTTCAGAGGAAGGAACAATTCTGAAATCATTCTATGAGGCCATCATCACCCTGATACCAAAACCAGACAAAGATACCACAAAAAAGAAAACTACTGGCCAATATCACTGATGAACATAGATACAAAAATGCTCAACAAAATACTAGCAAACTGACTCCAGCAATATATTAAAAGGATCATACACCATAATCAAGTGGGATTTATCCCAGGAATGCAGGGATTTTTCAATATCCGCAAATCAATCAACATAATGCACATGAACAAATTGAAGAATGAAAACCTTACGATCATCTCAATAGATGCAGAAAAAACTTGATATAATTCAACATCCATTTATGATAAAAACTCTCCAGAAAGTGGGCATAGAGGGAACCTACCTCAACATAATAAAGACCATATATGACAAACCAACAGCTAACATCATACTCAATGGTGAAAAGCTGAAACATTTCATCTAAGCTCAGGAAGAAGACAAGGATACCCACTCTCGCCAGTTTCGGAAGTGCTAGCCACAGCAATCAGAGAAGCAAAGGAAATAAAAGGTATCCAAATTGGAAAGAAGTAAAACCGCCACTGTTTGCAGATGACATGATACTATGCATAGAAAATCCTAAAGGCACCACCAGAAAACTACTAGAGGTTCTCAGTGAATTGGGTAAAGTTGCAGGATACAAAATTAACATACATAATTCTGTTGCATTTCTATACACCAACAATGAACTATCAGAGAGAGAAATTAAGGAAACAAAACCATTTACCATCACATCAGAAAGAATAAAATCCTAGGAATAAACCTATCTCAGAAGGAAGAAAGACCTGTACTCTGAAATTTGTAAGACACTGATGAAAGAAATTGAAGACCACACAAACAGATGGAAAGATATACCATGTTCTTGGATTCGAAGAATCAATATTGTTAGTGACTGTACTACCCAAGGCAGTCTACAGATTCAGTGTAATCCCTGTCAAAGTACCAATGGCATTTTTCACAGAACTGGAACAAAAAAGTTTAAAATTTATACGGAAATACAAAGGACCCCAAATAGCCAAAAAAGTCTTGAGAAAGAACAGAGCTGGAGGAATTGTGCTCCCTGACTTCAGACTATACTTCAGACTACAAAATAGTATAGTACTGGCACAAAATCAGATACATAGATCAATGGAACAGAATGGAGAGCCCAGAAATAAACCCATGCACTAATGGTCAATTAATCTATGACAAGGAGGCAAGAAAATACAATAGAGAAGAGACAGTCTCTTCAATAAGTGGTGCTGGGAAAACTGGACAGCTACATATAAAAGAATGAAATTAGAACAGTCTCTAATACCATATACAAATATAAACTTAAAATGGATTAAAGACCTAAATGTAAGACTGGATACTATAAAACTTCTAGAAAATAACATAGGCAGGCCACTTTTTGACATAAATCATAACAATATTTTATTAGATCTGCCTCCTAGAGTAATGAAAACAAAAACAAAAATAAACAAATGGGACCTATTTAAACTTAAAATATTTGCACAGCAAGGGAAATCATAAACAAAATGAGGAATTCACTGGTTGTCCAGTGGTTAGGACACTGCACTTCCACTGAAGGGGGCATGTATTCAGTCCCTGGTTAGGGAACTAAGATCCTGCATGTTGCACAGTGTGGCCAAAAAAAACCCAAACCGAACCAAAACAAAACAAAAATCAATCTACAGAATGAGGAGAAAATACTTGCAAACAATGAGACTGACAAGGGATTACTCTCCAAAATATACAAACAGCTCATACAGCTCAATATCAAAAGCACCAAACAATCCAGTCAAAAAATGGGCAGAAGATCTAAATAGACATTTTTCCAAATAAGACATACAGATGGCCAACAGGTACATGAAAAGATGCTTCACATCACTAATTATTAGAGAAATGAAAATCAAAACCACAGTGAGGTATCACCTCACACCAGTCAGAATGGCCATCATCAAAAAGTCTACAAAGAATAAATGCTGGAGAGGGTGTGGAGAAAAGGGAACCTTCCTGCACTGCTGGTGAAAATGTAAACTGGTGCAGCCACTATGCAGAACTGTTTCTTAAAAAACTAAAAATAGAGTTACCATATGGTCCAGCAGTCCCACTCTTGGGCATATATCTGGGGAAAACTCTAACTTGAAAAGATACATGCGCCCCAATGTTCACAGCAGTGCTGTTTACAACAGCCAAGACATGGAAGCTACCCAAATGTCCATCAACAGATGAATGGATGAGGAAGAAGTGGCATATGTAATATGAAATATTACTCAGCCATAAAAAATAATGAAATGAGGCCATTTGCAGCAACATGGATGGACCTAGAGATTATCTTATTAAGTGAAGTAAGTCAGACAGAGACAAATACTGTGTATCACTTTATGTGGAATCTAAAAATATACAAATGAACTTATTTACAAAACAGAAATAGAGTCACAGATGTAGAAAATAAACTTATGGTTACCAAAGGGGAAAGTAGGGGAGGGATACATTTGGAATTTTGTATTATCAGATACAAACTACTCTATATAAAATAGAGAAATGAGGATGAACTGTATAGCACAGGAAACTATATTCAGTATCTTATAATAAACCATAATAGAAATGAATCTGAAAAAGAACACATATATCTGCTATATATACTATATATATATATATACTATATGACTGAATCACCTTGCTGTATACTGTGATTCAGTGTAACATCCTGAAACATTGTAAATAAACTATACTTCAATAAGAGAATAAAAAAATAAAGGCATTGGAAATTAAAAAAAGATAAATGTCAAATTGTGATAAAATATTTGCAGCAGATATGATAAACAAAGGATATTTGTTTTGAAAATAATACTAAGGGAAAAACTAGACAAAGGACATCATTAGAAGAATTATACACACAACTATATAGTGAATGAAAATGAAAAATAGGTCTTTCTCACTAGCAATCAAATCATTTCAAAGATAAATAATAATGAAACACTTTATTGAGTTTCAGTTTTTTAGCAACCATAATGCTCTCCAGGGTATGGTAAGATGGAGGCTCTCCTGAACTACCAATAGCAATGGGAATTGGTATAACTTTTGGAAATCAGTTATTTTAAAATTATTATTTAAACAGTTTGACCTAGTTTAATCTCATTTCTAGGAATAGGCTTAAAATATTAGCCAGAGTTAACATCAAAGTTTTGTGTACAAGGATACTAAGCATAGCATTAATTATTATGGGAAAAGTGAAAAACACTCTAAATGCTCAACAGTAAGGAGATAGTTATTAGGTAGAACCATATAAAATGCTGATATTTGTTATTGATATGCATAAATGTCAGTTTCATATGATTCAACCTAATGCATGACATTATGGTTTATTGTATGGTGGAATTTTTATAGCTATAAAATAGTGTTTATAAAGAATCTATAATAGGGACTTTGCCTTCCATTGCAGGGGGTGTGGGTTTGATCCCTGGTCGGGGAGCTGGGATCCCACATGCCTCACAGCCAAAACCCCAAAAAACATAAAATAGAAGCAATATTGTAACAAAATTCAATAAAGACTAAGAAAAAAAAAACCAAAAACCCATAGTGGCAACAACAATCATTAAAAAAAATCTATAATAAAAAGAGAAATGCTCACTATATCTAGTAGGCTATAAAAGTAGGATACAAAACTTTATTAATAGGATAAAACTAATTTTATAAAAGAAGAAGAAATAGGTGTCTGTCTATGTGTATATGTAATGATACAGAGAAAATATTACTTATGAAATCCTGGAAAGGCTGTGGAGAAAAGGGAACCCTCCTGCGCTGTTGGTGGGGATGTAAATTGGTGCAGCCACTTTGGAAAACAGTATGGAGATTCCTCAAAAAACTAAAAATAGAACTGTCATATGACTCAGCAATCCCACTACTGGGCATATACCCTAAGAAAATCATAATTCAAAAAGATACATGCACCCCAGTGTTCACTGCAGCACTAGTTACAATAGCCAGGACATGAAGGCAACCTAAATGTCCATCAACAGATGAATAGATAAAGAAGATGTGGCACATATATACAATGGAATATTACTCAGCCATAAAAAGGAATGGAATTGACTTATTTGTAGAGTCTGTCATACAGAGTGAAGTAAGTCAGAAAGAGAACAAATACCATATGCTAACACATATATATGGAATCTAAAAAAATGGTACTGATGAACTCAGTGGCAGGGGAAAAGTAAAGATGTAGCTGTAGAGAACAGACTTGAAGACATGGGGAAGCGGGGAAGGAGGGAAGGAGAAGCTGGGACAAAGTGAGAGAGTAGCACTGTTATTTATACACTACCAAATGTAAAATAGATGGCTAGTGGGAAGCAACTGCATAACTCAGGAAGATCAACTTGATAACTGGTGATGATCTAGAGGGATAGGATAGGGAGGGTGGGAGGGACTCTCAAGAGGGGATATATGTATAAATACAGCTGATTCACTTTATTGTGCAGCAGAAACTAGCACAACAGTGTGAAGCAATTATACTCCAGTAAACATCTGGGAAAAAATATTATTTATCAAAACACTACTTGGGAAGAGTCCTGTAAGTATTTGGAGAAATTTTATTTATTTATTTATTTGGCTACATTGTGTCTTAGTTGCAGCATGCAAGATCTTCATTGTGGCATATGGAATCTTTTGTTGTGGCGTGGGCTCTTCACTGTGGCGCGTGGGCTTCTCTCTGTTGTGGCATGTGGGCTCTTCGCTGTGGCACATGGGCTTCTCTCTAGTTGTGGCATGTGGGTTTTCTCTTCTCTAGTTGTGGTGCACAAGTTCCAGGGTGCATGGGCTCTGTAGTTGTGGCACACAGGCTCCAGAGTGTGTGGGCTCTGTAGTTTGCAGCACGCGGACTCTCTACTTGAGGCACGTGGGCTCAGGAGTTGTGGTGCATGGGCTTAGTTGCTCCGTGTCATGTGGGATCTCAGTTCCCTGACCAGGGATTGAACCCGCATCCCCTGCATTGCAGGATGGATTCTTTACCCCTGGACCACCAGGGAGGTCCCAGAAAATATCTTAATTCACTACTTGGAGTGAGGTTTAAAAATCCACGCTAGATGTTCAAGTTCAAAAATTGGTAAACTTCTTTTTGTTTTGTTGATTGCTCTGATAGTTTTGTGTATGTAAATCTGAATATAGGAGGTAGAGAAGAATTGTACAGGGAGGGAATAATGAAAGCAGAGCCAGGACAGGGGAGTTACCTAGGAAGCTGGGGCAGGCTGCATTGAAGAAGAGTTTGGGGAAATAAAAATGCTTAAGGTGCATTCTAAATTCATTAGCTGTGAAGAATGCCCACCAAAAAGTCTGTAGTGGAGTCTGCTTGTTTAAGCTTTTTTTTTTTCTCTTCACCTCTCCTCTTCTCTCTCTTCCCCTCTCCTGCCCACTTCCCTTCCCCTTCTCTCTCTCTCCCCACTTCTCAACTGAGAGAGAGAACTTGAAGGCGGAAGTATGAGGAAAGGAAATATTCTCTAGGACCCCAGAGTCAGCTAATGAGTGAGTAGATGTATCTGGGTTACAAATGCACAGAAGAATCAGAAAGATGTAATCCAAAATGTTAATGGCATTTTTCTTGGGTGACGGGGTTTTGTTTTGTTTTTTCTTCTTGATACTTCTGTTTTATTTTTTAAGTTTATTACTCTTGTAGTCATAAAGTTATACTAAAAAGTCTCAGACCAAGAATAAAATGACCTTTTTCTTGATGTTTTGTTTTAATTGCCTCTCTCTTGACTATAAGTGAATTCTCATTAACATAATGGGAAATATCTCTTTAACATCCCTTAATTTGCTTCCTTTGTAAAAGGTCTAAAACAAACATAACTGAGCACCCCCAGTCTCTCTCCTGCTTTTTCACTTTGCCTCCTCTTCCTTCTTTTTGCTATCCACTTCCCCTCCCCTATAAACTTTGACTAGCTAATAAATTACATATCTTGCAAAAACAATTCTCATACAATACTGTTCTAATGGTTATTAGGGTTGCACCAACTAATCACAAGCAGAAGCATGAAAACAGGTGTGACCCCCAATCTCAAGTTTCAGTTGAAGTAAAACAAACAAACTTAGAACCCTGTTTCCTAAACCAAAATTTCAAGGACTTATAGTTTCCCACATTCTGTAAAAACTGACACTGCTTCAGTTAAGGAGTCACCTGATTTTCAGGTGTTCCCTCATACACATCAGCTAAATAAAGCTTTTAGCATATATTTGAGTGACTTAAAGAATTTTTATTTTTTGCATTGTGAAAATATTTCCTCACTAAAGCCTAACATTTATTGAGGTGTTATTATGTATCCTGTACAGTGGCAGGTACTTTACATATAATAAGTAATTTAATCATCACAGGCCCCATGTCATTCTTATTTTACAAATGAAGTAACGGAAAGTTTAAGTAACTTGTCTCAGGTAACCCAACTTGGAAGTGGCTAGCAGTGATAACTCTTTTAGACTACAAAGACAGTGTTTTCCTGCATTGCATAAGAAGCCAAGAAAGTAAACCATTAAGAAGGAGGAGGAGGAGGAGGGGGAGGAGGAAAAGGAGAATAAATACCAAAACATGTGTAATGGGATAGTATTTTGAAATATAGAAAATTTTCCTTTTCGGCAATTCTGTTTTACCTTGCAGTTCTTATACCATTAAAACTAGACTCAGAGGCTGAGATTGTTTTCCTCGGTGAAGGGAAGACAGAACTAAGAACCCAGCAAGAATAAAGGGCCAAATTATTGGCTTTGAATTCCAAGCCAAACCTTATAAAGCTGATAAAAGAGATAATAACCTGGAGAGAGAACAAGATTTTGAGCCTCACAAGGGTAAGAGCCTTGAGTTTATACCATAAGCCACAAGACGAGGAATGGTGTATTTTCCTGGTACACAAAGAGAAGATAAAACCACTTTAAGAAGGAAAAAATATCATGAGACATTTACAAAAATTGATTATGACCTTAGTGACAAAGAAAATCTTAATACATTTTAGAAAGGCACAATATCTAATAAAAGTCATTAAGCTTGCGGGGTAGAACATCAGAGAGGAGAAAGCTGATATAAAATATTTTAAAGTTCCCTGTAGAGAACTCTGAGATCTGCAGAGTGTCCCCCTTGAATCTTCAGTTGTGTAGTGATTACTGCATATGCATGAGAAAACTATTAGAGACCAAAGAGAGAACCACTCTAAAGGGTTAGAAGGAACAATATACAGTGATCAGACAAGAATGGGAATACTTCTAATTTTCACCAGCCAGAGTAGAAAACCTCATAATTCATAGGGTATTAGATAGTAAACTCAGAAGAGGTTTGCCTTAGTGGTGGTGGGTGGGGGGGATTGGCCTTAGACTATATACTACTTTAGTTTTACCTAGTGAAGTTTAAAAGGCAAGGCCCAAAGGGATCAAAGTGTTTTCAAGTCACTTAACTATTTCTTAGAACGAAACTCAAGGATGTTCATGGGAATGCAAAAATATCCAGTACGCATTAAGGTAAATTGATAATATCTGGCACTTAATACAAATTTAGCAGAGATATGAAACAGCAGAAAAGTACAACCCAGTAAGAGGAGAAACAACCCAGTAAGAGGAGAAACTGGAATAATAAATGGAAACTGACTAAAAAATAACTCCAGTGAATGAATTAGTAGAAAAGAACATTAAACCATTACAATAATATTTCATATGTTCAAGAAGCTAGAGGAAAGAGTTAGCAGAGATATGGAAGTATTAAAAGAGATGCAAATTCAAACAGTAGAAATGAAAACTACAGTGTCTGAGAGTTTAAAAAATCCACTGGGTGGGATTAATAACATATAGACATTGCTGAAGAAAAGATTAATGAACTTAATGGCAATCATAGAAACTCTCCAAAACGAAACACAGAAAAAAAGACAGGGAAAAATGGAGAATCAGTTAACTATGTGACAACTTCAAGTAGTCTTATATATGTATAATTGGAGTCTCTGAAAGGGAGGAGAAGTGGGGAAAGAAAAATATTTGAATAAATAATGGACAATATTTTTTTCAAATTAGTTGAAAATTATAAGCTTCAAGCACAAGAAACATTATAATCAAAATTTATTAAAAAGTCAGTGATACAGAGAAAATCTTGAAGAAAGCCAGAGTAGCAAAGACATTTTGGATAGAGAAAGAAACATAAAAATGACAGTGGACTTCTCATTGAACATAATGCAAATGAGAAAACAATGGAGCAACAACTTTAAAGTACTATAAGAATAAAACTGTCAATATATAATTCTATTTCCACAAAACTATCCTTCAGAAATAAAAGTATAAGAAAGACTTTTGCATACACATAAAAGTAGAGAATTTATCACCAGTGGACATGCACTACAAGAAATGTTACAGGAAGTCCCTTTAGGCAGCAGGAAAATGATGCCAGTTGGAAATCTAAATATAAACAAAGGAATGAAGAATAAGAGAAATAATAACTTGTAAGTAAATATAAAATACTTTAATCTTATTGTTGAAATCTTTTTAGAAGGCAGTTGATTTTATAATGCAAAAATACAAATAATGTATTGGGGGCTTATAACATAGAAATACATTTATGACAACAATCACAAAAGATGGGAAGCGGTACACTGTTGTAAGGTGAAATGTGATAATATTACTTGGAAGTAGTCTCTGATAAGTTAAAAATGTATACTACAAGCTCTAAAGCAACCAGTAAAATAGTAGAACAAAGGGTTTTAGTTAATGTCACCATAGGAGGTAAAATGGATTCATAGAAAGAAATTCTATTCAAAAGAAGTCAAACAATAGAAAAAATAGACAGAATAGATGAGAAACATTTTTAAAAACATTAGCAAGATGGTAGATTGACATCTGACTATATCAGTAATCTCATGAAATACAAATGATCTAAGCACTGCAATTAAAAGGCAGAGTTTGTCAGATTGGATAGAAAGGCAAGACACAACTATATTTTGCTTACAAGAAACACACTTTAATAAGTTAAAAGTAAAACGTTTGGAAAAATAAACCATGCTAATGGAGTCAAAAGAAATCTGGAATTGCTATTTTAATACAAGACAAAGTAGATTTCAGAGCAAAGACTATTACTAGGAATAAAGAGTGTCAATTCATCAAGAAGACATAACAATCAACTGTTTATGCACCTAACTTCAAAATACATAGAGAAAAAACAGATAAAACTGAAGGTAGATATAGAAATTCAAAATTAGGCTTGGAGATTTCAACAATATTCCCTAAATAATTGATAGGACAAATAGATAGGGAATCAGGAAGGATATAAAAGTCTTGAACAATAATATCAACCAACTTGACCTAGTTGACATTTGTAGAACACTGTACCTAATAACAGCAGAATGCATATTGTTTTCAAGTGCACAGGGGATGTTTACCAAGATAGCCATATTCTGGATCAGAAAAGAATTCTCAATGAATTAAAATAATTCAAATCATGCAAATATATTCTATGATCACAACAGAAATAAATTAGAAATCAGTAACAGAAAGGTATCTGGAAAATCTCAAATTTTGAAAGCTAGGTATCACAATTATAAAGAACACATAGGTCAAAAAGAAACCAGGAGAGCAATTTGAATGTATTTTGAGTGGAATGAAAATTAAAATGCAACATATCAAAATTTGTAGGATGCTCCTCAGTTCCCACTTAGGGAAATCTATAAGACTAGTGGTCTCCTCAATGCTCTGTGGTGCCCTAAATGGGGGGGAAATCCAAAAAAGAGTGGGTAGGGACTTACCTGGTGATACAGTGGGTAAGACTCTGTGCTCCCAATGCAGGTGTCCTGGGTTTGACCCCTGGTCAGGGAACTAAATCCCACATGCATGCTGCAAGTAAGAGTTAGCATGCCGCAAGTAAGAGTCTGCAGCCTCAACTGAGAAGTCCTCATGATGCAACTAAGAAGTCCACATGCCACAACTAAGAAGACTGCATGCCACAACTATGAGTCCACATGCCACAACTAAAAGATCCCACATGCCACAACAAAGATCCTGTGTGCTGCAATGAAGACCCAGCACAGCTGAAATTAATTAATTAATTAATTAAATATTAAAAAATAAATAAAAAATAAGAGTGGCTATATGTATATGTGTGACTGATTCACTTTGCTCTACAACAAGAAAGTAACACAACATTGTAAAGCAACAATACTCCAATAAAAATTAATAAAAAAACAAAAGGTCTCAAATCAATGACCTCAGTTTCAACCTTAAGAAATAGAAAAGAAAAAAAAAAAAAAAGGAGTAAAATGAACCCAAGTAAGCAGAAGAAAGGGAATAATAAACATTGGAGCAAGAATCAATGAAATAGAAGACAGAAAAATTATAAGGAAAATTAGTGAAACCAAAGTTGGTACTTTGAAAAGATTAATAAAATTGATAACAATCTAGTCAAAGTGATAAGGAAAAAATTTAAAAAGTCACAAATGACATCAACAGATATTCTAAAGCTATTAAAAGGATAATAAAGGAGTATTATAAACAACTTTATGCCTATAGATTTGACAGAAAAAGTGGGAAAGTTTCCATAAAAGACAAGAACTATCAAAGCTCACTTAAGAGATGAATAACCTTGTTATCTGCATATCTATTAAAACAATTGATTTTGTAGTTCAAAGCCTTCTCAGAAAGGAAATCCAGGGCTAGACCACTTCATCAGTGAATTCTTTCCAAGATACAAATAATACCAATTCTACAAAACCTTCCAGAAAACAGAAGAGGGAGAAATATTTTTCAACTCATTTTATGAGGCCAGTTTTACTCTGCCACCAAAACCACACAATAGCATCACAAGAAAGAAAATCACAGATCAAAATTCCTCCTAAACGTAGATTTGCAAAATTTTAAAGGTTTAACAAATAAAATGCAACAACATGTAAAAAAAATAATTCATCATGACCAAGTGGATTTCCCTCTCAGGAATGCAAGGTTGGTTTAACAATTAACTATCAATCAATGCCAAGTAACATAAGCAAAAATAGCAGAATAGGGAACTCCCAAAGCACATCCCTCCAGAAAAGCAGTGATAAGCTTGCAAAAAAAATGTCAAACTCAATTTTTTAAAACTCTGGCAGCTAATGAAAAAGCTTACAACAGTAAGGGGAACACAGTCAGTTTGTGGTACATATATACAATGGAATATTACTCAGCTATTAAAAAGAATGAAATAATGCCACTTGCAGCAACATGGATAGACCTGGAGATTGTTGTAATGAGTGAAGTAAGTCAGAAAGAGAAAGAGAAATATGGTATGATATTGCTTATATGTGGAATCTAAAAAAATGATTCAAATGAACTTATTTACAAAACATAAACAGACTTACAGATGGAGAGATTGAATTTATGGTTACCAATGGGAAGGGTGTGGGGAGGGGTATTTAGGAGTTTGGGATTGACATGTACACACTGCTATATTTAAAATGGATAACCAACAAGGACATACTGTATAGCACAGGGAACTCTGCTCAATATTATGTAACAACCTAAGGGGGAAATGAATTTGAAAAAGAATAGATACATGTATATGCATAAGTGAATCACTTTGTTGTACACCTGAAACTAACATAACATTGTTAATCAACTATACTCCAATATAAAATTAAAAGTTAAAGAAAAAAGCTGAATCTCAGTAAGAGAGCTTTGTGGCACTTTAACTTACCCTGGTTTTTCCTTCACTCCACTCCACCTTGGTGGAGGCTTTGAAGATAATAGTACACATTTCCAGTACAAGGACATAGTACCAGATGGGCAGAATGGACCTTATTATCAAAGGATTGTGGTTTTGGCCTGTCTGGTGACTTCCTGAAGGATCAGCTTAAAGAGCCTACCTTTATTTTGCCTGAGGGAACTCTCCCAGAGCTATGATGGCAATCCAGGGGAGTGCTGAAAACATTTAAAGGCATATGTACTTGTCACTGCCACCTGGGATAAAGTATAGCTGTTGGGGCAAACAATAAAATAACCAAAAAGTTCAGAAGAAAGACTGGGGCATGAGATGCTTTAGGGAATTAGCACTTTGAAAAGCTCCCACATGTTCCTGGGAATCTAGAAGGACAAGTATATATGCAGGGCTATTCACATACTCAGAAAATACCTGGTAAGGCCTAAGCTCTCACCTCTGCCTGATGTCTGTGCAAGTGGAAGTGAGGACTAAGGCAGAGTTGTAAACTGGCTGGGCTAAATGTTGAAGGCATGCCCCAACACATACAAAACCCATTTGCAAAGACTGGGAGACAGAAATATATATATAAAAGTCCTTTGTGCTCTGCATACTCATCTCTCAGCCCTTCCCACAATCCAACACCTGGTAACAACTGATCTTCTTACTGTCTACATAGTTTTGCCTTCTCCAGAAAGTCATATAGTTGGAATCATACCCTGAACAATGCAAAGGTTAATCTGAAAGTAACTTTTAGTCAGCCTTCTGTATCTGTGATTCCTCTCCATCTGCAGATTCAATGAACCACAGACCCTATAGTACTGTAGTATTTACTATTGAAAATATTCACGTATAAGTGGAACTGCATAGTTCAAACCCACATTGTTCAGGAGTCAACTGCAGTCTTTTCACATTGGCTTCTTTCACTTAGTCATATACATTTAATACATATTCTCCATGTCTTTTCATGGCTTGATAGTTCATTTCTTTTTAGTGCTGAATAATATTCCATTGTTTGGATGTACCATAGTTTCTTTATCTTTTCACCTACTGAAAGATATCTTGGTTGCTTCCAAGTTTTGGCAACTGTGAGTAAAGCTACTATAAATATCCATGTGCAGGTTTTTTGTGGATGTAGGTTTTCAGTTCCTTTGATTAAATACCAAGGATTGTGATTGCAGGATTGTATGGTAAGAATATGTTTAGTTTTGTAAGAAACTGCCAAACTGTCTTCCAAAGTGGCTATACTATTTTGCATTCTCAGTAAAAATGAATGAGAGTTCCTTTCATTCCACATCCTCATCAACACTTGGTATTGTCAGGGATTTTTTGTTTTGTTTTGTTTTTAATATTTATTTATTTATTTATTTAGTTGCACTGGGTCTTAGTTGCAGCAGGTGGGCTCCTTAGTTGTTGCACCTGAACTCTTAGTTGTGGTGTGCATGCGGGATCTAGTTCCCTGACCAGGGATCGAACCCAGGCCCCCTGCATTGGGAGTGTGCAGTCTTATCCACTGCACCACCAGGGAAGTCCCTATTGTCAGGTTTTTGGCTTCTGGCCAATCTAATAGGCATGTAGCGGCATCTCATTGTTCTTTTAATTTGCATTTCCCTGATGACGTATGGCTTTGAGCATCTTTTCATATGCTTATTTACTATCTAAATATCTTCTTTGATGACATGTCTGTTAAGGTCTTTGGTCCATTTTTAAATCAAATTGTTTTTTTTATTAATGAGTTTTAAGAGTTCTCTGTATACATTTGATAACAATTCTTTATCAGATATGTCTTTTACAAATATTTTCTACCATTTTTGCTTTGTCTGCTCATTTCTTGACATTATCACAGAGCAGAAGTTTTAAATTTTAATGAAGTCCAGCTTATCAACTATTTCTTTCATGGAAGGTGCCCTGCTATTGTATGTAAAATGTCATCACCATGCCCAATGTCATCTAGGTTTTCTCTTAATTGTCTTCTAAAAGATTTATAGTTTTACATTTTACATTTAGGTATAAAACTCATTTAGAGTTAATTGTTGTCAAGGGCATATGGTCTGTATCTAGATTCCTTTTTTGCCCATGGATTACCAGTTGTTCCAGCACCATTTGTTGAAAAGACTGTTTTGCTTCATTGTATTGCCTTTTTTCTTTGTCGAGGTCAGTTGACTATATTTATGTTGTCTATTTATGGGATTTCTATTGGGTTTCATTTTTCTATTTGTCTTTTCTTTCACCAGTATTACAGTCTTGATTACTGTAGCTTTATAGTAAATCTTGAAGTTGGGTAGTGTTAATCCTTCAGCTTTGTTCTTCCCCTTCAATATTGTGTTGGCTATTCTGGGTTTTTACTTCTCCATATAAACTTTATTTTTTTTAAAATTTTTTGGCAGCATTGGGTCTTTGTTGCTGTGCATGGGCTTTCTCTAGTTGTGGTGAGTGGGGGCTACTCTTCATTGCAGTGTGTGGGCTTCTTGGTGCAGTGGCTTTTCTTGTTGCTGAGCACAGGCTTTAAGTACGTGAGCTTCAGTAGTTGCAGCACATGGGCTCAGTAGTTATGGCATGTGGGCTCTAGGGCACATGGGCTTCATCAGTTGTGGCACATGTGTTTAGTTGCTCTGTGGCATGTGGGATCTTCCTGGACAGGGCTCAAACCCACGTCCCCTGCATTGGCAGGTGGATTCTTAACCACTGCACCACCAGGGAAGTCCCATATAAACTTTATAATCAATTTGTTGGTATCCACAAAATAACTTGCTGGGATTTTGATTGGGGTTGCATTGACTCTATAAATCAATTTAGGAAGAACTTATATCTTGACAATATAGTTTCCTTATCCATAAACATGGAATATCTCTTCATTTATTTAGTTCTTTTATGTAGTGAGTAATAAATATATATTACTAGTCATCAGAGTTTTGTAGTTTTTATAATATAGATCTTATACATATTTTGTTAGATTTATAATATTTCATTTCTTTGGTGCTAATGTAAATGGTATTTTATTTTCAAATTCCACTTGTTCATTGCTGAAAAATAGGAAAGCAATCGATTTTTGTATATTAACATTGTATCCTGCAACCTTGCTATAATTGCTGTTTAGTTCCAAGAGGGTTTTTTTTCCCCCTTTGGTCCATTCTTTCAGAATTTCTGTATGAATGATAATGTCATCTGCAAACAAAGACAATTTTATTTTTCCTTCCAAGTCTGTATATCTTTTATTTCCTTTTCTTGTTTTATTGCATTATACAGGACTTCCAGTATAATGTTGAAAAGGAGTAATTAGAGCGAACATTTTTGCCTTGTTCCTGATCTTAGTGGGAAAGTTTCTAGTTTCTCAAATAGATACTCTTTTAGATATTTTAGATACTCTTTATCAAATTAAGAAAGCTCCCCTCTACTGAGAGATTTGATCACAAATAGGTATTGGATTTTGCCAAGTGCTTTTCTGCATCTACTGATATGATAATGTGATATTTCTTTTTTTCTGTTGATGTGATGGATTACATTAATTGATTTTCATGAGTTGAAACATCCTTACATACCTGGGATAATTCCCATTTGGTCATGGGATATACTATAAAAATATTTTAATATATTGCTGGATTCAATATGCTAATATTTTGTTGAGGATGTTTGCATCTGTGTTCACGAGAGATGTTGGTCTATAGTTTTCTTGTAATGTCTTTGGTTTTGAGATTAGAATGAGTTTGGAATTATTACCTCTGCTTCTATCCTCTGAAAGACATTGTAGAGAATTGCTATAATTTCTTCCTAAAACGTTTGGCTGAATTCACCAGTGAACTCATGTGGGCCTGGTGATTTCTGATTTGGAAGGTTAGTAATTATTGATTCTACTTCCTTAATAGACACAGGTATATTCAGATGATCTTTTTCTTCTTATGTGAATTTTGGCAGATTGTGTTTCAAGAATTGGTCCATTTCATCTAGGTTATCAAATGTATGGGCACAGAGTTTTTCATAGTAATCCTTTTAATGTCCATGGGATTTGTAGTGATGTCTCCTCTTTCATTTCTGATAGTATTAATTTGTGTCCTCTGTCTTTTCTTTCTTAGTATGGCTACAGCTTATCAATTTTTTAAAATTAATTAATTTACTTATTGGCTATGTTGGGTCTTTGTTGCTGCACACAGGCTTTCTCTAGTTGGGGTGAGTGGGAATACTCTTTGTTGTGGTGCTCAGGCTCCTCATTGGCATGGCTTCTCTTGTTGCGGAGCATGGGCTCTAGGTTCATGGGTTTCAGTAGTTGCAGCACACAGGCTCAATAGTTGTGGCTTACAGGCTTAGTTGCTCCACAGCATGTGGGATCTTCCTGGAGCAGGGATCTAACCCGTGTCCCCTGCATTGGCAGGAAGATTCTTAACCACTGCACCACCTAGGAAGCCCCAGCTTATCAATTTTATTGAGTTTTAAAAAGAAACATCTTTGGTGTTTTCTTTTTAATTGTATAATAGTTGATTTACAATGCTGTGTTAATTTCAGGTGTATAGCAAAGTGAATCAGATATATATATATATATATATATATATATATATATATATATATATATATAAATATGCTTTTTCAGATTCTTTTCCATTATAGGTTATTACAAGGTATCGAATACAACTCCCTGTGCTATACAGTAGTTCCTTGTTGTTTATCTATTTTATATATAGTAGTGTGTATGTGTTAATCCCAAACTCCTAATTTATCTCTCCCCTCCCCTTTCCCCTTTGGTAATCGTAGTTTGTTTTCTATGTCTGTCAGTCTATTTCTGTTTTGTAAATAAATTCATTTTGTCATTTTTTTTTAGATTCCACATATATATGATATCATGATAAATATCATATGATATTTTTCTTTCTCTGTCTGACTTACTTCACTTAATATGATAATCTCTAGGTCCATACATGTTGTTGCAAATGCATTATTTCATTTTTTTATGGCTGTGTAGTATTCTGTTGTATATATATGCCACATCTTTATTCATTCATCTTTCGATGGACATTTTGGTTGCTTCCATGTCTTGGCTATTGTAAACAGTGCTGCTATGAATGTTGGGGTGCATTTATCTTTTTGAGTTAGTTTTCTCTGGATATATGCCCAGGATTGGGATTGCTGGATCATATAGTAACTCTATTTTTAGTTTTTTAAGGAACCTCCATACTGTTCTCCATCATGGAAACAGCTTTTTGCTTTATTGATTTTCTCTACTTATTTCCTGTTTTCAATTTCTTTGATTTCAACTCTATTTTTTATTATTACCTTACTTCTACTTACTTTGGATTTAATTTACTCTTCTTTTTTCAAGTTTTCTAAGGTGGAAAATTAGATTATTGATTTTAGATTTTTCTTTTTTTTTCTAATACATGCATCCGATGCTACAAGTTTCCTTCTAAGCACTGCTTTCATTGTATCCCACAAATTTTAAGTTGTGTTGTCTTTTTTCCAGCTTTATTGAGATACAGTTGACATACAACACTGTATAAGTTTAATATATACAACATAATGATTTGACTTACATATATTATGAAATGATCACCACAGTAATATTAGTGAACATCTATCATCTCATATAGAAACAGAAAAAAAATTTTTCCCTCTGATGATAACTCTTGGGATTTACTCTCTTAACAACTTTTCATATATGTCATTTAGCAGTGTTAATTATATTAATTGTGCTGTACATTATATTCCTAGTATTTGTTTATCTTATAACTGGAAGTTTGTACCTTTTGACCACCTTCCTTCAATTTCCTGTTCTCCCAACTCCCTGCCTCTGTTAACCACAAATCTGATCTGTTTTTCTATGAGTTGTTTGTTTTTGAAGTATAAATAGATCTAAAACACTGTAATAGTTCTTGGTGATTTGATATTTCTATATATTACAAAATGATCACTGCAAGAAGTCTAGTTACCATCTGTCACCTTACAAAGATATTAAAAGTATTATTGACTATATTCCCCATGCTGCACATTTTATCCCCATGACTCATTTATTTTGTAGCTGGATGTTTGTACCTCTAAATCTCTCTCACCTATTTCATTCATCCTCCTACCCTTTCCCCTCTTGATACCACCTGTTTGTTCTCTGTATCTATGACTCTGTTTCTGTTTTGTTATGTTTGCTCTTTTGTGGTTTTTGTTTGTCTGTTTGTTTTAGATTCCACATATAAGTGAAATCATACTGTAATTGTCTTACTTGACTAATTTCACTTAGCATTATACCGTCTAGGTCCACCCATGTTTGTTCTTTTTGATGGCTGAGTAATATTCCATTGTGCGTGCGTGTGTGTGTGTGTGTGTGTGTGTGTGTGTGTGTGTATCTCAAATCTTCTTTACCCATTCATCTATTGATGGGCACTTAGGTTGTTTCCATATCTTGGCTACTGTAAATAATGCTGCAATGAACACAGGGGTGCAGATTTCTTTTCAAATTACTGTTTTCATTTTCTTCAGAAAAATACCCAGAGATGGAATTGCTAGATTGTATGGTAGTTCTATTTTTAATTTTTTAGGAAACTCAATACTGTTTTCCATAGTGGCTGCACCAGTTTAAATTTCCACCAACAGTACACAGGGGTTCCCTTTCCTCCATATCCTTGCCCATACTTGTTATTTGTTGTATTTTTGATAATAGCCATTCTAAGCAGATGTGAGGGGATATTTCCTTGTGGTTTTGATTTGCATTTTCCTGATGATTGCTGATGTGGAGCATCTTTTCATGTGCCTGTTGGCCACTGTATATCTTCTTTGGAAAAATGACCATTTTTAAAATTGAGTGGTTTGTTTTTTTGATGTTGAGTTGAATTAGTTCTTTGTATATACTGGATATAACCCCTTATCAGATATATGGTTTGCAAATATCTTCCCCCATTCTGTATGTGTCCTTTTTTTGTTGTTGATCATTTCCTTTGCTGTGCAAAAGTTTTCAGTTTGATGTAGTCCCAATTATTTATTTTTGCTTTTGTTTCCCTTACTTGAGGAGATCAAAAAACTAATGCCAAGACACATATCAAGGAGTCCACTTCTTGTGTTTTTATTTTCCTAGGAGCTTTATGGTTTCAGGTCTTACATTTGAGTCTTTAATCCATTTTGAGTTTATTTTTGTATAGAGTATGAGAAAGTAGTTCAGTTTGATTCATTTGCATGTAGCCATCCAATTTTCCCAACACCATTTATTGAAGAGGCTGTCTTTTCCTCATTGTATATTCTTGTCTCCTTTGTCATAGATTAATTGACCAAATAAGTGTGGGTTAATTTCTGAGCTATTTGGTTTCATTCATTTCTTTGTCTGTTTTTGTCAGTACCATACTGTTTTGATTATTGCAACTTTGTAGCATAGTTTGAAATCAGAGCGTGTGACACCTCCAGCTATGTTCTTTCTTAAGATTGTTTTGGGTATTTGGGGTCTTTTGCATTACAACATGTATTTTAGAATTATTTGTTCTAGTTCTGTAAAAAGTGCCACTGATATTTTGATAGGGATTGCTTTGAATCTGTAGTTTGCCTTGGGTAGTATGGTCATTTTAACAATTATTAATTCTTCCAATTCATGAGCACAGCATATCTTTACATTTTTTGGTGTTGTCTTCAGTTTCTTTCATCAATATCTTATAGTTTTCTGAGTGTGGTCTTTAACCTTCCTTGTTAGATTTATTCCCATATATTGTATTCTTTTTGATACAGTTATAAATGGATTGTTTTCTTAATTTCTCTTACATTATCATTGATTTTTTTTTTTTTTTTTTTTTTTGGCACACGGGCTTAGTTGCTCCGCAGCATGTGGGATCTTCCTGGAGCTGGGATCGAACCCGTGACCTCTGCATTAGCAGGCGGATTCTTAACCACTGTGCCACCTAGGAAGCCCTATCATTGATTTTTGAATGTTAAACTAATTTTGAATTCCTACTTTGTCATTACCGATCACCCTTTTTATGTATTGTTGGATTTGATTTGCTAATATTTTGTTAAGGATTTTTATATTTATATTCATGAAGAACATAACTGCAAAAAAAGAAAAAACAAAGAAAACAAAAACAAAGAAGGCATCTTGAAGGAAATCAAATGGAAAAACCACCTTATTTCTAGAGGAACAAGAATAAGAGTAATATTGGGCTTCTCTTCACAAACGACACAAGCCAAAGAATAGAGTGAAATATCTAAAGTGTTGAAAGAAAACCCTTTACCAATGTAGAATTCTGTATCCAGCAAAATTGTCCTTCAGAACTGAAGAAAAATAAAGACTTTCTCAGATAAACAAAAATTGAGGGAATTTGTTGCCAGTAGACCTGCCTTGTAAGATATGTTAAAAGTTCTTCATAGGGAAGGAAAATAGTCAGAAAATGATCAGAAACTCAGACCTGCCTAAAGAAAGAAAGACTGTTAGAGAAGGAATAAATGAAGGTAAACTAAAACTTTTACTTTTCTTATTCTTAATTGATCTCATAGATAACTGTTCATTTAAAATGATAATAGTTATTGGGAAGCTGCTGCATAGCACAGGGAGATCAGCTCAGTGCTTTGTGATGACCTAGAGGGGTGGGATAGGGAGGGTGGGAGGGAGGCTCAAGAGGGAGGGGATATGGAGATATATGTATGCATATAGCTGATTCACTTTGTTGTACAGCAGAAACTAACACAATATTGTAAAGCAATTATACTCCAATAAAGATGTATAGAAAATAATAATAGCAACAATGTATTGGGTGATTGTAGCTTATAGGTAAGTGAAATGAATGACAGTGTTGCTATAAAGGACAGAATGGAGAAATTGAGAATACTCTGTTATAAATTACCTGCACTATCTGTGAAGTGTTTTAGTGTTGTTTGCTATGAAAGAGGGCTTTCTTGACTTCCCTGTATAAATTATTAACCACCCTTATTCCTATCCCTGGCCTTGCTTTTTAAAAATATAGCTCTTACTATCTTCTGACATGTTATATATTTGTTGGCCTGGGTATCTTTCCATTTTAGAATATAAGTCTATGAAGGCAAGGAGGGACTTTGCTCATTGTGCCATGCAGTAAGTGCTCAATAAATATTTATAGAATGAATAAATGAATGAAGGATGAATGAGTTATCTTAGACTAATTAGTATTCATCAATTAGTGCTAAAGATATGTATATGAGTCACATAGGTTCCAATATTGAAAAATGTTTTTCTTTTTGCAAGGTGGGGGTGGCTAATGAGTAGGCAATTGGCAGTGTGTGCCATAGTATACAAATAGTTTACAGAAGAGAAAATATACATAGCCAATAAATACATGAAAAGATAATCATAGAAATGAAATTAAACATCAATGATATACTATTTGTCATCAGATTGACAGAAATGGGAAAAACAGACTAATGCAGAAAAGCATGAGGGGAAATGAGCATTCTTTTATGTTGCTAATGGCAGAATGAATTGCTACAACTTTTTTGAAAGTTATCAGATAGTATCTATTGAATTAAAATATACAATTTTTTTAAACCTAACAGTTCACTTTCGGAAATCATACAACAACAAAAGCAACAATAATAAAGGATATTTATTGCAGCATTTTTATGATATTAAAAATTACAAATAATTTGTATGCTCATTAATAGGGGTATAGTTATAAATAATTGTAGTATATCCAGCTACAATCCGAGGATGAGTCAAAAATTGTCTGCACTCTGCCCATAGAATTTATTTTAATTAACTTTTAGAAAAGACAAATACATCATTTTTCGACATAATCTCCTTGCTTTTCAGTACACTTTGTCCATCTGTCAACAAGCTTTCGTATTCCCTCATTAAACAATGTTTTAGGCTGAGCTGTGAGCCATGAATGCGCTGCTGTCTTCACTTCTTCATCAGAAGTGAATCTTTGTCCTCGTAAGGCTGCTTTCAGGGGACCAAACAGGTGAAAGTTTCATGGAGCAAGATCAGGACTGTAAGGAGGGTGCCTTAACACCTCAAAACGAAGTTTTTGCAGAGTGTCGACAGTGTGGGCAGAAGTGTGTGGACATACATTGTCATGCAAGATTACAACACCCTTGGATAGCAGTCCTCTGCATTTAATCCAATGTTTAGGCTTCAGCACAAACTTTTTGAAACCTAAGTCTGTTGTGGATTATTTTATAGGCAGAGCTATGGCTGATTTGCAGATGATTTGCCACATAATCCACTGTCACTTGTCTATTCGACAGAATCATTTCACATGTATACTCAATGTTGTCATCAGCCGAGGATGTGGACGGGCATCCGGCTCCTTGATGGCTAACACTTGTGCAACTTTCCTTGAACTTCTCTATCCATCCACACATACTTCTTTGTGACAAAACACTTTCTCCATACTGCACACAAAGACTTCAATAAATAATGGCACCAGGTACACCCTCAGACTACAAAAAACAAATCACTGCTCGCTGCTCTTCTTTCATGCAGATCACAAGTGGGGCCTCCATTTTTGCTCGCACTGCAGTTACAAATGAACTGATGTAACACATTCACACCTGCACAGCAGTGACTGGGGAGACAGTAGCATTGAACAGAAAGCGCTGATAAGACAGTGAGGCCAACAGAAGTTTTAATATAACCAGAGTGTGGATAATTTTTGACTCACCCTCGTATACGCAGGTATTAAAAGAATACATTCGACCTAAATCTGAAGGACTGTCTGTGCCCTGCTGTGAAAGTAAATTGCAAAGTAATGTAAATAGCATCATCTAATTTTTCTAACAAATATCATAGAATATATATATATTCAATGTACATATATGTGTATATATATATGTTTGAATAAACATGAAGAAATACGAAAAAGTATATGGAGGTTTTTAATCTCAGGGAGGTGGGAATGAGAAGTTTGGTTTTATTAAATTTTTCCCAATGAACTCAATATTATCCCACTAGTTATAATGAATATTATCATGCTTATTGTTTTTAAAACTTAATACAATAAATTTGAAAAGAAAATTATCACAGTATAGTAAGCTAAGCATGACCATCAAAATAGCCTAGTTGTTAAACAAACAGTTAGATGTGATTCAGTATAAATAAGGATATTGTGTGAAAAAGAATCAATGACCAGGACTTCCCTGGTGGTCCAGTGGTTAAGAATCAGCCTTCCAATGCAGGGGACATGGGTTCAATCCCTGGTTGGGAAACTAAGATCCCACATGTTGTGGGGCAACTAAGCCTGTGTGGTGCAACTACTGAGCCCGTAGGCCACAGCTAGAGAGCTCATGTGCCTCAACTACTGAGCCCAAGCGCTCTGGAGCCCATGTGCCACAACTAGAGAGAAGCCCGCACATTGCAACAAAAGATCCCACGTGCCACAACTGAGATCCAACACAGCCAAAAAAAAAAAAAAAAAAGAATCAATGATCAAATCTTCCTATTGTGACATTTTGTGATACCACAGATCAATCTTTTTCAAGAAATGGTGCCCAGTTCCAGGCTCTACAATTTTAGAGAGATGTGAAGAACTCAGAGAAGATTGCTATATTACAAAATTTTGATTGTTGGACATATAAAATGAGACTAATAGTAGACCTAAACTATATGACATCTAAAATAAAGCTAATACTATCTACAGCTAATTGAATACTTATTGCAGGTCCATAATAGTAAGGAATGTTTTTGGCTACAGTGTCTTAAGCAATGAAAACAGTTACTTAATTTCATGTAATCGTAAGTCCGGAGCTTGAAATTTTAGGACTGTTATAGCAGTGGAATGATGTTGTTAAAGTCTTAGACTCTATTCTTTTGCCCTACCTTTCTACATATTGAAAATGTGCAGGGTACGCTGACAGGTCGGAGAACCATGAGCGCTGATGCCTCAGTTCTAGTCCAAAGGCCATTAAGTTGGAGACCCAAAAAGGCTGATGTTCCAGATGAAGTCTGAAGTCTGTCTGCTGGAGAATCTTCTGTTATTCAGAGGAAGATCAATCCTTTTGTTCTATTCAGCTTCTCAACTGGTTGGATGAGGCTCACCCACATTATGGAGGGCAATTTGCTTTACTCAGAGTTAATCTTATCTCAAAACACCTTCACAGAAACACCGAGAAAAATGTTTGACCAATTATCTGGGCACTGTGGCCCAGGCACGTCAATACCTAAAATTAACCATCGCAGTTTCCAAGAAAAATGTTAACCTAATATATTTCACAATTTGGAAAATAATACTTATAGGCAAAAACATGTGGAAAAAGTGATGACAGTTTCATAAAAAGTAAGTGAATAATTGTAAATAGGTTTTTAATAAGGAAGAACAAAAATATATAAAAGAAATGACATTTATTTATAGTATATTAGTTGGCTTAGCCATAAACAAGATTTACTTTGTGTGATAATGTAAGCATTCATTTGATTTAGAGTCAATCAGTTGTTACATAATTATTTATATTGGGAGGATGGGAGAGATGTTATATACGAATTACTCACCTGCCAAGATAAGAAGACAATAGAAAATGACTAAAATTTTAAATTAAAAAGCAATATATGTACAAAGCTTAAATATATTTATAAGCACATTAGTTAGAAATGTCTAGTTAAATACTAAAAGACTTGAATATGAAAGAAGACTTGAAAGTGATTGCCTTTGGGTCTTATGAATGGGATGAAGAAGGGTGATAGAGAGATCCATTGTTTTATAATATAAGCTTTTTAGTAAAATTCTGTTTTTTACCTTTTTTAAAGCATTACTTTAACAAAAATTAAAATTAATTAAAAATAAAAATCAAAGTATTTACAAGATGACCTAGCAATGCTTCTTTCAGTGATTGTCATAAATAAGTGAAAACACATATATTCCTAGATCCTAAAAGAAATCAGGTCCTGGACAAAAAAGGAGTCACATCATATAATTTCACATTAGGCTTAATAGAAATATGAAGATTTCTGTCTTTCTTTCTGATTGAATTTCATTGAAATCTTGTGTAGAGGCATTCTTAGGATATCTGCTATAGGGAGATACTTTTATTTTTTGGAAATGTAGAAGTAGTACTTAGGCTATAGAAATGACTTGGGATGCAGGATTATTAATAGATGTGTTAAAGGGCACTACAAACTTGGTAATCTGAAAAAAAATTCTGTAGTTGAGTGATTTGTATAAATTATTTTAGAAATTGATTTATTAAACTATATGCTGGTCTCTTGTTTAGGGTAATGTCTTTGGTAAACAAGAACAAAACTGAAATATTAAGACAATCTGATACTCTAGGTCATCTTTATGTACAGCTCTATACTCTCTGGAAAATTGAGATATTATTCCCATTACTTCTAGGTTGTATTTACCTTTTGTGGCATTTGAATGACCTTGAATTTCAACGTATCTGATGTATCTTTCAGTACAACTGTTGGAATGATTTATGATTGTGAACTGTGAAGCTCATGGAATCCAGAGACCATGATTCTTTTTCTTACTCTTTTTAGATCTTAGCTTCCAAGCTTTGCACATTTGTATGTAGCTCAGATAAATTGTTCTTAGTTCTCTCATTTTAGGATTTTTGGTTTACTTAAGGATACCTCAAGATAATTGTAAGCAGTACTTGAGCACTCCATGTGTAACTACAGAGCTGTAGAATATTGGCTGTTGTATGTATTACTTTGTGTGTGAAATACTAATTGCAAACAGACTGAAAACAAGTTTGCTAATTGCAGGACATATCTTATTAAAGTTTCCAAGATGAAATATTGTACATGTTGGTAGAAAAAAAGTTAGATTGCATACTCTTCCAAATATAGGCACAGAGATAAAAGCAGAATGAGAAAGTTCACATTTCAGATACTCAGATTTCTCAAATGATAAAAGGGAAATAGTATATTAAATAACTATGCAGAAGTAATTTGTGAAACAGTGGGGAATGTATTAAAAGTAAGAACAACTACATGAAATTGTAATAGTGGTGACTGAAGTGGCCCAAATAAAATTATGGTACGAAAAGGTTAATGGAATTAAAAAAAAATTAGCAGGCCCTGTAACATATTCTCTGGATCAGATCATTATGTCCCTATTCCAGGACAGGTGGATTGGTACTTCATTTTCCTATTCCAATATTTGGAAAAATCACAAAATTTCTGACATTCTGGGTCAAAAGATTAAAAATTAAAAGTAAAACAATTATATTTGATCACCTATCCCACACACATGTGTATTGTTTTATTGATATTAAATGTAATTACTTGATTTTGGTGAAAACTTTGAGTATATCTTGCACTTAAGAGTTTTATACTGATAATGATTACAGTGTATTCCACTTCCTGCCACCCAGGAAGTCATTGCAATTTTCTCTGTTATCATGTCCAGACAGATAATGTATGCTCACAAGGAAATATCAGCAACAAAACTGTCTCTTATTGACTTTGCAAAATTATTTCTTAAACATTAATGGATAAAATGTTATTCTAAAAATATTTTAAAAAGAGAATAGAAGCAAAGACATTGGAATCTCACTCATAAAACTTAAAATATATAAGAGATTTTGCATTAGTATTTATTTTGAACCCTGAAGTCACTTAATAGTTTTCTCCCTATTGTATAGTATGTTAAACCTGAGTTTTAAGGGTAAGGTAATAAAAGTCTGTTGATGATTTTAACAATCTTTAACATAATAATTTCAAGGACCAAAATGTTGCTAGTTCAAGGTAGTTTCTTTGTTCCTTGTGTTTAAGTGTCATAGGCCTAATATAAATTGTAGTGTTCATGTAAATAATCAACTTACATTAAAAATTTTTTTAAATCAAGTCAAATACATGAATATATTTCATACTTTATTATAATTTGGAAGATAATTTAAGCTTCACAGTAAAATATATTCAGTTTCAATAATGATATTCACATAAATAAATGCCTATGGGTTACTAAATATTTAATAAAAATTTAAGGACAAAATTATCTTCTGTTGCATTTTTCATATTAAACAAAATTTTAATTAAAAATGTAAATATTTTAATATAGTCCAGATTTTTTCTCATTAGATATTTTTGCTCAGTTTTTGTCATTCTGGTACTCTTGCATATTGTAACTGTTGCAATATTGTACCTGTCTTCTCTATTTCAAAAATATATTTTCCATTTTGACTAATTAGAAGATAGGAGTAAATTTAGAAAATAACACATCTGGGCAATAGAAGCACTATATTTCTGTTATTTATTAAGCTATATTTATTATCTGCTGAATAAGAACAAGAAACAATGTGGACAATAACCAAAATTAGAATTTATCTAGTATCTGTATTGGATACCAAATATACAATTACTGTGCTGAAGGAAGGAGATAAATGCTTCATGAAGAAGATTTATTATTAAGATTTATTTTCACTAAATAAAAATACCCAAACTAATATTTAAAAAATTAAACATTTTTTAAAGTGCCTAGCATGGTGCTTGGTTCAAGAAATAATAATATATGAAAAACAGCTATTAAACATGTTATATTTTGTGGGGTTGTTTTTTTTTTGTAATATAGGCCTATGATTATGACATACAACTTTTAAAATACTCATTTGACATTTTTCAATATATTACTAGATAATACTGTTATTGCCTTGCAGGGTCACAAGATTTTTAGTTTTATCACTATGTTTTCTCACAATGGTGATGTAGTTGATAATATGGTTGGTCTTCCCTTGTGTAGACAGCGAACACCTGGCTTACTCAGACTAACACTTTCACATCAGTAAGTAAAACTTGCTAGGACAGATTGTCTAATGCACAGATCTTATGCTGTAGTTATAGTGTTAAGAAGTCCTTGTTATTATGAATGTGCATTATGAGTATATTGTACACAGTCCTGGTATGCAAATGTGTAGCATTCAGAGAAGTGAAATAATTCTGTGTTATTATTATCTTTGTAAATTACATCTTAAGAGTTTTTGAGGACTTTATGAAGGCAGTTTTCTATAGTCACAGTCATACAGTGTGTGCAGCACAAAGTGTTTTCTTTCACTATTAACAATAACTGAGCCAATGAAAATGCTTTTCAAATATACACCCGGCAAGCAGTTATCTGGCTCTTCGTTCTTACTATCCACAAACCATCTTTTATTGCCTTTTAAGACAGCATATGTAATAGCTTTGTAAACATCTGTTTTTCATTGTTAATTGTCAGGAAAACTAGGGATTTAAAAGCTTCTTTGGAATCCTCTTAATCTTATCAAGAAGAGTACGTTGTATATGTTTACCTTTTCTTCTTTAGATTGTTTCCTTACATTTGAAAAAAATACATAGTGCCTTCATTTATTTTCTAAAAATTACTTTTAGGATCATAATATTTTTATAGCTATTTTAAGGACATTGCTTTGTAGAAATTCATTGAAATTATTAGCAACATAGGCTATACTACACCTAAAAAAGATGCATAATAAATATAGATTTAAATATAGTGTGCCTTTTCAAATAATTTTCAGAGTTTTCTTGGGCCTATTCCATTTCGAAATGTGAAATGATAGAAAATAGAAGGAAAAGGTATTTGTTAGCCAAAGAACAGATTAATTTAGAGCTCCAAATCTCTTGCCATATTTATTCTTTATGAAATATGTGCTTTATTTTCATAGGCTTTTTCTGTTCCAATAATCAAGCCATTAATGTCAGTGGAATATTTCTGGCAGTGATATAATAGGAAGGCTTTTGCAATAATACATTGTGTCTTCCTTCTAAATGAAAAGGATCTGTTGCAATAATTACTTTAAAAATATTAAAATTCTGCTCTAGTCGTTTTGAATTTATAATGTAAAAGCAAATGCACCTATCTCTTGAGAACAGAGCATCCATAATTTAATAATTAAGTAATATGTAATAACCAATAATTTTTGTTACCTATAAATAAACCTAAGTAACAAGAGTATAGACTACTAAGAGAAGTAGCTGGTTATTAATGAAAACTTTTTTTCAGAATTTACCCATTTTAAAACATTTTATAACCTTCAGTAAATTGCTATCCTTTCATGCAATTAGAATGCATTGTCGATTTTCTTTTTTAGAAGGTTTGTACTTTACTAGTTTCGAAACTGGTATAAATTGGAAACTCACTACTCCCTATTTATATTGCTTTTCAGTCTTTGCTTTTCAAACTTGTATTGAAGTGATGTAGAACTAGGCCTTATCACTGCATATAAAATTAATCAAAATGACATATTGTTGCAGTTTCTATGGCAACCATATCATGATGCTGATGCTCTTAAAAATTTATAAACTATAATCTGAAATATGCTAATTCTAGTGAACATAGTTAACATTTATTTGCTTAATATTCAGTTTAGTACTAAACTTCATCAACTTTGAAAGTAGGTTGATAACATATTGTATATAATTAAAAGAAGTTTTGTATTGAGCTCTTGAGTTTAAATATTTTCTCCAGCAGCCTACTATTCTAGAACTTTAAATATGAATAATTGAAGCTTTTCACTTATTACTGTCTTAAACAGACATGAATTAACATGAAGAAGATCATTGTTGCAGATTCTCAATATTGTTGTCTTCCCCCGTCCCCCACTTAAAAAATAAAACATTCAAACCTAATGCAAAACATCTTGATGCAAACTTAAAAGTTCAATAAAATCCGATGAGTTATTTAAGTAATAGCAAACATCCAGATACTTGGAACACTGACATATTTTAGCTTTCATTTGTTTGCCTTTAGGTAGATAATATCTTTATTTTATATGTACAATTATGATACATGTTAGAGACATAAAACTTAGCAAGTTATAGAATAATTTTGCATAGCACTTATATTAAAGACCAATTTGAAGTTATGAAGTTTCTTTTAGAACTCACTTAAAAGTAGAATGTATAAAATATGTTATTTGAAATTGGTTTATAACTATAGATTCTGTTTTTAAATGAAACTTTTTAAAGACATACCTTTTAATAAATTAGAAAAGCTTTTATAAATGTGATAGTTTGTTGGTTAATAAAAATATCTGAGGTAACTTAAATAGTATATACCAAATAAAATGAACTACCATCATATGTAAGTATCAAATATACTTAATATTGAACAGAATACTTCTGCTGGCATATTTGGTAAAAATTTTTTTCAGTATATGTATAATAGGCTTTTAATTAATATTTATTAAATTAGAAAAGTGCAAAAGATAGATCCTTAGTTAACACACTTTCAATTATTTGCTTTGCACATATTAGGCATTCAATAAACCTTTAAATGTGAATTAAAAATGAGGAAAACAGCAAAAGTCTTCAACATGTGATATTTAAAAATACACACATGAAGAAATCCTCTATTTAGAAATGTTAAAAATAGCAATCTGGGATTTGGAAGAAAGATTTCTAGGTAACAAATTTTAAAATTATATAGTTTAGGCAAATTCTTTTTTTTTAAAAACAATGCTAACACATTATAATACATAAAGCATAAAATTTCTAAGGTAAATTATCAAACTTTTAAAGACTAAGTAATATTAGTAAATTATTGTTTTATTTTTTGATATCTATCAGTAAGCAGTTTTATGGCATTATTTTTGTGTCCTTTGCTTGTCTTTTATTAGGCTTTGGAATGTATCTGTATGACTTATCAAATGTTTTTAGAGTGGCTAAATGTGTAATGAATGGAGTGATAGTCATCTTAGTGAATTGTGAACCTCAGATCTGGGATGAAATAAATGTTTCTTTAAACAGAGAGTGGCACATATGAAGGAATGCAAATGCTTTAACAATATTACTTGATGATGAAAAGGTGACACGTTATCTCAGAAGGATGCTATCATGTAGGATATGTTGAATTTTAGTGAATAAAGTTTATTTCTGTGTTGAATTATCCTATCATTACTCTTTATCAGATGATTACTCTCTACCATATCTTTCCTTCCTGTGGTTTTTGTAATTTTCATGCCTACCTGTATAATTATCTAGATCACTTTTGGTCAGAAAAATAATTCTATGTATCATTGTAAGACAAACATTTGCATGGCCGATAAAAAATTCACATTTCATATGGATGTTTTAGTGGTATTAGTTTTGGCAGTGTTAAGTTATAAAACAGTCATTACTTAATTCTTTTCATATAGTATTTCAAAAATATTAGGTATGGCATTTTAAAATATTAGGTCTGATGTGTATTTTGGGGGGGAATTGGTAGAGGTTTATAATTTTTTGGTTTCTACCACATTCCTTCTTATGGTGGTATTATTTCACTATATTTTGCCATTGATATTCTATTTATAGTAAAATGAAGTGTATATACTGAATAGCAACAACTTCTCCTGTATTGTTAGGATTTGATTTAAAGATCATGGAATTGGTGCCTGACTGCACATGTGCCATGTGTTCCAGGTTCCCAGTCATTGGCCTTTGATTGGATTTTTCTTTGTGGGGTTTCTACTTAGGCTTAGTTTCTGCCACTTACAGTAGACTTCATGTATATACTCCTTCCACTTAAGAGATGAACTGCCAGGATTATGTACAATAAAACCTAGGTAAAACCCTTTGAGATAAGGCTCTGGGGGCAATTCTTCCATAAGGTTGGCCCACCCCACTGTGACTAAGAAATGAGATGATCTGAGGGCTATTACATACTTAAGGTTTACATAGTGGATTAAAATAGCATTACTTAGCACAGGTGTTTCTATAATTGGGATTCCCTGGGAAAATTCAGTACTGTATTCAGTAACACTCAGCTTTCCACGGGAGTGGAGGAGCGATCCAATGTTAATTTGCTAGGCTGTGGCAGGAAACAGCGGAATTGGGTCTGGCTTGGGGGCCTGTTGCTTCTCTTCTTTGAAAACACATTTCCTGTTGTCTATCATTAGCATTAGGGGTTGCTCTGGTTCTCTTTATAAAATATATTTCTATTATTATTATTATTATTATTGTTATTCTGACCAAACTACTGCAAGACCCCAAGTTAGAGTTAGCAAGGAGTGATTTATAGCCTCATATAGCACAAGCTAGTTCCTGAGTGTCCTTTTTCTGGAGATAAATAAAATTCTCCTTTTGTAAAGCATTACAATTAAACAATGTCTGTGTACCCAAGTAAAAGGGAAATCCCGAGGCATCTTTCGGACACAGTTCACAGAGGAGGATAGACTTGGAGTGGCCTTGCAGACGTCCCCAAGCTTTGGAGGCAGTGTCCAGGCATAACAAAGAATAGCCACAAGTTATTTCAGAATTTAGCTAGGGTATTCTTAAGCCTGGGATTCTTATAATGCAAGACGTGAATAAAGGAAGAACGGTTTGCTGAAAAAGGTTTCAATAGAGGTACGGGTGGGAAAGTTGAAAATCGCTGATTTAATTAACAATTATTATTTTACCGAATCCATTGTTAGACAGTCAGAAGGGCTGTTTTCCTGAGAAATGGGCGACTATAGATCTAAGTGTCCGGGCATCGCGGCAGGCGGCCAGGTTGCCTGAGCACATCCCTGTCCTGTTCGCAGTTCTGGAATTCCCCTGCTAGTGACCTCGGGTCTAGCCGTGTCCTTGAGTCCCTTTGTCTCTGGCCCCGAGGGTAGGGAGCAAGCAAGAGAGGAGCCCCGGGGTGTACGAAGTCCGAGCTGAGCCGAGGTCGCTGCAAAAGGGAACTCCGTCCTCAGACAGGACCGGAGCGACTGCGACGCCTCTCCGAATCTGCCTCCACCCCTCGCTACTGCCCTGGGAGTTAGTGCTTGAAGTTTCAGGGCAGCAGCGCCTGCCTCGCAGGGCTTTGTACTTTGCTGGAAGAGTGCTCTTTCGCTAGGTTCCCTGCTATTGGTTTCAGCTAACGTGCAGCTTTAGCCCTTACTCTTCTCAGCCCGGGTCTGGGAGGGAAGGCCTTGCCTTGCCCAGACTGGCCGCTCGAGAGGTGCCCTCCCTTAGCTTCCCTTTAAAGCGGTCCCCGGCGGTCCCCAAGGCTGCGGGGCCGGTGTCACCCGGGTTGGTCTCCACAGCCGGGAGCCGGGCGCAGTCTTCCGCTCGACCTCAAGGTGGCGACTCAGGCACGTAAACAAAGCTCGGCCAAGCCGGACGGTTGGCACCCTCGCGGTTCATCCACGTATCATCCTAGTTTTCCCGCTGCTCCCAAGCGGGCTGAATTGACTGCTAAAGAGACTTGAGTTTAGATGAGGAGTTCGGCCAGCATGGCAGAATGTGTATCTGTTTATGTGTGTGCCTGTGAGTGTGTGCGACCGCGCGCGCGGAGGCGGCGGGAAGTAGTGATAAGAGTGGAAATTCTTGGTGGAACCCGTTTGGGACGCCGAGATTCTCCCCTGCATCACCTGAGCCCTCAAGCCAGGCGACCCCGCGGGCTAGGTCTTCTGGACCGCTCTGCAGCCCGAGATACCGCGACCAGTGTGCAACCAGCAGAGGGACAGAGGGTCTGGTGGCTGTTGCCAGCGGTAAAAGATTTGCTAATCTCGTTTCAATGACACCCACAATTTATGAGTGGAGAGACCTGGAAAATAAAGCCCTGTGTGCTGTGTCCTCCAGCGTGCATGCCGGCTGATCCGATTGGGAGAGGTACCAGCCGATGGGGAAGAGAGACACACAGACAGCAAAAGAAAAAACGTGCGACAGTCACATAATCTTACCTCCGGGACGAAAGGACACGGTTCCTAGAACTGAGATTTCCATAGCCAGTGTGCATCCCAGCTGTTTCTCCCGTAGGCTCTTTCCTGCCTAACACAGCCTTATGACTAACTTGGACAAGGCTTGAGCTGCCCCCCTCCTTTTTTCCTCCCTTTTTTCTTTCCAGACATTCCCTAAACTCAACCCAGGGCAAATCCAGAAGTCGGTACAGTACAGAGCTTCCATTCAATCATGGGGGGAAAAAATCCCGTTTACAGTTTCTCTTAGGCAGATGGAAGAAGTAGATGAGTACTGCACTTGGAAGGGTGCATGGGGATGGCATGGGGTGTTGGTGGCAGGGAAGCGCGATTTCTCTCAGGTCCTGGTGCTGCAGGTAAGGTTCCCAGATTCCAGCTGCTCTCAAGTCGAGCTTCGGTGGGTGGCCGGTGAGAGTGGAGGGCGATCCTCGTCTAATTAGAGAGGAGTGAAGGAGGGTGGAGTAGCAGAGAAACTGACCCTGGACAGGCTCTACGGACACAATTGTCTTGGTTTGTATTTGTGCCCGCTCTATGCTGCTGCCTTTGGGAACGTTTCAGCAGGGTAGTATGCCTGAGGCTTTTTCTCCTCTTCTTTTTTCCCCCTTCTAAAATGTGTTTAAAGAAAAGTGAATATCCTTCTAAAACAAGTTAAAATCTTTCTCTGACTTTCCATTTGAGATGTCAAAAGGATTAAATAAATGAAACTTCATTTGACCGGGGAGTTTACCCAGAGACTTAACGACATCTCGGGTCTTTGGCCTTATTCTAATTCCATGGTGGTAATTACCCTTCGTTTCTTTAAGTGCAATAGATTTATTGCCTTAGAGACTATGCACAGTTTGATTGAATTATTCATTTTTTTTCTTTGGTGTAGACTGCATCTGGGGACTCTGATGTGACGTGTAGATTTTTTTTCAGGAACAAAGGGAATGTGGAAATGAAAGAGAGAGGGAGAGAGAGGCTGGCAGATGTAATGAGACGCGGTGAAGGTGTACGCAGACTGGCACTCCCACTCCTCCCTTCTGCTCTCACTGCAGCCCTGGGTAACTCGCAGGCTAACACAAACAGCTTTTCTCCCGCAGCCTGCCCTCTGTCACTGTAAGTACATCAGCCTTCTCTTATCAGCATGCAGATTCCAGCCACGCACTCCCCTAGACTCGGGCTTTGCACCTTAGACAGCAGAAGAACATTTAAAAATTAACTTTCCTAAGCCAGGAAAGACACGTCTGTAAAACTTATTTTTGATTTATCTTTATTTTTCTTTGAAAAAAGTTCATGCATTTTTACCACTTTTCTCCACCTCCTTTGTGACGGTGCTGCTGCTGCTGCTACTGTCGCTACCGCTGTGGTCTTCCCAACAGGATGACGCGCGGATTCAAATGAAATTTTATGTTATTCTCTATCCATTTAAAGTTGAGGGACAATGCCTGGTCCGTTTGCAAAATGACATCTTAAAGAACGCAGAGCATTATTCACAGTTGGGTTTTTTGCTTTTGTTGTTGAAACATGAGTTCCGACCTCTTTGAGGCAGAGTCCCAAGGGCACTGTTATTTGGGAGTTCGGGTTATTTGGTTACACCAAACTTAAATGAAGTGCGATGGGCTGCTGGAGCGTTGATGTGTTTGTTATTCCTGTTTAAGGAAATCAATCGCTAAAACTTTTCTCCGGGCTGTAATTAAAGTTTTCAACTTCTTCCTTTTTGGCTTTTTATACTCTTTCACTTATTCTTCGTTTCAGTATAAGTTCTCATTCCTTGTGTTTTGGAGGTAAAGACATTTATATTTATACTTCATACAGTACCTATAAAGTCCTTCCTGAAAGAAGTTAGAGACCTTAGGATGAAGTCATGTAGATCTGAATTGTCCTCCCGGCTGGTGTAAGGAGACTTTCTAGGCGAGAATACGAGGTTTTAACGTTATGATTTTTGCGTGGGTGCTTTAAATATTAACTTCTCGAGCAGAATTCATTGCGTTGCTCTTCCCAAGTTCAGGGGGACCTCTCTCCAGGAACCGAGCGCGCCTTTCCTTTGCGGGTTCGCGCCTCTTCTCTGGAGGTGCGAGGCCAAACTTAGAAAAGCCGAGTTGCCTTTGCCGGTTGTCGTGCGCAGGGACACCCAGACAGCACGGAGGCAGCAACAGCTGCGGGCAGGTAAGTCTGTTCCCACCGGCTCGCCCCTCCTTCCCTCCTTGGTTCCCTGTGCTTGGCGCCCGGGGTTCTTGCGCCGCACGGGGCTCCGACCCCCAGAGAAAGTGAGCCCTAGTGTGCCGGGATCTGGCCACGGTGCCTGGGTGTCCTTCGCTCCTTTCGGGACTTCCTGGAGCCCGAAGGCCAGTGCGGACCAGGTGGAGAGCCCGGCACTTCAACCCGCTGCAGCGCTCTCTGCCTTGCCCCCTGCTCTGTAGTGCCGCGCGTGAGGCTTGAAAGGAAACCCTTAGGGCTCACCCCCGCCCCCAAGGGCCACGTGTCAGTCCAGGCACAGCCTGAAGTGAGGCATCGAGACCCCAAACTTTAGTTTCTTTCCTTTAGTGATTAATGTTGTGATTGGCTCGGGGTTCCGCCTTATCAATCTACTTTGGTATCAGCTTATTGGATGAAATCTAAAGAGGATTCCTGCCGCTCCTTCTCCGAAGGTCCACCGCGGCCCAGTATTAGGGCCTTGGACACCAGAGATCTTGGTAATGTTGCCTTATTCTTATGTTTCTTCCTTTTTTTTTTTTTTTTTTTGCTTTCTGCCAGCGGCCTGCACCTGGTGGGGGGGGGGGGGGTCAGTCTTACCCCCCAGATTTCCCAGTGCTGGGTGATTTAAAGAGACGGATGTGCTGGCACTGGCAAAGCCAAACTAACTTATGGCAACAACTCTGAGGAACCCAAGTACACCCCAGCGTTTCTGTGCTGGATGTTTCACCTCCCTTGGTTGGCTCTACCCTGAGGATTCAAGCTTTGAGACTTAAATTACCCCCTCATCTCTCTGTCCTAGCTCTGCAGGCATTAAGGACAGGTCATTTGATTTTGACCTCTTTAGGCTTTTGAGAGATTTTTTGCCCCCTGTAGTTGAGTTCCTGAGCCAGTGAGAGGCTCTGGAACAGAGCGCTGGGCCAGGCCATACTCATTCACACAAAAAAAATCAAAAACAAAAACAAAATCAAAACCCAGAAGAGATTTGACCCTTGTCTAGGATAGAAACACCAGTCTGGGTTGCCCATTGGGCCTCTGAGGTCAAGGGGCACTCCCGGGAGTTCTGAGAGCCAGGTCTGAAGGAGCTGGCAGGAAAGGTGCCAGGCATTCATTCTTTAACTGGCCTCTAGGTTCTGGCCTCTAGAGGCAGATTTTCCAGTCCTGAAAGTCTCTGTGGGTGAAAGGGATACAAAATTTCTGGTTGGGGACTAGCTCTCCTCTCAGCCAACAGTCATCACCTCATTTAAACCTGCAATCTTCAAGCTTCCAATTCTCAAGAAGAATTTTTCCTATTGGGGTAGAAGCACAGGGCTATTCCTTCTGCTCCACTAATCCGAGGTGCGCATCCTCACCCTTATTTCTCTCCTTTTCCTTCTCTTGTCTGGAGTTCATATAAAACCAAACATGGAGTATCCTTTAAGAAGCCAATATGTGATTAACAGACATGTCAGCTTGTTCCATCTTCTGTGTTTGCTTACTCTCTCCATTTTCTTCAAAGTTAGTGGAATAAAGATGAGGCTTTCTCCCCTGTATCTTTTTTTTTTCCCCCTGTATCTTTTATCACTTAATCTGTGGGAGGTCTTCCTCAAATTGGCAACTTTAGATTGCCATTAATTTTCTGATTTTTTTTTGGCCATAATTCCTGACTCCTCTCTCCTGGTCCATATCTTTCACAAATTCCCTGTTTATGAAACACCTCAGTGTGGCCATCTCATACCAGTTTCTACATAGTAAGGACCCCACCTCCACAGACCTCTGCTGATCATGTCAGAATCTCTCTCCTAACTTTTAATCTTGATGAGGTTTGGACTCTCTGCTGACCTCAGTTTCTCAAATCTGTTTCTTTGGGCCTGGTTTAAGGCAGGCCAACCTCACCTCCTGCACATTGGCAGCTAGTTAGCTTTGGGTCTGCTGTTGTCTAAGCTAGTGTTCTCATCTATCTTTTTCAGTCTTCATCTCTGTCTACCACCTGACATCACAATTATTCTCTCCCTTCCCAGTCCCCCAGGTTTTTTGCACTGAGATAAAATTCCAGGTCTCTGATCCTTTAGACTGTTCTATACCCTTCAAATCTTTTATCTACCATACACATGCATCAGAGAGAATCTTTAATTTGTGTAGGTTTTTTTGGGGCGTGTTTAAACATAATTTTCTACATCTGACTTACATATTTTTGCAAAATGCTGTCCTGGGTGACTGAAACTCTTCATCTTTCACAACTTCCCAACCACCCATCTTGAAATTGTTTCTCCAATTTTCCTCTACAAAGTTGAAGCAATACACATATATCACCCACCCAATTCTGTGTAACACAAACTTATCCATATAATAAATGTGGAACTATTTAATTTATTGTTTTAAAAGTATAATCATTTTTGTTTGGTAGTTTGTACATATCTTGTTATTCATAATATTAACCCACAAACTCCATAATCCACATGGCCTCCAGAATATATTGCCACCTGCATATATTAAGAATCTCCTATATCAATTGCTTTTTCTTTTTTTCTTTCAATTTCTCCTCTTCCACCTTTTAAAATAAGTTCCTCTTCCCCTATTTACTGAGATCCTATTAATCCGTGTGTTTTCATTATCTGCTTCCTGCATTTTTCTTTACTCTCTTTTGATTACTTCTTTTTCATTTTCTTCATCCTTCTTATTATTCATCCTAATAGTCACCCTTCTTTCCTTCTTCTTGGTCTGCTTCAGTCCCTGTTCTTCCCCTTCTCTGTATCTGCCATGACTCACTTCTGTGGTCCAATTCTATATCTCAGTACTTCTTAACATTCAGCCCACTCGTCCTCTGTCACATAACTTTTTCAAAGCACAAACTACCATCCCTACATTTCCTCTCTCACTTTCTTTCCTCCTTTTCTCCACTTTGCTCCTTTCTTTCTCCCCAGTTGTCTACCTTTTCCCCACCTCAATTTGCCTTCGTCTAGACTCCTCCTTCCAACAGCCCCAGCGCTAATAGCACTCCTTGGGTCCTTTACTCCTCAGCCTATTTGTCTCCACCTAATACTTGTCACCATTCCCCTCAGACCTCAACTCTCCCTTTTCTTTGTCGCCTACTAGTCACTTCACTCTCTCTTCTCAGGCGCTTCCTCCAATTCCAACCTCCGCTCTCGCCGGTCTCTGCCCTCTCTCTCTCAGGCTCTCTCCTTTGCCTCCGCTCTCCCCTCCTTCTTCTTCCCCTAGCCCTCCCCCCTCCCTCCCAGCTTCCCTGCCTGGCTCACTGCCTCCCTCGCCTCTTGTCTCATCTTGCCTGTGTTGTCTGGGAGGGGAGCCCTGCCTCCTCTCCCTCGCTCAGATCAATGCCCTGGCCACTCACTTTCTGATGTTGCACGACGGGAAATGCTTTGAATACTTACGACATGGCCGCTCACACTGATTGCCAAGATTGACAGCACTAACCATCGCCTTCACTTGTTTCAAGGGGGGAAGCCCCTAGTCACCCCGCTCTGCGCGCACCTCCCGGCACCCCGGCGGCAAACTTCTGCCGGTCAGCGTTCCCCCCGCCAGGGGCGGGACACCCCCGCAGACTTGAGTTAACGGGCTGCGCCGGCCGCGGCGCTGGGGGGCTCTGCTCCCTTGCTCCCCGGGCTGTGCTAATTGACCCAGCAACGACTCCCCTTCCTTAATTTTTTTTTTTATTTGTGTCTTTCCCTTTTTTCTTTAATGCCATTTACTCCCGCGGCGCAGCGCACAAGGAACCCTCCCGTGCGGTACCATCCTGGAGCCCGCCCAGGTAACCGGGACGGAGCGAGCGATCTAGAGAGCGAGGGAGGCAGAGCGAGAGCGCGCGGCCCATTTGTGAGCTACCTGTTGGGGAGCAGGAGAGGGCAGGGGCAGGAACCCCGGGCCCAGCCGCCGGCCCCCAGCGCCTTCCGCTCCTGCCCTTCCGGGCAGCTTCAGGGTTAGTTTCACTGAGCTGGGACTGAGGGATTGGGGTAGTACAAGAACTGAGCGCGCGGAGCCCCGCGAGGGCGCGGGTTGCCGGGAGCCTCGGCTGCCCAGCCGGGGCGGGTTTCCGTACTTGGCTGGGGAGGGGAGAGGGGGGAGGAGGAGCGGGAGGAGGGCGCTCAGTGGGGCAGACGCGGAAGGGGGTGTGTGGGGGGGGGGAGAGCAGAGGCTGAGAAAGGGGCCCGAGCGTCTGCCGCTCGCTGGTGGACGCGCGTATCCCCAGGATGCGTCCCCCTCTCGGAGAGTTGTGCCTTGTTCCGGAGGCGGTGACAGATCTCCGTGGCGGGCTTCTGGTTTTCTTGCCACCTCCCTATCCCCAAAATTCACTTGGAGAAAACACATGTTGTAGCTGTAGATAACTGTGCGTGGGACAGTAACGCAAAAAGGGCAGGAGAGAGAGACAGACAACTCAACCTTTGACAACAGAAAGCTGTTATCGCCATCCTAAGTATTCGTCCGGAAATCTGTCCGCCCTCTCGGCCCACCTTATTCCTCCTCCTCCGCCTCCCCGTATAGATATTCTAATCTATATAACTGGGAATGATATGAAAAAGAAGTCAGGTGGCTTAGAGAATGAATTCTTAAGTCTCCGTGAAGTTTGAGGTAGGTATTTCATTGAAGTTTGAGCCAAGTGTGCGATGGAGGAAGCTCGTATGCCTGCGTGTGTAGTCTTCTCCCCCCCCCCCGGTGTGTGTGTGTGTGTGTGTGTGTGTGTGTGTGTGTGTGTGTGTGTGTGTAAGCATGTGCGTGTGTGCTCTGTGAGGGTTCAGATGGGACCTCTGGGTGGAAAGGCCCTTTGTGCCCACAAGAGGGCAGCATCCTGAGGGCTTTGTGAGAGCTGTATCTCTCGTTATCGCCGCAGGCTTGGGTTTGGAGAAAGTTATGCTGAAACTTTCAAACTGATACCACATCTTATTTCGTGATATTAAAAAAGAAAGACATAAAGAAAGAAAAAAGGAAAAAACAGAGAAGTGAAGAAAGAAGAGAGGGGAAAAAGAAAAGCAGGCAGCCAGTCTACCCGGGGAGAGTCCTAGTCACACCAAGACTAGGGGGAGGGCTGTTTTAATTGTGGGTTTGGCCGACTGACGACTGGAGTGCCCTCCTCGGCTGTCTTAGTTGTAGCCGGAGGTCATGTAAATCGACCTTAAAAGAATGCATAAGCCATAAATTAAAATAAACCCTCACCCAAGGACTGATCCATAAGTAGACAATATCCAACCTGGACAAAACGAGCTTCCCTTACGAGCCGACCTAAACTGCATCCCCCCAAAGAATAGAGACTAAATGCAAAGTAAGTTTCCCAGCGAATATTTTGTTTTCTTGAAAAGTGTCGGGTTGGTTCGCCGTGTGACTGCGTGGGATGCCGCAGCTTTCCGGGGCGCTTCAGTGTTAGCCAGGCTCGGGGTGCGGGAGGTCGGGAGGACCTGCTGGGTTTCTGGGCTTCCTAACGCTACCCCCACCCCACCCCCATTTTGGTTTGGAAACTTTGGCTATTTGTGGGGTTGACGCTGGCCGAGGGCGGGCAAGAGTCGAGGATCTCCGCCGCGTTCTTCGCCCGGGTGAAGTTTACCCGGAGGAGCTCATAAGGAGAACCCGGGTCGCTAGAAAAGCCGTTTGCTCCCGCCTCCCACCCTCACCCCAAAGCCACTCCGCTGCAACTTTCCCGGGACCCTGCGCGAGTTGCCTCCAGTGCCCTGCGCTCTCTCCTTTCTTCCCCCACCCCTCATTTTTGGACGTGACTTTTAATGATCTTTTTAGGACTAAGCAGAGCGAACTCCAACACAATCCGAAACCCAAGCGGCTAATCCGTGGCGCTCTTTTACCCGGACGCTCGGGCGGTGGTGCCGGGCCGGCGGGGGCGTGTGTGAGGGCCAGCCCAGCCCTTCCCCGAGCGGGCTCGGCCTCGGAGTCCTCGCGGCAGGAGCAAAGCCGTCCGCACGTTTCTTCCCCACCCCGCGTCTCTGAGCCCCGCCGGCGCCCTCCGTCCTTCTCGGCGCCCTGCCCGGGCCCCGCCGCCCGCTGCCCTCTCCGCAGACCGGCAGAGACCCGCCGCTCTGGGGTTCGGCCCAGGCCCGGGGGCGGTGCTGCTACCCGCCCGGGGCCCAGCCCGAGCCGGACCGCTCCCAGAGGGAGCTGCTTTCTTCTGCCTTAAAGGGCCGGTCAGAAAAGGGAAGGGGCTTGTGCAAAGGTTGCCGGGGTTGCTCGGGCGCCAAGAGCGGGGCTGCAGAGGACAGATTAGCTCCGTTTCCCGGGCTGTTTCCCGGGCGCTTCGCGGAGCTTTAAGATAAAAAGAGAATCGGTGTGTTTGGAACAGATAAAAGGTGGTTGTTGCTGGCGTGTTTTGAGGTTTTTTTTTTTTTTTTTTCCAAAAAATTTTTTAAAGCTCTCCTAGGCTGACCGAGTTTGAAAACGTTTGTTTGTATGAATTGCCAGATATTGAATGCTGCCCCTATTTGGGGACTAAAAATAAGTCTACTTTGCTGGCGGGGCTGGGCTGTTAGCGAGATGGGCCGTCCTCGGCTGCTTCTGTGTGTATGACCTCTTCTGAGGGCTAAGCTTGAAGTTTCGGTCTCGAGATGGCCCAAAGCCGTTGCTGCAGCAAACTGGGCTGGGCTCCGGACCTCTCGTCGCACTGTCAATGGGGCGCTCGGATGACGTCCATGTCCGGGGCGCTTGACCCTGGCGCGCACTCTTGCGGCTGGGTTTTTGGCCCTGGCCGGGCGGCCCAGCCAACAACCCAGTGGAGTCGGGATGTGAGAGTACCTCCTCTCCCTGCCGCCCTAGGGTCTCCTCCCTTCTGCCCTGTATAGTCACATGCCCAGGTTTCTTCCCGGGTCGCGAGGAGAACAGACACAGCCCCGCCCAGTCTATTTCTAGGAGTGGGTTTGGTGAATAAAAAGGTCAAGTGGTAGGGTCCGAGAGCTGATCCATGGCGAGGGGGAAAGGATGGACACCTGGCAAGGACCGCCTCGTTTGTCACCCCTACCCTGGTCCGCCCGCTCAAGACTGGCCTCCCCAGGCCACATTCTTGTGCTAAGTGCTTGAGTCTGTGGGAAAAGCAATCCCAAATCGGCCAAGAGCCGGAGAAGCTGATCCCGCGATGGCATTTTGTTTTGAACAGTTGCTGGGGTTGGCGTTTCCTCATAAGGTAAGGTGTCACTGGACAGTAGGCTGCCCAAATGTCACATGTATAATTAGCCTGCGCACTCAGCACCTCGTCCTGGAGGCCCATAGGCACGGGCTTGGCCGATCTGGTCCACTCAGCACCGTTCCAGGCTACAGGATTCCCGAGGGAGGGCCGAACCAACCAGGACAGGCTTCGGGAGGCCCTGGCACCAGGGAAGACTGTGACAATGTAGCCTTGTTTTTTATTTTTCTCTCCTTTTCCCTCTTCTCTTCCTGTTTCTCCTCTCTTTATTTTTCGGTTGAGGGCGGACTGCTGGCTAGATGGGCAAACCGGACACCAGCGGCAGGGTGCAGACTGAGTGAGGAAAGGGGATGCAGAGAAAATCTGGCACTATACCTACTCTACACACCCTGCCCATGGGGGAGGACTGCTGGTGCATTTCTGTCTGCACTAACCCAGTAGGACTAGCCCAGACTTGGCATCGTATCCTGGCGTGGGTAGGGGTTTCAGCTTCTAGTTGGACTGTGCACCTGTCTCTGTGCTCGCTCACACACCCACCCCAGAGGTCTCAGCAAATTACTGTCCATGCCTTGATGGCAGCTTCTGTTTTCCCCCTCCAGGCCTAGCCACTTGGGGCTGCTAGTGTGCACTGTGGGGCGAACCTGGAAATAGCTGCCATCTCTCCCTGTCTTACTCTTGTTCAGCCTGGGGTTTTTAGGGGCAGTGTCCTGTCCTCTCTGTCTGTACCCAGATTGGTGCTTGAGCGTCCTACCTAGCTTCCTGGACCCTAGCTTCAGGTCAGCTTTAGCTTGCACTCGCTGGCAGAGACCAGATTTCTGCAGTCATGAACATGACCTTCCCTCTGTGCAGTCACCGTGGAATTCAACACTCAGCATTAGGCACTTTCATCAATCTCCCTTCTTCCCTCGTTTCTAGGCCACTCAGATTATTCCTGATACCTACTAGAAGATTCTCTTTATTTTAAAACAAACAAACAAGCAAACATCCTAAACCTTCCACAAATTTAGTGGAATGGGATTAGCTTGTCTATGGCAGCAAGAGTGCACCTTTCTGATAGGAGGTGGGGACACAGTTTATTTAGTTGCATTTGCTTCTTATTGAATCAATGAAATATTTCATTTTATTACAGTGGGAGAAAAGTTATGACTGATTTTTTTTTACTGTACCAGACTATAAATATATTATCTATATATATTTGAGTGTATCTTCCTGAATCCACATATGTGAGTGCATGGGCAGTAGGCCAAATGACATGTAAATTTTTTTCTTCTACATTTTTGAAAACCTCATAAATCAAGAGAGATTGTCCCTTTCTAAGACAAGAACAACAACCACCAACCAAAATAAAAAAATCCTTTAGACTCTGAAAGCAAGTAAGTGTGGACTACACATATTAGATCTAGTTTATGACCAAAGGCAGAATAAGTAACCAGGATCCAGACAAGTGCTAGGTCATTAATTCCTTAGGCAAGCTAATATCTTCTGTTGCTTTTCTCATGTAGCACTATCACCTCCTTTTTCCTGTGTTCTCCACCATATTCCTTTATTTATAGTGGCAAAATTAAATAGTTTTTTGTTTATTGTTTATCATATTTATTGTTGTTCTTAATTTTTATTTTGGAAGTAATAAGAAGGAACTTTCTCTTGGTGTATATGCATTTTTTCAAATGCACAAAAAATTTTACTAGTTTATTATTATGGAGCATGGTACAAACTCCTATAATAATATATTGTATAAGTACAATGCTCAACATTATCCTATAAAGAAAGATAAATGTAAAAAAATTAACTAATAAAGCAGCATCAATATCTATACCTTAAGTTGATTCTAGAATGGATTCAGTAACTGAATATCTAGAAGAAATGACATTCAGTAGGAATATTGTCTGCTGGACATTTTTTCTTTCGTAGTTAAAAGCAACAGATGTTTTTCTTAGTAAGGGAAAAGCACATATTTAAAATATGTATCACATCTGGCAAATCTTTCTCTTATAAGGCTTTAAAATATATCACTTTAAATATATAAATGATAAATTTTGGTGGCGTTATTGAGATTTTATGTCTTTGCTATTTGACTTCTTTTAGGAATTATTGAGTTATTGGTCATTGATGAAATTTTTATACATATCCATCTTATATTGAAGAAACTAGTGATATTTTAAATAATCCTCTTTCAATTAGTACACTAGGTACTAGAATAAATGAATTTAAACAAAGTTTAACATACATTGGCTTTAACCCTTGCTTTTAATATTTTCTATACTTTTCAGTATTGTTAGGTTATATATCTCTTAGTTTGAAAGAAGTCTCTTGTTAGCAAGAGAATTCATATACACCTTTTCACTACTTATGAACAACATTCTATAGAAGTATAGTAGAGTACAACTAAAATTTTGGTTGATCTAAGAGCTATTTGTTTAAATACAGTTTAGGGGTGCATATATATCAATTGATGTTTTTTGAAGTCAAGTGAAACATTCCATCAAGCTAATGTGCCTGAGAGTACCATATCAGGCACAGACAGGTACTAGAAATGATAAAACACAGATAACATTCAGCAAGATGATTTGCAGATGGAATGTATTATCTGCTGTCATGAGGTTAGATGGGTCATATTACTGTTTTTTAAAAAAGTTAATCGAGGTTGTTTTGGAATTATCAAGTTATGTGGGTAAATGAGATTTAATGAGAACAGATTTTATTATAAAAACTTGCTTAGAAAAGAACAAATATTCATTGCTTTTTAGAACAGAAAATGGACCCTTTGCATTTGGATTGCTTCTCGTTTAAGAGATATAACTATCCCCTATTATTTTTTTTCGTAACAAGGAAAATAATATATTGAACATATTCTGTCTTTATCCTAACTCCACATTTTCTACTGATTATCCTCTGACTATCAACATACTCAAGTAAAACAAAAACAAAAACAACCTGGCATTCGGGTATACTCTATGAAAAGCAGTTTTTATTAGCAGCAAGCACACTTTAAATGTATAGCATATCATTTTCGCTTGAGGTTCTTCAACTGTGATCTGAAAATAATTGTTTTGGTAAGAGTTATAGCAGAAACTTTAATCATTCTCTTATTATACATTCAGTATTCATTTATAGGAAGAGTGTTTTTATTTTCCTTGTTCTGTGGAAGAGGGTAAAAGCTTTTCAGCTAATTGGTTTGACATTTAGTCAAACTGGAAATAATTTTAAATTAGTGTTATGGTTTTTGATAAAGCTTTTTAGGTTTAAATATCCATTGTCATAGTTTAGATAAAAATATCAATTGAGAGTGTAGGTGGAGGTTATATCATTTAAATCTACTATGGACTCTCTCACCTCTGAAGAAGAGTGCTGGTGTGTTTTTCCTCAAATCTGTGGTAGTCTCAAAAAAGGGACCTCAAAACTCTAAAACCTCAGAGAAGCAGTATCGATTCAGTTCTTAACTGCAAATCCTTCATATCGTAGCTCAAAATATCCAACTTTACACTAATATTAGCCATTCTTTTTATAGTGACACCATGCTTAGTAAAAAACTTCTAAGCACTGAGGTCAGGTGTTGAGATTGGATTCTAGTTTATTTTTTATGAATCAGATAAAGATTTCTGTGCATGAGACCATATGTGAAGATGAGAGAACAAGAACATTTCCATATCAAAGGCAATATATCTGAGGCTGCATGGTAATTAAAATGCAGTGGTTTGGACTCTGTGCACTAGCACTTAAGCAGAGCATTGCCGGGACCTTGTGCATCATGCAGGCGGTTGCCTCTTGCATACTTCTTGAAATACACTTATAATTTTGTACAAACATTTATGCCAGTCCACACTTTTCTGTGGATAATTTGTATTTCATCCAAACCATTCAAAGTAGAAGTTATTTTTTGAGCTACCCCCTCATTATGGCTTTTGTGCATCAACTATTTTTATTCTAGTTGTTTGTATTTCCTTTTACCAGAATGATGGCTTGTTTATATTCAGAATCTCTTCTTGCTCCTCTAAGACCCCTTATATATCACTTGTATTTTACTAGTCACTCAAAAAAACTTTCATCTTTAGTAATATTTTCTGAGGTTAATTGTAGATACTGTAATCTATTGTAAACTAATAAACTACATAAAAAATCAACTGCCCAGTTATCTCTCTTTTATAATGCTAATATATTTAGTAATCCTCACTGTTTTGCACAGTACATAATATTGGAAAAAAATTTCTTTTCAAAATGTTTAAAGAATTCTGAACTGTTTTTCTTTACCTTTTAATGACATGAAAATGCATAGTGGCATTCTCTTTCATACTACTTAAAGTGAAAAACAGTTATTTGAAAGCATAGAAATCTTTGTTTATCTAAAGAGTTATCTCTTTGCATTTATAGGGAGATGTTTGAGTTTATTTATAAATAACTGGGTTAGCATCGTAACCTGTAGTTATTTGGGGATAGGTTAGTGAAATAAAAAAAGTCTAACAATTGGTGGTCCAATGTTGTGTATGTTTTAGAAAATTTGCATCTTTGGTAATTAACTTGAATTTGCTGTTCTGTAATTTTATAGATTTTCTATTTCCGTATTTGCTCTCTTTCTACGCATGTGGTAAGGAATTCACTAGTATATTTTATTTACTAAGCTCCTCTAGTCTGTAAAGCTTTTAAAAGATTTTTCTGGATTGAAGCACCATGTATTGAAGAAGCCTAAAATGATATTATGAAATCCTTTAAGAGTTTTTGTGTTTAAACTATTTTGGATCAAAGTTGCTTAAGTATATTGATTTGATGCTTTTCAGTGATGACGTATAAATAAGCATAATGAATATAGGGTAAATTCAAAGTTCTTCATGTGATGTACATATTAGTGTCTATGCAAACATTCCATATTTTCTCATTTCAAGTTCTCCCTTGATCTCTTTCTTCTTGGAAAATTTCACAAGATAAATCTTTAAATGATCTGTTATCCCTGCTATCTTCAATAATTTGTTGTTTCTAGACATCTTAAAGAGATGAATTGAATTGTCTATCTTTAATATATCCATTCAAATGCAAAAAGGGACTTTAGTGCTATTTGTGATTTTGACTTCACTGAGCACATTTCTTTGCTTCTTTGAAAAGTAGTTCTTTAAAATTAGACAAAGAAAGTTAAAGATGCTTTACTTTCCACTACACAAGCACAATATGTGGAAAAATGAAAATGCAACAGATTTAAAAAAATAATTTTTATTGGAGTATACTTGATTTACAATGTTATGTTATTTTCTGTGTTACAGCAAAGAGAATCATTTCTAAATACACATATATCCCCTTCTTTCAAGATACTATTCCCATATAGGTCATTACCGTGTATTGAGTAGAGTTCCCTGTGCTATGCGGTGGGTTCTTATTAGTTATCTATTTTATATATAGTTGTGTGTAAATTGGGAGACTGGGATTGACATATATACGGATTTTTAAAAAATGATAAACATAGATTTCAAATGGGACTCATTCCAAGGCATGGTTGCAAATATTTCCTTTTATACTTTACAAACAGATCATTGGGTAACATGATTGAGCACTTACTAAGTTCTAGGTATCCTGAAGGGCATTTTTGAAGTCACAAGTTTTTACTTTTTAAGGATTTTCTCTTCTATTGAAGATTTTTAATATTTGGTAAGTGGGAAATTCAGGCACAGTTATCATGATACTAAGCAGGGCATTGGTAGAAGTGGAGAAGAATCCTCCTAAATAAGAGAGAATAGTTCATTGTTCTTCCTTGGGAGAGAATATCAAAGGGCAGGAATGTTATTATTTTCTCAGAAATAATCTCCAGCTATCTCCATGGGCATTGAACCTTCTACGTAGGAGAATTCAGCCACCCATCTACCCCCAATATACGCATGGTATGATCTCTATACCTTCCGCGTTGTCTTCAACTCTAAAATGAAAGTAATAATAATATCTACATCATAAGGTTCTTGTGAGGATTAAACGAGATAAATAAATGTAAAGCACCGAGCTCAATAGTTAATATATGTTATCTATTACTGTTGAAGTGGTATTATACTTAGAATTATACAGATCTGGCTTCCCATTTCAGCTTTACTACGTACTTGTGTAATACCTTTGGCAAGTTATATCATCGGTTTCTTTTCCTCTTATACGAAATATTCACAGTGATACATGCTCCTTTCTTTCTTTCCTAGAAAGAAGAATTCATTGGTAGTCTTACAGACTTGGGGTAGAGTAGTGAGTTTGGATGTCTGGCTTTCAGATTTGAGAATATTCCAATTCTAAGGGCTAGAGGAAATTCTGAAAGGTCATTTCATCTGTCATTCTCCCTCTTCCAAGGGTGTATTTCTCCATTCTAATCAGTTAAGAGGCTCTCTTTTTTGGGAAAGCCAGCAAAGAAGAAGATTTTATAATCTTCTTTGGTTATGTGTTTCAATGATTAACACTGGGAAGTTCTGTATGTCAAGTATATACATCTTAATCTGCTTTCTTTTGCTTTGTTTTTAAGAAAAAATGAAACATATTCTTCATTTGAATGACAGACCTGCATGTAAAAAAACCAAAATTAAACTTGCAATTTTAATTTCTTGGATCTTTTCTTTGAAGTCTTATTTCCTTCAAGTAGTTGTGGGACCTTAGAAAAGTTATATAACCTCTTTGTCTCAATTTCCTAATTTTCAAAATGGGGATTGTGATAGAATTTATCAGATAGAGTTGTTGGGAGGGTTAAGTTTGAAGATAATTTATATAGAAGTGCCTAGAACAGTTCTAGACAACTGTGTTAGGATTAACTGATAATAGTCATAAGTAATCTGTAGTAGAACCATAGTATGAAAAGGGCCCTTAATTCTCATATGTTTTATAGAACTCAGTTTTCAAAGTGCTTTCATACTCATTGCCTCATTCAATAAAAGGTATACAGGGTAGATAACCTCACCAGTCATCCTGTCTAATTTCCTACTTGATAGGAATAAATGTTTCAGTTAGGTTTTGCTTCAGGATATTATTCACTATAAACAAAGCTTGTGTGTCATAAATTAGGGCTGGCATTTTTGGCCTTCTTTATTCCCCCAGTCTCTTTTATATAATGTCAGTGCTCATTTATTTTATCTTCATACTTATTTCCAGAGCCAAACCAATGCTGCATTTTCCATATGCTGAATGTAGATGAATAATACCATGTTGATCAGAAGCATTAAATGTCAGTTTATATATGTTTTGATTAATTAAAAAATTAGGAAATGATTTAATTATAACATAATATGTAAGACTAGTTTGAAAGACAACACTTTTTCAAAATATGGGTTTTATGAGGGAGGATTAATGAAAGGATCCTTGATGGTGAAAAGGTGAGAACCACTTGATTACATGATTTCAAAGATGCAACTGCATGACTGATCCTAATGAGGAGGTATGAATATAGGTAATTCTATGCAGTGTACTAGTTGCTATAATAGAGATATATCAAGGAAAGCTTCCAGCAGGAGATAGCCTTTGGGCTGTGCCATAAAGGTTAATTAGAAATAGGTTATTTGAATTAACATCCAGAAGAGCATTGGATACAAGGGAAACATTTGATGGTATTATTGACTGTTTTGTAAGTCTGATACAAAAATGTTTCATATTTGTGTCTTTGTGATCCTAGAAAGGCCATGTCTATCATGAATATGAAGTGGCCATGGGCCAGTAGCTTAACCTCTGCTCTTCTCTTTCTTAGCTCAGTTTTGTGGTCAGGCACATTGTGAGTATATTTTAAGGTACAGAGAAGTTTTTCAAATTATTTCTTTCCTTCAAATATGTCAACTAAGTATGAAAATTAAAATAAATGGCTTATTAACATATGAACTGATGACTTGGACCATAAATTAATAAAATCTTGTATCTTGCACAGTCAAAAAAAATTTTTTTTCCCTCAGTTGGCAAGCATGGTCTTAGAGAAAGGGGAATACCTGGCAATTTTTAGCTCTGGGTGTTATTTCTGAGTTTTCCAACTGTAAAGTTTCCATATTCCATAACTTCTTTTTTATTGAGAGATAATGTGAAAATAAATTAATCCTCAGAGTGATTCAAATTTTTGGGAAGAAATACAAGTTATTATTATACAATGATGATGATGAAACAGTAGCAGTAGCAGAAGTAGTAGTAGCCGCAGCAACCCCTCTCTACTCAATAACTTTCAAGTAGGGATGCTAAATGCACTCTTTATAGTTTTGTAATCTGGGATCTCATGTTTTCTGATAACTTTCTGAATGCCTTTTCTCTGAGCCACAAGCCTTCTTTTCTGTTTTTGGTTTGGAAGTTTTCTGGTGTTTAATTACTTGTTTCTACAAATTAAATACACCTATTGAGATTTTGCAGCTTATATGACTTTGTGACATAATCACTTTCTGAAAAGGGCTTTGTGGTCACATAGACTGGAGAAGTTATGGCCCTCTTTTCCAATGACCTTAACTTATTGTTTTCCTTACCACTGCTTTGGTATGCTGTAGACTTGAAGTGTTGATAATGCCATGAAAAATATGATAAAATCGCTCCATTAAAAAGAAAGGCTCTGAAGCTGAGTAAAAAAGAGGGAAAAAGAAGTGAAAATTCTATAAAACAGTTTAAAAACATCCCCTAGTCATATTAAATTAGTTATAATGCTTTTAAGAACATTTTCCTTTAGAACTTTCAGTTGAGTTCTTTAATAAGAAACAAAAACCCAAGCAAAAAATGAAAAATAAAAACTGAAATAATATAGCAACTGAACACAGTTTAACAAACTTCCCTACTATAAAGATGCATATTGAAAATAGATATATTGCAGTTTAAAAAAAGAATTTTAATCTTGGAACCAACTAAAATTGCATGTTAATTTAATTTTAATTTTTTAATATAATACCCTAAGGCATTATGAAAAGAAATTTTCAGCTTTTCTGAAGTTAGACCCTTTAGACTTTTACAGACAACAGTTCCAGAGAATGCCTGCATTTGTACTTTTTGTATAGATTTGTATGATTTACAGGTATGCTAAGGTAGGGTCATGTGCCCTGAATGCTTATGTGTTTTAAATTGTGTACTAATTTTAACAGGCTTATTTTCTCCAAGGAAAATATATATAGCAACCTACATTGGGTGGGACTAGTGAACTTCACAACTCTTGATTCTTATGTATGGCATGGCAGAGAAAGAATGAAAAATACCTCAGCTTTTAATTATGACACCTTGGGACATTTTCCAAAGCACTCATCGTAATTAGTCATGTCTTAGTTGTGAAGTTTTGTTTAATTTCTTCATTATGTCCACATGGAAAACTCATTAATGTTATCAGGAGCTGTGTGAGTAAAGTATATGAAAATGTATACCACTTCATATTGTATGCTGATTTTTTTTCTTCTGAATTTTGTTAGCACCACTTTCACATCTTCGGATTATTCTCTTCTTCCTTTTTGATCTATACATATACTGGTTTCTATTAAAATTCCAGTAAAATGGGACATTTGTATCAATGTCCTTTAAATTTTATGAGGCTGTGATTATACAGTTTTTGGTTGTTTATTTGACAAATTTATGTCTGAGGTAATTTAAAAACAAGTATACTTTTATTATATTTAGTAGGAGGGTCACTAAGTTATTTGATCACCCTAAATTGTTTCAAAGGAAGCTTCTATTTAATTTTAAATAAGTATATTTCTATTGCATCTTAAAAGTAAATAACTTTGATTATTAATAAAGTGTTTGAATGTCATCACATAGTAGCACTAGTGGTATCCTCCCTGCTTGCTTGGGGTGAATGTAGCATTTTTAGTAGCTGAGGTGAAGACAGCATAATTTAGGATGTTTAAGGAGAGAAGGAAATAGAAATCTTAAGTGGCTGGTATAGTCTAAGGGCAACTGGACAGTGTTGTTGGTAAGGGTAAGGCTGGAAGAATTCCTCTTGACAAGATAATTTTAAGGCTTATTTGGGAGAACTTCTGGCTGTATTAGAATAGTGTTCTCCAAACTTTTTGGATAGAGCACACCACCAGTGAAATGTTTATGAGCATGTGTCCTAATACATGTCCATATTTATTTAAAATTGTATACATGTGCTATTGTGCTAGGATATGCTATAAAACATTCATAAGTAGATACTAAAATGAAAGAGGTATAGGTAGAATAAATAATATTTTAAAACTGTGGTTCCCCCAAACTCTATAATTTAATATGCTTTGTCATTTTTAAAAGTCTTAGTTTAACACTCGGTGATAAAGTGATTTAAAGATTTGGTTCTAAGTTCAGTTTTCTTTGCTACATGATTTTAATGCTGTCACAGCTAAAACTGATACCTCAGAAAGAAAGATATATCCAAATGGAAGAAGTACATTATTGTTTGCACTTAGTAACACGTGACACTAATTTATTAATCCTTTACACAAAATATGCAAAAAGTTTGGTAAAATGTGGCTGGTAAATCTCTGTCTTCTCTGATGACAATCAGTTGTCTTTATCGTATTTTTAATAAATGGGCTCAAAAACATATTGAAACTCTTTGGAACAGCATTAAATAGGTTAGAATATTCTGTTGCCAATTTTTAAATTGGAAACAGATGAGAGTTTTTGTAGGTGATAGACATAGAATTTTTGGTAACAAAATCACACTACGATGGAATCATTTCCAAACATATGTTTTTAAAATACTTTTTTTTTATAGAATGTATCTGTTTTGAAAAGCATTTATTTTATCATTTGATAAAATATCACCCTCACCTTGAAGAGACTAAGTTTGTTTGATGGTATGTATGTATGTATGTATGTATGTATGTATGTATGTATCTGTCTGTCTGTCCATCTATCTACCTAGTCTAGTCTAGCTATTTGATAACACAGACTCATGACTACTTATCACATAAAAGGTTAACACATTTGGTACACTAGTTTTTTTGTTCCTTATCCTTAAGTTTGGAAACTTCGCTGTGAGATAAGGAGCAGAAATTGTGGGTAGTGCAAACAATTCTCATGGTTACTCCTCATCTCATTTCAAATCATTGTAAAGATTTTACTGTGTTTTATAGGTCTATTTTAAAAAGTAATTGCATCATCATGTAGCACTTGCGTTTAGCATTGTGCCAAAATTGCTTAGCTATGAATGATGTAGTTAGTCCATGGTGCTATCTCTGTAATCTTATCCCTAATTTTTTTCCCTTTAGTCCCACCAAGGCAGTCACTTCACCAGTAGTTACACTTAGTCACTTTTACCTAAAAATTACTTTTATTTAAAAAAGTAACACTGTTGAGGTTATATCTTCTTTGGTACATATTTTGGTGACTCATCAAAGGTAGCACTTTGTCTATCAAAGTTCATAAACTCTGAGGCATGTTAAAAAATATGTACATTATCTGAAAACCAAGCATTCTACATGACATTAGTTTCTTTTTCAAATCTACAGCCATGTTTTCTATGCAACTTCCAACATTGTTTGTGGTACTACTCACTGTATAACCCAGAAGGACATCATTCACATCACATTCCAGTTAAATGGTTATGCAGAGATGTACATTGTGGCAGATCTGATTTTTTAGCAAGGAAATGTATTTAAATGTTGCATATTGTTTTCTGTGTATTATTTTTAGCTAATTTTATAGCTGCAGGAAAAACAAGAACTTTTCTGAGAGCATGTGGCTTTTTGTCTTTTGTAACTAAGAAACTTCAGAAGAGGTTTCTAAACATTTAACATTAAGTTTGGTGAAATTTTGTAAAAATATTGGATTGAGTGTTGTATGATTTTAAACATTATTGGAAAAATTACAGCAAGTACAAAAATTTATATCTGTATGCTTTGTTTTTAAATGTCTTACTGATGTAATGGTTTCATATTATTATTTAACATCTCAAACTACAATAGGGTAAGGTACACTGTTAATGATACTAGATATAAATCTTTATCTCATGTTGTCTTTTTGATAAGTTAAAAAAAATCTTGGCCTATTTCTTATTATATCTGCTTGAATCATCATTGTTTTATCCTGTAATATGTCCACTAAAGGGCTACTACTGTGGTACAAGTGTTAGCTTGGTCATGGTTTTATTGTCACTAATGTGTATATTATTAATATTATCCTCAAACTGTGCTCTCTTTGGAAAGATCTTTTTAAGCCACTTGAGCATTTGTTCAAGGTTAATTTAGTTAAAAACTAGATAATATCATCAATAATCAGACTACTCTCTTTCCTCTGGTACAGGATATGACATATTTATGTTTGATAATCTGTATTTAAATTTAAGTGAGGATTACTTTTTCTCACTTTTTAAATAAATAAATATACACTAGTATATTTCTACAGTGTACTCTTGGGGTGTGTGAGCTTACTTTGGAGACCACTGAAATAGAAAAGCAAATGAGAAAGAGGGATGAGGGTGTCTTGAGTCAATGAGGAAAAGCATAGCTTCCAGGGAACACTCTCCTGGGGCAGGATCCCTCTGAAGAATGTAGCCAGTCACTGAAAACCTAAGACAGGGAGTGGGGCTACAGATTTAACAGTATGGGGGTTCATTTTTATAGAGCTCTTATATGAGAGAGGAAGCGCGTAAACCACCTTTTACTCTAAGGCAAAACAATTTCAGTCATTTGTTGGCATGAAGGGGTCAGTAAGGTTCCACAGTTGTGTGTTTATCATGTTGCAGGGGAGGGGACCAAATGGAGCATCACTATTCCCCTGAATGCCTGGGGTCCTTTGTTGCTAGTACTCTCAGCCTTCCTTGGATTTAGATAGAATCAGAGCAGAAGTTGGCAAAAGTGAGTAAGGCAGCAATAAGGGATGACTGTAGGCTAATGTTGTCTTCAGCTTTCTCTTCTCCCTTTGCCTCTTTTCTCTAACTTGGTATACTTGTGGGGCAGCTTGGTGTAGTAGCAAGGACCCAGTTTGGGAGTTTCAGCTCTGCCAATAAAGTTTTGTTGACTTTGGCTAAATCACTTCTTTCTAGGAATTAGTTTCCTTACTGGTAGAATGGGAAGTTTGATGATCTACAAAGAGGTTTCAGCTCTGACATCCTGTTTATACCTTCTGGGTAGGGCTCTGTGCTACCTCTTAACAGAACTTTCACTGAAGTTCCCTGTTCTGTATATCAACCTCAAAGCACCACATCCACTGTGTCTTCTAAACTGACAAATGGCCAGGAATCTAATTAATAAATGAATTCATGCTGATTTGATTAATGAGCAAAAACTGTAAAATATTTCTATCTTCTTCCCTTCACTCTTCCAACCTTGATAAAGTGTACTTCCACAGTGTGATCCTAGACAGTGCTCTTGCTTTCTAACCTAAAGTGGCTAATGAGAACTTTAGGAAGTATTAGCATCTGAAGGGTTGTGTCTATGAAGGAGGTTGGGCTGGATGAGATGGGCAGGGCATTGGGATACAGCCATCAATTCACTGCATGTGTTTGGCCAGGCTGGCAGCAGTGGACAGTGCCAGGTTTTTTGAGTATGGTTTCTGTCACCAACAGAGTTGGCTGTCTTTGAAGTCTTCTAGTTAACCTCTTCCAGAATCTTAGAGTGCAGCTAGCACTCAAGAGGAGGAGGATAAAGGAATCTCTAGGAATAAGAATCCCCCCTATTTTCAGTAAGAACTTAATTCTCTTTTTTCAACAGTTTTTTGAAGCATCTAATAAGTGAACAGATTTCAGATTTTCTCATTTTATTTTCAGTACCTATTCATTGCAATGGATGGAGGCAATATTGAGCAATGAAATAGATGCATATCACCAAACATATATTGGGCAATAGCCACATATTTCTGGATGCTTTCATAAGATGGAGACAATAACCTGAGTATCACAGTTTTTGAAAAGTTACAATATACAAAATATACTTGGAAGAGTATCTGATACATTGTAAGCTCTCATTAAACATCAGTGATTATTATTTTATTATTTCATTTGCATTATAATTCTGGGAGGTATATGTCATTATCCTCATTTTATAGACAAAGAACATAAGGTTTGGGGGCCAAAAATGACTTGCCCAATGTCACATAGCCATTAAGTGGCAGAACCATAATCTAAACCCAGATGTCCTGGTTTGAAGTCCTATGGTATTTCAGCTATAGAACACAGCTGCCTCTAACAGGCAAGTCATGAGATTTTCCCCAGATAATCTACAAGGTAAATAATTGGGAGCTTGGATAATCAGGATAATCAGGAGCTGAACATATTATGTGATGTTGAATTTCAGTAAGTTTGGTTATTAAGACAGTCCTTGGTTAGCAGGCTCAACATGAACTGAAACTCACCTGTATCAGAACCGTATCCTCCCTTTGCATAGTTCTGATCTCAGTTTTACATAGTTTGGATGTCTTGGTTTGATCTTAGTTACTGCAGGACCTTGCAAAGTGAGGACCTGGCTCTAACATGTGCTAGTTTCAGTTAACACGGTGTAGTGCAAATTGAGGACTGTCTGTGTATCTGTCAGCTTCACATTCACATACAGAAATTCTCACATTCTCTGTTGGACCAGTTAGATGGTTCATTTCCACCTGATGGCCGATTATTTTTTGCAGTCTTTTGCTGACAATGTTCTGTTTCTAAGGGAGAGCACTGTGTTGCATAAGTGAGATCTTTGAAGGTCAGTGGTGATTGGCTTTTGGCTTAAAGGCACACCACTCTTGACATTTTTTGTGTGCAGCAGTAGATCTCTCTCTTGACTTAGAAACACCTGTTTTCTTTACCTTTTTTTAAAAAAAAATTCTCCCCACTCTCCAATACGGTCTAAGTTTCTTTCTGAATTGGTGTGTTTCTTTTCATCTGTTCCAGCAATGTAGAAGAAGGCCAGTGAGGCCAGTTATCTCTCAGTTGTTGTTTTACTACATGAAAAGTGATATGCTGCAATCGACAGCGAGCAGCCATTAGGCAGGAACTGAGTGTATTTAAATATTTATATATATATAGATGCTTAAATTCTTTTTAAACACTTATTAACAACTTCAACCTGAAGACAGATGCATAGATTACGTAGATGTCAATTTTAGGGCAAGATAAGATTGAAAATACTGGTGCTTTGAATATCCTCTTGTCCCAAATGTTTAAAAAATTCTCCTCCCTTGAATTTTTATTGTTCTCCTGCCCCTTCCCCACCTTTAAGATTATGTTTTAAAACCTATTCTTAGTTTCCTTTGACAAGCATTCTGAAGAGTAGAAATTCTTTTCTGACTCTAATTTTATTTCTGTTACCTGTGCAGTGCTGGAGAATTAGGTTGGAGTAAAGCGAGCTTGTGACATTGTGGCTGAGGACATACTCCACCACTTTCTAGCTTTACCTTGGGTCTGTTACTTTGATCTCTTTACGCCTCAGTTTCCTTATCTGTAAGATTGCATCCACTTCTTAGGGTTGTTTTAGGATTAAATATAAGTGCTTAGAACAGTGCTTGGCACGTGGCAGGTGCCATGTAAGCATCAGTTGTTATTAAAGTGAATGTCTTTAAAAGGAGAATCTGGCTAAAAGTAAAGGGTATTATATCAAATACTTTATTGAAAGGGTAAAAATAAATGTTACTAGAATGTAATGTAAAATCATCCTACAATTTCCCTGGTACGATGACACTACAGTTCTTTTGAGAGAGAATACTCACTCTTCTGTTGTAGTAGGTACTTTGAAAACCTCTTCAAATGCAAATCAACAAATCTACTTGAACTAAAGTTTCTTTACTATAAGGTCATCATCTTAATTTTTGAGTTTCATAATTTATGGAGACTAGTTGACGTGGGTACAGAGTGAGTTTGGGTATGAATTTTCTCAGGGCTAGATTTTTGACAGTAGCAATCAGTGGTTAACTTAAAGAGGTGACAGCTAGCAGACAGGGAGTTTGACCCAGGAGGCACCCCTCTCAGGGAGGGCCCAAGTGCAGCCTGGCTTGGCCAGTGATTGCAGACCTGATTTCTAGGCCCTAGAAGGTTATAGGTGAAGGCAGCTTGCTGAGATTGGGGTGTGGAGTTGGTAACTATCTGTTGCCTTCAAGGCTTTTTTGATTCAGGCTCCAGTATCATGCGGACCCGGGTGGCATCCTCTGGGAGGAGCTTAGCCTCAACCAAACTTGAGCCAGGGATTGCAGGCTTGACCTCCAGGTCCCAGAAGATTCCTAGTGGAGGCAGCAGACTGGCTATGTTAGATCTAGGATTTGAACCCACGTTCGTCTGCTGACAAAAGCTAAGTTTTTTCCACTAATGACTCCATGCAGTTTTCTTCGTGGAGAGGGCACCGGTGGAGAAAAGGAAAGTAGCTGAGGCAATGGAGGTATCTATGAGTTCAGCAAGTAAATGGATAGATGATATACAGTATCTGAGAGGGCAGCTGTGAAATCAGAGGGGTTGCCTGCAGGCAGCAATGACATGGGTATGGCACCAGAGGAGATGGCAGTGGTATGGTAGTTATTATAAACCTTTCACGGATAGATTAGAACTTGGGAATGTATTTCTGTGTATTTCTACAGTACTTATCATAAACTCATAGTTTGCATCATGGAATCTCAGAATTGAAAGTGTGTTCAGTACGGTAGATTTCATGTGCATAATCATCCAGTCCATACTGGGGGAACCATAGCTGTTACTTCCTCCTTTCCACTCAAATATAATCTCCACATGGATAGGAGTTTTGTTTGTTTGTTCATTATTTAATTTTTAGTTTAGAGCAATGCCTAGAACCTAAAAGCACTCAGTAGATATCATTGAATGAAAGAGTACTTGGATAATTTGTTTAAAAGTTTTGTTTTATATATTAAACAATATTATGTACCATGTGGTATTTCCTTTACGTCTTTACCTTAACCCTGTGAGGTGTGTATTATTATTTCCAATTTATGGATGAGGAAACTGAGGTTCAGGAATTCAGTAATTTTCTTTTTCTTTTTCTAAATTGAAGTATAGTTGGCATATGATAGTTTCAGGTACACAACGTAATGGTCTGGCATTTATATACATTGCAAAATGATCACCATGGTAAGTCTAGTGACCACCTGTTGCCACACAGAGGTATGCGAGTACTGTTGACTGCATTCCATGTGCTGCGCGTTACATCCTCATGACATTTATGGTATGGAATTTGTACCTCTCAAATGCCTTCACCTATTTCATCCAGTCCCCCGTCCCTTTCCCTCTGGCAACCACCGGTTTGTTCTCTGTATCTATGAGTCTGTTTCTGTTTTGTTTTGTTTGTTCTTTTGTTTTGTTTTTTGGATTCCATATATAAATGAAATTGTATGGTATTTATTCCTCTGTCTGACTTATTCACTTAGCGTAATACCCTCTAGATCCATCCATGTTGCTACCAATGGCAAGATTTCATTATTTTTACGACAATAATTTTCCACTGTGTATATATATATATTTCTTCTTTATCCATTTATTTATTGATGGACATTTAGATTGCTTCCATATCTTGGTTGCTGTAAATAATGCTGTGATGAACATAGGGGGTGTGTGCAGCTCTTTGAATTAGTGTTTTCATTTTCTTTGGACAGAAACTCTGGAGTGGAATTCCTGGATCATATGGTAGTTCTAATTTTAATTTTTGGAGGAACTTGCATATCATTTTCCACAGTGGCTGTACCAACTTACATTCCCACCAACAATGTATGAGGGTTAGAAATTAAGTAATTTTCTTAAGGTGATATTATTAAAGCTTGATGGTCAGGATTTGAATCTATGAGTATAACCATTACATTTTACTGTGGAATTATCACCTTTGTTGTTTTATTTAAAAAAAATTTTTTTTAATTTATATATATCTATATATGTTTGGCTGTGTTGGGTCTTTGTTGCTGCGCAGGTGCTTTCTCTAGTTGTGGTGAGCAGGGGCTACTCTTTGTTGTGGTGTGCGTGCTTCTCAGTGCAGTGGCTTCTCTGGTTGCAGAGCATGGCACGGGTTCTAGGTGCTCGGGTTTCAGTAGTTGCAGCACGTGGGCTCAGTAGTGGTGGGGCATGAGCTTAGTTGCTCCATGGCATGTGGGATCTTCCCGGACCAGGGCTCGAACCCGTGTCCCCTGCATTGGCAGGCGGATTCTTAACCACTGCACCACCAGGAAAGTTCTACCTTTGTTGTTTTAGATAATATTCTTTTATTAATCAACAGAGCCTAAACTTCTATGGAAGCCACATAATGCTGTTGATTCACTAATCTTACTGCCAACTAAAACTTACAAGCCTTTTAGTTACCATGTGTCATCCATACTATACTTGAGCTGCTGAGATTTTTTTGGGTGAGGGGAGCTAAATGCAGGAGCTTGCATTTATTGCAGATAGATTTTTCTCTGATTAGATTCATTTGACTTTTCTTTATTAAGATGTTTTGGTTTAGTATGCTTTTAAAATTTCATCAAGTATTTCTTTGGCACTTATTGGTAAAATAATTTATTTTTTAGTTTTAGTTAATATTCTATAAAACATGTTGATAGATTTTCTAGTGCTTACCTAGCTTTGTATTCCTCAAATAAAGTACTTATAGTATATATTAATACATGTACATATATTCATGCTGCTGAATTAGAATTTTGTATATATATCATTGAATATAAAATATCAATATATATCTGTATTCATTAATTTTTAATAAATTTTTAAAAAAATTTAAAAATTTACTTATTTATCTTATTGGCTGTGTTGGGTCTTTTTTGCTGTGTGTGCGCGGGCTTTCTTTAGTTGCAGTGAGTGGGGGCTACTCTTCGTTGTTGTGTGCGGGCTCCTTATTGCCATGGCTTCTCTTGTTGCAGAGCTCAGGCTCTAGGCGCGTGGGCTTCAGTAGTTGCAGCACAGGTGCTCAGTAGTTGTGGCTCATGGGCTCTAAAGCTCATGCTCAATAGTTGTGGCGCACGGGCTTAGTTGCTCCGTGGCATGTGGGATCTTCCTGGAGCACGGATTGAACCTGTGTCCCCTGCATTGGCAGGTGGATTCTCAACCACTGCGCCACCTAGGAAGTCCTGTATTCATTAATTTTTATGCTGTCTTTATAGAGTTTTGATAGTAGGGTCATGCCAGTTTCATAAACTGAATTCACACCCTTGTCTATTGCCATCTTTGTCTGTTGGAGAGCATAGGAATCATCAGTTCTTTACAAGTTAAAAAAACCTAATTTTAAAACCATTTGGTCTTCACACCTTTAAAAGAGTAGGTATCTGGCAGCATTTTATTGGTCTGTTCATATTTTCTATGCTTTATCAAGTCAGTTTTGGTTATTTAAAAAATATATTGGTGTAAAGTTGATATGATATTCTCTTATTTTTTTCTTTTTCATATCTATGGTTATATTCTCTTTCTTATTCCTTATGTTTTTAAAATTTTTGTTGAGACCTTTTTGGATCTTGATTCTGTCATTAACATTAATTAGGGAATTCCCGTGGTCCAGTGGTTAGGACTCTGCGCTTTCACTGCTGATGCCCAGGTTCAATCCCTAGCTGGGGAACCAAGAGTCCACAAGCCGTGAGGTGTGGCCAGAAAAACTCCCTGAAAACAAAACAAAACAAAACAAAACAAAACAAATCACGTTAATTATTAGAAACTTTGGGCGTGCTAGCATTTAGCATGCATTTATTTGTGTATTTACAAGGCTTAATTAATTAAAATTCAAGAAACATTTATTTAGCATCTTCTATATGCCAAATAAATGCTAGAGATACAAAGGGTGATTAAAACAGTGTTCCACTGTAAGACATTCACAGGATAGCAAGCATATTGGAAACTGTTTGTCAAATGGCTTGCTGAAATTCAGATACATGATTTCTAAGCATTACTCATCTAGCAATAAAGTACTTTTGACAAAGAAACAAAAGAAGGTTGATATGACAGTACCTGTTCTTTGTGAACCAATGTTTGGTCCTAATGATTACCTCTTGTCCTTGTAGGTGGTCAGTTATACATTTTAGAATCTTGTCCTGGTGGTTAAATTCATATTAGGGATGTGTTACTGGAACATATCTTGCTCATTAATAGAGATTCTATTGGAAATATTCTTCGGGAATATTTAAACCATTCTAGAATTTATATACTTTATCAGCTAGAGAAATGCTTCTTAAATTTTAATAAGCATACAACTCATCTGCGGGTGTTACTAAAATGCAGATTCTGATCCTATAAGTCTGGATGCGGCATGAGATTCAGTATTTCTAAAAAAGCCCCCAGGTAGTGTCATTGCTGCTTTCCCTCAGGGCTGCTGACTAGGACCACACTTTGAGGATAGAAGGATAATATATTTTCTGATTTACCTTTAGTAAGATGCCAAGTTTTAGAAAATTAACAAATTTAGGCTAAAATTAAGAAGACTAACAGTACCTCACATGTTGGTGAGGATGTAGAACAACTGAAAGTCTAATATACTGCTAGTGGGAGTGTAAATTGTTATAACCAATTTTGAAAATTATTTGGTATTATATGCTAAAGTTAAACATATGCCTGTCTATGACAGCAGTGCCAGTCCTAGGTATATACCCAAGAAAAGTGAGTGCTTATGTCCACCAAAAGACATGCAAAACATCTTCATAACCATTTTATTCATAAGAACCACAACTTGTAAGCAACCCAGATGTCCATCAACAGGAGATGGATAAATTGTGGAATACTTATTCAATGAAATACTAACACAGCAATAAAAACTTACTGATATTCACAACGACATGAATGACTCTCACAGACATTATGTGAAAAATAGAGAGGTAGGTTAAAGAGATAGAAATAGAGCTAGGTAAATATAAGAGGAGACAGAAGACAGAGTATGTACTGTGATTCTACTTATTAAATTCAAGACCAGGCATAACCACTCTACAAGTATAAAAGTCAGAATGATGGTTATCTCTGGGGATGGGTTATTAGTTGGAAAGAGGCATGTGAGAACTTTTTAGGGTGCTGGGAATGTTTTATATTTTTATCTGGGTGGTGGTTACATGGGAGAGTACATATGTAGAAATTCATTGAATGAATTCACTGACTGAACTTAAGATTAGTGCACTTTATTATACTGTAATGAAATTTTTATTTTAATAAAAGAAATAGAGCATTAAAAGAAAAAAGGTATCTTTTGCATTCTGAACAGGGCTATCTATTTTTTTAGCAGTGGAATTTATTTCCAAGCGAGTTATGTGTTTGCATTCACAGTCATCTACTGATGAAAATATTAAAAAATGTATTTAAAGGTAGTGAATTAATGTAGCTAACTGATGCCTTAAAATAATAAGTATAGTTGCCATTGGATTTTAGGATAATAGAATCACAGCTCAAACACCTTTTGGTTAAGTCAGAACATTTCCATTGTTTTGAGGGGAGATGTGAAACTCCCAAGAAGACAAGCTCTCATCAGCTATTTTGGAAATCAAAGAAAACCCTTTAGAGGTGGGCTTCGTCTTTCTACTCTTCAAACCTTCCCTTTTAATTTGTAACTTATGTTCTCCAACCAGATGCCTTAATACTCATGCTGTAATATCCTACTGCCTAAAATTCTCCACTGTTTCTTATTCAGGACAGATCTTAAATCTATTTTTTATCTCTATCTTTTTTTCTGTAATATTTCTCCTTGCCCCTCTTCTCAGGGTCATAGTGTTCTGTAACTTTCAGATTTTTTGTAAGGAGTAGAACCCATTTTTTAAGTAAATCCTTATTTATGGAAATCTAACATAGATAAACTTTGGCTGACACCTTGACTGCTCAGATCCCTTCAACTCTTCCTCAATTCTCCCTTTCAGCTTACTCTTTCCTCTTTATCCCACAGCTTGAGGGTGGGATACACTGGGGGCAAAATAATCATACATAACCTAGCCCAATCTTTTCACTTTACAGAGGAGACTGAAGTACAGAAAGGGCTTCACAACTGCTAATGGTCAACTACTTGACTATCATATCAGTTTCAATTGCTACGTAGTAAAATTAAAATATGAAAAAATAAGATTTAAAAAATCTTTATGAACAGTTTGAATAATCAGTATAGTGATTCCCAAACTACGCTTTTCACATTGTACTCACAGACAAGTAGCCACAATTAAAAATTCCCTGTTACAAGGAAACATTAACGACATCTTAAAAACAGTAGTGTTATTTTTGACAAGGGTGCCAGGACAGTTCAATTGGGAACATAATAGTGTTTTCAACAAATAGTGCTGGGACAACTGGATATCCCCATTCAGGAGAATGAAGTTGGATCCCTACCTCACATCTAACTCCTAAACATAGGCGTATATCTTCATGACCCTAGATTAGGCAGCGATTTCTAACATATGACAACAAAAGCGTAAGTGAAAAAAAAAAGATAAATTGAACTACATCAAAATGAAAAACTTTTTTGATCAAAGGAAACCATCAAGAAAGTGAAAAGACAATCTACGGGGTGGGTGAAAATATTTGCAAATCATATATTGATAAGAAACTGGTATTCAATCTATAGAAATAACTCTTACACGACAACAATAAAAAGACAACCCAGTTTTTTAAAAGGGCAAAAGAATTTGAACCAATATTTTTCCAAATAAGATTTAGAAATGACTAAGCACATAAAAAGATGCTCAAGATCATTAGTCATTAGGGAAATGTAAATCAAAATCACGAGACATTCTCACACACTAGAAATGGCTATAGTCATAAAAACTGAAACTAACAAATGTTAGTAAAAATGTGGGGAAATTGGAACCTTTGTACATTGCTGGTGAGAATGTAAAATGGTGCAGCCACTTAGAACAGTTCAGCAATTTCTCAAAAAGTTAAATATGTAACTACTATATGACCCAGAAATTCCACTCCCACTAGCTGAGATATGGTCCCCTCAGCAATGGAATAGTGATAAAGAAGGCTTTGATAGCAAGAAGGGAAATTAGGAAAGATATATTATAATAAATAATATTGTGAAACAGTACATACTTAAATTGCTTTTTCTAAACATGAAGTTAAATATTTAAAAATTTCTCTAGTCACGTCCCTTTTGTTTACCAATTTAATAAGTGAGACAATGTACATTTGTGTATATACATTTTTAAATGGAATTTGTATGCGAGATTCTGTTTTTAAAACTAGGAATTAGTAACTGTAAATTAATTAGCTTCTTCAGTTCCTTCCTTTCTCCCTCCCTTCCTCCCTTCTTCTTCCTTCCTTCCTTCTCTCCTTTCTCTCTTCCTTTCTTCTTTCCTTCCTTTCTTCCTCTCTTTTCTTTGTTTCCTTTCAATTTTAAAGTTTAGTTCCATTAGTTATTTACATTTTTGAAAATTTCCCTTTAATTTTTAAAGATAATAATCTGATCTGTTGTATTTTGGAGAGACTATTAAATAGGAATAGGAGTGTTGTAAGGAGACATGAAATGGAGTATATTTATTCTAAATTTGAAAATCCCTGTCTTCCCATTGCAGTTCCTTTAACAATTCCTTATAGTTTTTTTAATAATATATTTTTAAAATATTTCTTTATTTGTCTTATTTTTTGGCTGTGTCAGGTCTTAGTTGCAGCACGTGGGATCTTTGCTGTGGCATGCAGGATCCTCCTTTGTGGCATGTGGGCTCCTCGTTGCGATGTGCAGGGTTCTCTCTAGTTGTGGCCTGCATGCTAATTAGTTGCGGTGTGTGGGCTTAGTTTCCCTGAGGTGTGTGGGATCTTAGTTCCCCGATCAGGGATTGAACCCTCATTCTCTGCATTGGAAGGCAGATTCTTAACCACTGGACTACCAGGGAAGTCCCAATTCCTTATAATTTTAGTTCTCTGCTTAGTGTATTTTCTCAAGAGGTATTTGGATTTTAAAAAAAGTGTAATGTTTTAATCCAGAGGAATGAATCTTTAAAAGAAGTTTAAACACTGTTTTATTATATTATAGAAGACATATCTTATTTGAGGTGACAACATGTGTTTTTGAGGCTGGGGATTTTATATCATCCACGTTATTGCTTGGTTGGTTTATGAATAAGAGTGGCTTCAGTCCTTAACTAACTTTAAAAAATGAGTATGTGTGGTTGTTTGTGGTTTTCAAAGAGCTTTTCTCATACATTACTGCACTTATATTCACAATAACTCTGTGCGAAGTAGATTTGTTCTTTTTAAAAACTGAAGTATAAACATGCAAAGTGTATAAAATAAAATTGGATATGTAATGAGTACTTATAAAGTGAATTCCATGTAACCAACATCCAGGTTAAAAAAAAAAAAGAACACGGACATCATCCCAGAAGCCACATGTGTCCCTTCCCAGTCATACCTCACCATCTCCCTTTAAGGTAACCTCCATTCTATATTTAATGTTCGTCATTTCCCTTACTTTATAGTTTTACTGCCTATGAATGCAGCTTTGAAAAATATAGTTTGATTTTTCCTCTTTTTATGAATTTATAAATCGTGCAGAATCTATTTTTATGTGTTGCAGTTTTCACTCAACATACATCATCATGAAACCTAGTTCATTAATTTGGTTTTTATTGTGTGAGTATCAGAGTTTATCCTCTCTATTGTCAGTGAGCATTTGGGCTATTTCCAGTTGCTGCTTATTATGAACAATGCTGCCGTGAATTTTTTGTACATATGTCTTCTTGATGTATATGTGCACAAGTTTCTCTAGGTTGTTTTTGCAAGAGTGGGATCATTGGGTTAGAGGATGTGCCTGTCTTCATTTCTACTAGATAATGCTAAACTTTTAAAAAGTGATTGTTTATACTCCCGCAAATTGTCTGTGAGCGTACCCATTCCTCAACATTCTTGCCAACAGTTGATGTTGTCAGAGTTCAAATTTTTGCCAATCTCCTGGGTGTGTAGTAATATCTCATCATGGTTTTAATTTGCATTCCTGATTGCAAATGATATTAAGCACCTTCTTATAAGTTATTGATCATGTAGATTTCTTCTCTTAGGAAGTGCCTGTTCAAGTCTTTTGCCCATTTTTCTTTTGAGTTGTCTGTCTTTTGTTGTTGTTGTTTTTCTAAAAAAATGATTTGTAGTTCTATATATATTGTGTGTACGTATTCTTTGTTATTTATGTGTTGCAAGTATCTTTTTCCACTCCTGGCTTGTTTTTCACTCTATTTATGGAATTTTGATGAACATTCTTAATTTTAATATAGTTGAATATTTATTGATATTTTCCCTTTTTGGTTGATGCTTTTCCTGTGCTATTTAAGACATTCTTTCTTATCTGAGTTTATGAAGCTAATCTCCAGTGACTTTCACATTGACCTTTAATCCATCTGCAGTTGTTTGGGGATATTGTTTGATGTAGGAGTGTAGTTGTATTTTTTTTCCTCTTTTAGGTATCCTGTTGTCCCAGATAATTTACTAAAATCTATCCTTTCCTTACTTCTTTGCAGCGTTACCTCTGTCATATATCAAATGCCCATATAAGCATGGTTCTATTTTGGGGTCATTTATGTTCTCTTGATGTCTGTGTCTCTCCTTGCACCCTTACTTAATTATATTTGCTCAGTTATAAGTCTGTTATCTTGAAGAGTAAGTTATGCCACCTTGTTTTTATTTTTCAAGAGTGTCTTGGCACTTCTTAACCCTTTGCATTTCCATATAAATTTAAAATTAACCTAAGTTCCACAAAGAAAACCTATTGGGATATTTAATTCAGTGTGCATTTAATCAATAAGTCAATTTTAATGGAAATGTTACCTTTATAACATTGAATCCTCCAACTCATGAACTTATTATAGCTCTCTATTTATTTACATCCTCTTTACAGTATCCCAATGAAGTTTATAAATTTTCCTGTATCTACCTTATACAACATTAACATTAAGAAAATTAAATAACAGTTCAAGACAATAGTAACAGAGAAGTCAGAAAGTTAATTGTTAAATGAGCAATGGAAACGATAAATTGCTTTAAGAATTCAGAAGAGGAACAGATATGCCTTAGTGTTTATTTATAGATGACACTAGAAAAGATTTTGGGTCGAATATTAATTAAATAGTATTGTCTTAGTTCCCTCATAGGTGTTATATACATGGCTGGAAATTAATTGTCCTATTTTCAATTGGTTAATAGGTTGAAAAAGAAATCAGTGTACTGATTGTTTATTGATTATTTGCACATTTACTATTTTTTGATTCATTTTTCTCTCTGTTGATGAATCTTTTGACTGAAATGGCTAGTCTTAAGCAGATATTTGGTATCATGTAAAAATATCTTAAGGGAGAGGTCTGTATTGTCATTTCTAACCCAGCTATGTTATAAAAGTCTTGAAACATAAATGTTTGGTGTGACTTCTGAAATAAAGACATAGGGTACTAGTTGCTTCTTAGTACTAAGTTTAGCCATTTCCACTTGGCCTGTTAATTCTTTGAAATACCAGAAACCTTCTTCAGGCTTGTAGACTTCAGAGGAGAATTGAGCCACATGCATTGTTTGACATTAAAGTGTAATTTATTTTTATTTTCAAAATGGAGATTGGCATGTTTAAAAGAATGAGGTGGCATTCTTAGTTCCTAATAAAAATAAATCTCTGTTGGTAGTGAGGGTTGCTGCACGGATAGGTCCCAACCTTGTCACTTCTGGGGAACAGCGGTGAAATTGTTTGTTCCTGACAGCAGACAGCCCCACTGCAGAGCCCTGGTTTCATGTTACATTAAGTATTAGTGCTGTTCTTTCAGGAGCTATTATGCTGTGACATCAAAGATTTTCTGACAGGGCAGTGGTAGGTTAGCACTGAAGTTGTCTGCTGAAATTTTAAAGAATGAAATTAAATATATATGACCAGACTTTAATATAAGAGATAGAGACAGAATTAGAATGCTTTAAAGACAGTTGAAGAAATGATGAGTCTATAGGCTGGCATCTTTGTCTCTGCTTGTTTAAGCCAAATTTTATTACCTTTTATTTCTACAGAAAGTACAAATGGCCATTATGTTAATGCTAGGATAGTTGATCATTTTCAGAAAGACTTTATAAATAAGGAAAAAATAGCCTTTTTTGGGAAATAAAAATGGCTAGGTTGACCTGTAAAGTATTTGATATAAATGGACATGTAGACAGTAATTACAGTGGCTTGACTTGCTTCTTGCTAATCCACTAATTAGTTGAAAGAATCAAACTACATATTCTATTAAAGTTACAGGAGTACAATTAGATAGCAAGTAAAGAGATAAAAAGTCTTGCAACTAAAAAGGCTTAAAATTTCATAGCAGTTGTATAAATATAGGTAACTTAAAATTAATCAGATTACAGATTACAATTGTCTTTATTTTTTATTGGAGTGTAATTGCTTTACAGCATTATATTAGTTTCTGCTGTACAACGAAGTTAATCAGCTATATGTATACATATATCCCCCTCCTTCTTGGACCTCCCTCTCAACCCCCCACCCCCATCCCACCCATCTAGGTCATCACAGAATACCGAGCTGAGCTCCCTGTTCTATACCACAGGTTCCCACTAGCTTTCTATTTTATACATGGTAGTGACTTTATGTCAAACCTAATCTCCCAATTCATCCCACCATCCCCCACCCATGTCCACACTACTGTTCTCTATGTCAGCATCTCTATTCCTGCCCTGCAAATAGGTTCATCTGACCATTTTTCTAGATTCCACACATATGTGTTAATATACGGTATTTGTTTTTCTCTTTCTGACTTACTTCACACTGTATGACAGCCTCTAGGTCCATCCACATCTCTACAACAGTGTTGCTTTTTGAAAAGTTTAACTTCTGTTAAATGTTGGGAAATATTATTAGTAATTTTTGTTTGTACAGGCTTTCTATTTAAGAAAATTAAGCATTGCTATAACTATAACATTACTATGATATTTTCATGAAATAATCTTGGTAATATGAAATGTCAATTTTATAAGCAAAATTCAGTGTCGGTGCATTTTAGATAATATAACAGTTTTTTTGAGATTATGCAAACAAATCATGTTAAAATAAATATGTTCACAGTATTGTAGTTTTCTTTTGGTTAAATAATAGTAAATAGAACATTTTTTTCAATTATATTCAGTTACAAGCTACTATACATAAAATAGATAAGCAACAAGGATTTACTGTATAACACAGGGGACTGTATTCAATATCTCATAAGAACCTAAACTGGAAAATAATCTGAAAAAAATAACCAAATCACTTTGCTGTACACCTGAAACTAACACAATAGTGTAAATCAATTATATATTTCAATAAAAATACCATGATACATTTATTTTAAATAATATAATACTAATAGTGTCAGTTGAGAAGTAACTGGAACAAAAAAAAAGGAATTTCTTTATAGGTACGTGTGTCTTTGATCATGTTTCAAGATAATTTCCATTCAGTTGAAAGTATTTTGTAATATAGTCATGAAAACAGTTATTTAAAAAACTGAATTTAAAGGTCTTTGCTCTGGCACATATCTCACAATTTTATTCATACAGATTGAATTGCACCAGAAAATATTGCTATACCCCTTAAAAGTCATTAAAAATGATTACTCTAAAATAAAATGGTCAAGGAGTTGTATTGTATTTCTCATACCATTTGTTGAAATTGAGATACTTGAACCTGTAGATCTAAAATGAATTTGATTATATAAAAATGCTTTCACTTTTTAAAAGTTTTTGTATTGTTTTTATTTTTGGTATAACAAAATGCAGTGGTAATAAATCAAAAAAAGCAACAGGCCAAATATAAAAAAATGTTCCAATATCTTCTTTGAGGACCCTGAAATCTATTTCAGAAATATTTGAGAATATTGGGATAGATATTTACTCATGTAAAATCCTATATAAATATTTATATTATCAACATTGTTTCAGTTCTTTTACTTCCTCCAACTTCAGGCATCCTAATTCAAAATGCTTTGAATTGCCATTCTACAGATAGGATATGTAGTTTAGCAATGTTGCCATTAGCTGGCTAAAAGCAACATGGGTGCATTTGAAAATTTTCTAATATACTTACTAACTGAAGGACTGAAGGACTTTAAAGAATTTTAGTCTTTTTCATCTGATGATGAAGGAGAGTACAAGTACTTTAATTAATTTGAACTGTTTTGAAAAACTTTTAAAGTCTGGTTCGTCTATAAAACAATTGATCAGCACTAGTGTTCCCAAGAGAGCTGATTATAGATACAGTCAACTCTTCAGAAGAGGCTGCTAGATGAATGTTAAAAAAAAGGGTTGTTTATTTATTTATTTTTGAGAATTTTGTGCATTTAAATTAAAGGCTGCTGGGAAATACATTTTGGAGAATTTGTTGTTATATGAGACATAGTTGCCTTTTAAAATAAATGTAATCTTCCATTTAAAAAAACCTAAGCAATCAGAAATCCCTACTAAATTCATCTGTATTGTTTGAGTTTAAATATGTGTTACATACTTTTTCAAATCAACAAATAATTTATTAGGTGCTAAGTGCCAGGCCTTATGGGGATAGAAAATAATTAGTGTGCATCTCTGAACTCATAGAACTTAATAGTTGTTAGGGCAATACAAGAGCATATATAATCAATTGCTAGAATGTGTGGTTAGACTGTATCTTCAAAGATGAGAAGGAATAAAATCAGCTACAATAAATAGGGGTGGGGCTTCCCTGGTGGTACAATGGGTAAGAATCCGCCTGCCAGTGCAGGGGACATGGGTTTGTTCCCTGCTCCAGGAAGATCCCACATGCCACAGAGTAACTAAGCGCCACAACCATTGAGCCCGTGTGCCACAACTACTGAAGCCCATGTGCCTAGAGCCCGTGCTCCACAACAGGAGAAGCAACCGCAGTGAGGAGCCAGTGCACCACAGTGAAGAGTAGCCCCAGCTTGCTGCAACTAGAGAGAACCCGTGTGCAGCAACAAAGACCCAATAAATAAATAAAAAATAAATAGATAAAATAAAATAAAATGAAATAAACTGCAAGACTTCCACAAGAATTCAAAGGAAAAAAAAAAGAAATAAGGGTAGGCTTCAATAAGTAAACTTTTGAATTGAAGCTTAGAGGCCTTTCAGGACTTAGATTGGCATTACAGAAGGGTCAACATCTTAGGGTGGGTGAATTTGCCTTTGTCTTTGCTGTGTTAACAAATTTATATTATTTGGGTACTTTTCTTTACATTAATTAGTTAAACTTATTAAAGGAAATACCTTTAGAATTTTTTTTCCCTAGTAAAAATCCAGAAGCTTTGTTTCCTGCATAGAATATCTTTTTAACTAACGTAGTATCTTTGTTCCTCTTTTAATGACTAACAGCAAAAATGACTTGAAAGTTCCACCAGTAAACAGGTCATATAATTGAAGTGAATCCTCAAAACCAAATTTTCAATTTTATATAATAAGTGAAAGGTAAGGGAAGATCTTCAAAGGCTAAAAGTTTACAAAGAAGAAGTTTTTTTCTTTGTTTTTTAAACTGTCTTTGTCTTCCTGCTGCAAATGTAACACATTTCATACATTGTGTTAAGTTTTTTCAAATCTACACATAAAAAAAATCTCATAATTATAATATGTAGTTCTTGGCAAATATTTATAGTTCTCTGTAATAGGGATTCTTATTACTATTCAATACCCTAATTTATGTTTTATATAGCATTATAAATATATATCTGGTAAATGCCAAGATACCCAAAAGTTAACCGTTCATCTTAAAGTTAAAACATTAAAAAATTAAATTAGTGAGGTGTGAGTTAAGAGCTCAAAATTAGTTACAGTTTTAGTTATTTAATTAGCCATGATTTCTTTTTACCTAAAGCAGAAGAAAACATTGAAACCAAAGACTATTCTGAAGATCATACAATGTAAGAAAAACAAGTATTTCAAGTAGTCTCATTTATATCAGATGGTTCATTACTATATCCAAGAAACAATTTATCATTTATATATATATTTTCTGATTTTCAGTGGGGATATTCAGTTAAAAGGATGATCCTATTAGTTACTATCATTTTTGATAATTCTTATATTTAAAATAATTTTTCAACACATAACTAGATGAACATTTAAAAATAATGTTTTGGTTAGTTTTTGAATTTCTTTGCCAAGTGGGCACCAGTGTATAAAGTGAATTCTGACCATTTTGCTACACTGCTCTTTTGTTCAATGTTGAGGTATACTTTTTCAAAAAAGTGCAAGATACATTTATTTATTTAAAAATTGAAGTGATTTAAATTAATTTTAATTTCAGATTTTTGGGAGAATTTCACAACAGTCTTCAAAAACTGCAGTCAGCTTGGCAAGTTAAAAAGATGTCAACAATCAAATATCTGGGTTTGGGGTTTATTGGTGTAACAAATCCCAACTCAAGATGCAGAATTTGATAATGTCCTTCAACCTCTATGATGCTGACATGCACATCTATATTGCACTTATTAATTTGTTTCTTATTTCATTCACTTAAATTTATCAAGCATATACACTGTGTCAGGCGCCAAAGATATGAAGATGAAACAAAGGGTTACTACCCTGGATAAACTCACAATTGGGTGATGAGAGGCAAGACTGAGAATGAAAGAAAGTAGACATAAAAAGTTACATTGGGAGAGTGAAGATAGGCAGTGTAAAAGGCATCAAAAATATTTTCAGACTCTATAATGTGATGATTGCTTTGGAGTAATAGGCAGAGGGCTGTGGTAGCCCATAAGAAGAAATATTAATTTTGACTGAATAAAGAGTTCTCAGCTACTATTTTTTATGCCTACAGTTTGAATGTTTTATTGTTCACCCCATTGCCTTAAGGTCAGCTCAATATAGTCTTATTTTCACATTTGAAAAATTATGGCGATAGCATTTGCAGTTATCCATTTTGAAGTGAACATTTTGGTGACATTTAGTACATTTACAATGTTGCGCCATATCTATCTGGTTCTGAAACATTTTCATCACCCCTGAATGAAACCCCATGCCTGTTAAGTAGTTATTTTCCATTTCTCCCTCTCCCTAGCACCTGGCAACCACCAGTCTTCTTTCTGTCTCTATGAATTTACCTTTTCTTGATATTTCATACAAAAGGAATCATACAATATGTAACCTTCTGTGACTGGCTTTTTTCACTTAGTGTAATGTTTTCTAGGCTCATTTATGTTGTAGCATGCATTAGTACTTTATTCCTTTTTTATGACTGAATAATATTCTATTGTGTATAAACCACATTTTGTTTATCCATTTATCCATTGATGGACATTTGGGGTTGTTTCCACTTTTTGACATTTCAAATAGTGCTTCTATGAACACGTGTGTACAAATATTTGTCTGAGTACCTGTTTTCAATTCTTTTGGATATGTACGTAGGAATGTGATTGCTGGGTCATGTGGTGATTCCTTGTTTAACTTTTTGAGGAACTGCCTTACTATTTTCCAAAATAGGTTCACTGTTTTACATGCCCACCAACAATGTATGAAGCTTCTGATTTTTTCACATCCTTGCCAACAGTTGTTATTTTCCATTAAAATTGATAGCCGTTTGAGTGAGTGTTTCAGATACTATTTAGATGCCTATTTCTTGAAGTCAGAACTAGGGATCTGTGGAAACTGTAGGGAAGTGATGGGTTTGGTTGAACTCCCAATTCATTGAGATACAACAGGCTTCACTGAATCTGTTTCTTCTTCCTCAGCAGGAATTATCCTGAGATTCCCAGAGATACTTTTAGGCCAATCAAACCTCAGTATTTCTTAGTGTTGTTCATTCCCCACAATCTGTTATCAACAGAGCAGGATCCTAACTCCCCCAGGACAGATGAAGTTAAGTATGTTAGAGGCTGGTGACAATGCTTTTCGATCCTCACAGTGATTACTTTGAGATGAGCCTCTTTTAAAGAGGTGTTGCTTATATTTCAGAAGACTCTTGAAGACTTCTGATGTAGCACCTTAGGTAGCTATTAGTAAAGTAAAGAGCTGGTGCCTAAAATCAGAAGTGCTAAACTTCTTTATCTTCTCAGAAATGGAAGTCTCCAAAATAGAAATTTTAAAACACAAGAATATAGAAGCACCTATTCTGTTAGTCTTTAGAGAAATGACATCACTGTGTAGCAGTTGGAAAACTCTACTGTACGCTTGCAAGAGAATGAGAGTGAAAAAGGCAATAACATGTTATTGTCCTTATCAAAATAATTTTGACCTTGCGGATCTTTGAAAGGGTCTTGGGGACCCTCATAGGTCCATGACCATACTTTGAGAACTGCTGCCCTAAATTACAGTCTATCCAGGGACCTCAAATATTAATGTTGATGATATAAATTTTAAAGTAATTTTTATCGAATACTCATTGACCTAATTAGGCACTGATCTAAGTGCTGAGGATATAGCAGTGTAGTAGATGGACAAAGTCCCTGCCCTCATGAGTTCTGAGTTCTTCTAGTCAGTTGATCTGGCAACTGAATGAAGTCATGAGTTTTCTATTTGCCTAAGCTAAGTCCTTACATTCATATCTCAGGATTCGTCAGGGCGTGTATGGGGCTGTTTATTTACAGCAGGTGAGGCAGTACAACTGCACTTGTTGACAGGAGTTCAGACTAGTGGGCAGACTGTGGTGCCCAAAGCGAGTGGATAGCAATACTTAGTTGCAGCCCAGACAGCACGATTTTTGATTTCACTGTTTTTAAGACACCTGTGTCTCTTCTCTTCCCTTCCTCCCTTTCTCCCTGCCTTCCTCCCCAATTTCCTGTTTCCCTTTCTCCCTCCGTTCCTCCCTCCCTCCCTCCCTTCCTTCTACTTTAAGTTGTAAGTAGACTATTTCCTCAGATCACCTCTTCAATTTTACCACCCTCCTACCCTGGCAAAGTTGTAGCCTCATGCTTCTTTATTATATATATACATTATATAGGATATGTATAATGTATATATGGAATAAATAATATATGTATTATATATAGACTAAAGAATATATGTATAATATATGTAGAATAAACATATAGAGAATACATACTTATGTGTAATACCAAGCACCTGCTTTGTTTCAGGCACAATGCTAGGTACTAACAATAACACTGGCAATTGCATTTGAAACCCTCTTCTCTTAGAGCATGAGTTGGGACATTTTATAGTGTCATGGCTTAAAGAGGTCACTCTGAGGCATGCACTGTAGAGCCTGCATATCCCTAACTATTCTAGTTTCCAGCTTTAATGGGTTTTAACAGTTCCTTTGCGTGAATCCACCACAACATTTATGCATGGACTGACTCTGAAAACTTCCCTATCTTGTCTCCCACTCTCAGCATTTAAATCATATAAGTGGACATCCTCTGCATTTTCTTGAGCTTTTGCTCTTAAAGGTAGTCTGATATTAGGCATCAAAATATGCTAACTATGGCTATAGTCTGAAACTTTTTCTCTTGGCAGAAAAAAGGAAAATAAATTAAACCCCAAATTCAAACTTTTGCTTTAATTAAAATAAGCTTTATAGACATACATTTTAATGGTGCACTGATAGCCTAGGAAAATCAGGAGTTCAAAAGTAAATATTGGCGGCATTCTTTAGACTCTTAAGTAATAGCAACAAATATTGTGAAAGTTACAATTTAGGAAAGATGATAGTACAATACAATTAGTAAGGCATGAAAGGCAGTAGCAAGTAGGGGTAGGGGTAAGTGATTTTATTTTTTTAAAAGGTAGAAAGCTACATTTTTGTGTTTTGATTTTGCTATTTTAAAGATCTTTGTCTTGTTTGCTACTATCACAAAGTCCAACTGTGAATAATGGAAACTATTGAATTGGTGTAAGTGGTGTATTGACTGCTCTTTTCAGTCTGTAACACACCTTCCTTGTTGACACCAAAGAGCAACGAATGAGGCATTTTATTAAAACTGAGGCTTGTGGTTCTAATCAAAGGTCACTGGTTGGCTCTCACTTTTCAGTTTCAGATTTGTCTGTTTGATCAGGGGGCAGCAACGAAATTATTATGACAAAGACTTTGTACTAGGCTGTATCTGTCTGTTGAAACTTGAAAGTCTTTGGAACCGTGATGCTGACAGCATGTGAACACTGCAGGAATGTGCAAGCTGTGTAAGGTCTTAAAGAAACTTTTAAGTATCATCTTCCTTTTGTGTTGTTTGAAAGAGTTTCAGATACTATTAAGGTACTAGTGAAAAGGTGTTTTATTGATTAAAGAAGATTTTCTTTCTAGCAAATATGCATTAAGACAGTCTTCCTATTACTTTTTCTGCTCAGTTCCTGCTTTATACAGCAAGTTCATTAACATGTAGATATGCAGTGATTGAAGTCAGACTGCTTTTTACAGTGGAGTTGTCTTGATATAATGAGCTCCTCTTTAATGTTCAAAAAATTGTTGTTACTTTCTAAAAGGGGTTGTTTGTGAATTTCATTAAATTTAATCTCTTCAAACAATTTCAGCATTGTTCAGTTTACTACAATTAAAATGCTTTCTGATGCTAAAAAATCACTTTTTACAGATGTATCACAAATGTAAGCACTGTGAGAGGCGCTTTGTTTTTTACTTTGAAAGAAAAGCTGCTATTTAGCTGAGAATTCTCATTTTTTTAATTGGCACTCCATATGGAAAATCAGAAGAGGGTACACTTACTGTATTGCTATACAGGCTAGTTTGCTCATGAGGGTTAGATTTCACAGCTAGTTCATTCAATCCCTGGACTAAAGCATTGGTCTAATCATAGTTGAAAAACAAGGGCCTTAACCTTGCCTTCTCAGTTTACTATAGTACAACCCCTTCATCTTTAGAATGCTGGAAGTCTTGAGAAAGAACAGATATAGTGAAGTTAGGTTTCTGCTTTGGACAAAAGTTCTCAAAGGGGCATATCAGAAACCTGACTAAATTCTCAGTTGCAAACCAGCAATTGTAGTTCATAGTGAATAGCTTCATTCTTTGTAAATTATCCTTTCCACTTGGGCAAGCATAATTTCCCCCTAGTCAGTAGTACTGTGATATGGTATGAGAGCAATCCTTGGCATTTCTTGAAGACTGAGCACAGAAAGAGGTAGAATGTCTTTCTAGAGAGTGTTTAGCAGGTGGAAGGTTTAAAAATTCCCAGGTGATGGCAAGGAAAATTTTCAGCTGAATCCCAGGAAGGTTGGCTTGTGAAGGCAGGAGGCTGGAAAGTTGAGAATAAATTATCTGATTTCTTAAAGTTTTGGCCAGCTAGCAGAGTTTATAGAGCTATTTGAGTCCTACTATGAACAGTGCTCAGGAAGATGTTCTCCCAGGATGTTTCTTCTTGCTTTAGTTTTTAAAGGTCATTAACACAATGCCAAAACATCTAGTGAAGTCAGGAATATACTCAGAGATTCTTGATAGTTGGCATTGCATAGAAAAAATATTTTAGATGTTTGGCTAATTTTTGAAATTGTATTTTGACATCTTAAGGACAGAGCCAGCATCTGGACCTTAACAGGGGTCTTTAGTAGACTGAGACAATCACATCACTAAGTGGGCCTTTATAAGTCATTATGATGTAGCTACATAACAAAAGGGCTTAATTAGATATCCTTATTTTCCAAAAGATAAGAAGACACTATCATTTGAAAAAGGCACAATTCTTGTGTTGTATAAGGCATGAAATACTTCCATAGCTTTGTAGATGCTAAAAATGATGATAAAATTACTGATACTATCATTTATAATAATAATAAATGATAATTGTGCTAATATTTTCATTTAAAATTGTAAAGGTAATATTTTCAGATGGGAAATAAGGATTATTTTCCAGTATATAAAGAGAAATTGGGACAGAAAAAAGAAATTTTATGAAAATTATAGTTATATTTGCTAGTTGTTATCAGTGTATTTAACAAGACTAACTGGAAACATCATATCCTGGTAATGTCATCAGAAGTTCTGGGATTTTGAAGCTTGGAAGACATTTAATTGACATTGAAAAAGAAAAATTATGTGTGGCAATCATGTTATGGTATATAAGAATAATGAAAAATTGGAGAATAAAGTCAGAAATTCCTGGTCCCATAAACACTAACAGCTGAGGCCTATGAATTTATTTATCTACAGAATAAAATTTGTAAGCATTCTATGTTTTATTAACTCCCCATGCTTTTTTATTATATGAAAAAGGCAATAAAACAAAGTGCAAGACAAATACTGTTTAAATATTAGCAGCAATTTGAATGAAAGTTAATCTATGATCAGGATAAAATGTTATTTGCTGAAAGCAAAGCCATGTTACATGGCTTGATACTGGATACTTTAATCTGAAATGTTAAATATGTTAATTAACATAGAAAATATTAGAGATGCTTGTCCTAGATGAATAACTAATGTTTTTATGGTCACTTTTGCATGTGATTCTGTGGTTGCATTTGAACTATACCTTTAAAGAGAATGTCATAGTTACCCTTTGTTTTTGAATATTTGGGCCAAAAGATGTGGTTGAAATACTTTTATTTTTATGGGAGGAAATGTGAAAAATATGATGTACTCTGCGAAAAAAATGAGTTAGAGCAGCATTGCAGGGAGTTTTTAGAATAACCATTTAGTATATTTTTCAGCCATAGTTCCATTTATTTCAATCAGGTTTAACCAATGGCTGGAGAGTGTTGTTGATTTGAGGACAGGTAGTTTCAGTGCTTTTGACTTGTTTTCCTTCTTATTTTTAGGCTATGACTGTAATGAATCTCTGATAATTGTGACTGAGTAATATCCTTAGCCATTCTGGCTGTTTGAACCTATTACTAAATTAGTCTGTTTCCAGTGATGGTTGTATATTCATTTAACGACCTTTTGTTAGATGCTTCAGGTATAAGATACTGTAGAATATAATTAAGAGCTATGATATTCTTCTGTGTATGTTCTCAGTTTTAATCAGACATAAAGTTTTCATTCATTTTTCTTTTACATAAAAAGTATAAATGTCAAAAACCTGGAATTAGTATGTCAGTTTTTTGTGACTAAGATATTGAGATCAAAATCTTGAGAAGGAAACGTATATTAAAAAGCCCATCTGGATATAGAATTACCAAAACATTTTACTGAATTATTGGTAAATATACATTTGTTCATAATTTTACTTAGCTAGTCAAGAGCACATGGGGGAAGGCACTTCTCTTTATTAACATGTTCATCATATCTCCACTTTTAAAAGTGATTTAACTTTCTGGTGTGTGAAATTCTTCTGGTAAAATTTTTTATATGTTTAAGACTTTATATGTAATAATAAGGACAATATATTTTATTTAAGAAAAACATCTAAATGCTTAAATTACCCATCATACCTGAGGAAAAATAATTTAAGAAAAGAAATAATTATAGTTATCTTGGTTGATGATCAGCTAATTAGTGGTAATTTAAATTCAATAAATGCATACACTGAAAGATTTAATGGGTTTTCATAGCATTGTCAACTTTTTAATGTATAAGTAAAAAAAATTTTTTCCTTTGCAGATTGTTGTATTTTTAAAATGTTATTGATACCACAGATTCTGTTTGTTTGTTTATTTATATATTTATTTTTGGTTGTGAATTTTGCAAATTATCCTGCTGGCTAGTATGTGATTGAGATTGAGATGTTTTCCATTTGTATATATTTCCATGTGAAACATTCAGAGAAGTAATCCTGCACATCTTTTAAGCAGTCAACGACCTTATCTTTTGCCAAAATCAAATGACATTCAATACTGATACTATGGAGAGAGGAATCAAAATAGACACCTAATTATAATTACTTTTTCCCCATCATTATATCACTACGTGCAGAACAACTGATTTTTAAGAGATCACACAACTGCTGAATTTTGGCAGGTACAAAAGATTTTTTTCTTTGCTTCCCTCCCCCTCCCCCTTCCTGCTTTCATCACATGTAGGTTTATTGGAATAGTTCAGACTGACCTCTTTCTTGAAAGATTTAGTTTGAATTTTAATAGTTTATAGGAAATAGAAGTGCAGAGAAAGGTTAATATGTTTATGATTGCTTCATATTTTCAGAAATCCTTAACATTTATGGTACAGTTCAATTGTTAAGAGAGTAAGGATAGTTTTGAATAATCTTGTGGAAATGACTTAAAGCCTTGGACCAAATACTATACAGTTAGCTTCCAGAGTTACTGCTTTTGCAACAAAATCCAACTGTGAGCAATATAAAGGCAGAGACTACAACTTAACTTTTCTAACCTAGTACATAGTCCTGTGCCTGGTACATAGTAAGTATTCAATAGTTGCTGAAAGAGCAAAGAAAGATAGGTTGTGAGGGAAGGAGGAAGGAGAAGAAAACCTAGGTTTATTGGACAAAGTGATAAATCCCATGTTACTCTGTTTTGTGTGTGTGTGTGTGTGTGTGTGTGTGTGTGTGTTTGCCTGACGCATTGGTCTCCCAGACCAAAAACTAACAGGGGTATGATATTTACACTGAGCATGAACATGGTATAATTTTGATAAACCTGTCATCGCAGGGGTTTAAGTACTTTTATTTGCTATTAGTTCACAGTGGCTCAATTCTTTTTCTTCCTGCTCATTTTTGTTGGGTAGTATTGGGAATACTATAAGTAGGGTTGCATATGACATTTCAAGGAAAGCTTTGATGATGACTGTCATTATATTTGTTATCTCTTCTCTTAAAACTGCAGAACCATGTGACCAGCTCTCCTTTTGAGTGGGCTGAGTACCACCTCATAATAGGGACTACCACTTCCTGTTCAGCCTTGTTTACCACACTACAACACTCAAATACTCTGTAACATATATATGATATTCAAGAGTCAAAAATACCCACTAGTTAGTCCATTGACAGAAAGTGGTTTATTATTCATCTTTTAGGTAAGATCCTTAATGAAATGGTGTTAGAAATTAGGACAGGGAAAGGAGCTGAATAACAGAGTCCATCCTTTTGTTGTAAGTCGTCTATCCCGTCTATGTGAATTTGTTGTTGTTTTATTTACCGTTAATTTTATCCTGGCTCTGTTCTGAGTTAGAGGCCCCATTCTACATTAGATGGCCCTAGGATCAATGCCTCTTTAAAGATATGGTCCTCCACTGGGAGATGTGGACACTGGATTGTAGCCATTTACACATTTCTGTTTTAAAATGTCATCATTTCACGTATCTTCCTTTTACCGATATTTTAGTTAATAAAATAAGTTATTAGAGAAAGAAAATACTTTTGAAGATGATAAATTCCTAGGTTTAAAGTACAGATTTTTAATCCTTTTGTTGACACTGCTGTTTAATAATTGTTATTTTTATTATGAAATATAACAGTCATTGTGTAAAATGATCCCCATATTCATATAGTATTTCTCAAATAATTTCATATCAAATATTTTCTATTCCCTTCTAGATAGGTATTATACAATGCCATACTAATTTTCCAGTTCTCCAATTTTGTCATAGTCCTATGATGTTTACCAAATCAACCTAACTTACGAGTGTCAGCCCAGAGTAGGCTATAATTGTTTATGGCACAGAGGATCTCATTCTCACATTTTAGGTCTTAATTTATAACTTTTAGGAATGTTGTATAAAGCTTTAAAAAAAAAAACCTTTGGTTTTCTGAGAGACCTGAACCTCACTCTTCTGTAACTCCCAAGTTGGGCAAGGTAAAGTATATATTTCTTTATAAAATGCATGGATAGCAACATCTTGTTACTAAGTGTTAGAAAAATTACTTTCATTCGTGGAAGGCTCTAATTATTGTTGTGTGCAATAAATGTTTGACTCAATCTTATTCATTTGACCAGACTAGTAAACTCTTCTTTTTTTAAAAAAGTTTTTATTTATTTATTTATTTTTGGCTGTGTTGGGTCTTCATTGCTGCTTGTGGGCTTTCTCTAGTTGTACTGAGTGGGGCCTACTCTTCATTGCGGTGCGTGGGCTTCTCATAGTGGTGGCTTCTCTTGTTGCAGAGCACAGGCTCTAGGTGCGTGGGCTTCAGTAGTTGTGGCACTCGGGCTCAGTAGTTGTGGCACAGGGACTTAGTTGCTCTGACACATGTGGGATCTTCCCAGACCAGGGCTCAAAACTGTGTCCCCTGCATTGGCAGGCAGATTCTTAACCACTGCACCACTAGGGAAGTCCCCAGACTAGTAAACTCTTAAGTATGAATAGATAAAAACAAAACTTCTGCACTAACTCATAGAGTGAGATATATTTTGATTGCATGCCATTTTGCAGGGAGAGGGCAATAAATAAGCTGGTCTTTGTAAATTGCATGAATCTCACTTTTGGTCCGGCGAGTTTTCATCCCATATTTAAGTTTTCACAGTGAACTTTATTTGTAAAATGTCAGCCATAAAAAAGTATTTTCCTGTTTTTATTTTAGCTCAATGGATTTTTATGAGTAACAGAGATTTTTAAAAGCATCTAACCTCTGTTTTACTTTATAATTTGTCAAAAAGTACTAATTTATTTTGGGACCATGTATATTAAAGTTTAAGATATTGGGGAAAGTTTTAGGTGTTACTGCAGTGAGTTTTCTCTGCGTATAATTTTCAAGTGTCAATGAAATATGCAAAATTGGGAAAACAGAAGCTATACCTTAAGGGTGTGGAAGAAAAATGTGCACTACACATTTGATTAAAATGGTCTAGAATATTTATAGAAAACACTTTGAATTGTTAACTAAGAAATGCATAAAATGTATTCTATTTGATGAATTTTGTTTTAAAATAAATTTCTCATGTTAAAATTATTTTTGTGTTACTGCTTTAAGTTTAATCCCATATTTATAAATATTATGGCATATATGCCAAATAGGAGAGTGTTGCATTATATGTCTATTTTAAAGTGGGTTGTTTGTAGATGGCACATAATTGGGTCTTGGTTTTTATTCAGTCTGAAAAATCTTTGCCTTTTATTTAGGGTGCTTAGACCATTTATATTTAATGTAATTATCTATGTGGTTGGGTTTAATTTACCATCTTGTTTTTTTAAAATATTTTCCATTTATAGAGTATTTTATTTTATTTATTTATTTTTTATAAATTTATTTATTTATTGTCTGCATTGGGTCTTCGTTGCTGCACACGTGCTTTCTGTAGTTGAGGTGAGCAGGGGCTACTCTTCATTGTGGTGTGCAGACTTCTCATTGTGGTGACTTCTCTTGTTGCAGAGCATGGGCTCTAGGTGTGCAGGCTTCAGTAGTTGCGGCACATGGACTCAATAGTTATGGTTCATGGGCTTAGTTGCTCTGTGGCATGTGGTATCTTCCTGGGGTGGGGATTGAACCCATGTTCCCTGCATTGGCAGGCAGATTCTTAACCACTGGGCCACCTAGGAAGTCCCTATAGAATATTTTAAAAGTGATTCCATTTTATCTCCACTGTTCTCTAACTAGCTGTACTTTTTTTTTTTGTTAATGGTTTTCTAAGGTTTACAATATATATCTTTACTTTTATTCTTTTTTTTTTTTTTTGAAAGCCAGACTAGTTACTTTTAGTTGCATCTGAGTCACAGTCAGAACAAGAAGGTGTTATTGTTATCTCAGACATATTGTGGGGGGTAGAGAAGACTTTTCTGGTCTGGGGATGAGGATCTTAATTATGTCTTCTCTCAGGCTTGTCTACAAGCAGCCCCAACTTTTTCACAAAGACCCCACTGAGATCACAGCAATAGAAACCAGCATTCTGGAGATCTTGCTTAACAACTTTTTGCCATTGCTTTTTCTTATAATACTCTAATGAACTACTGATAAAATGCAGGTAGCATGAAAATCTGGCCCCAAAGTGCCACCAAAAGAACTTTGGCAGTGGGGAGCGGTGGTCAGTGAGCCAGACTCCGTGGGCGGCTCTACATTCCCTCTGATGGGGGGTTGGGAGGGTGGGGGTGTCAAGATGTGTTCCCCCCTTCACTTTCTGCAAGTAACAAGGGGATCAGGGCTGGAGTACAGACCTGGCCAAAGGTGGCAGCCAGTCCCCTAATGCCCCCCTTGTGGACGCCGTTATTTCCTGTTAGCGATGTCGGGGTTGTTGCAGACCTCTCCCTTCCTCACCACTCTCCTCCCGCCACAGCTCCCAAGTTGACAAGGCCTGGACTTTACATTCTCTTTATATCCTTAATTTGTTACAGCCTACCTTTAAATAATATTATTTTATGTCATGTATAGAGTAAGAACCATATGTGACAACAGCATATTTCCATTTCTTCCCTCCTGTTCTTTGTGTGATTTTGCCATACAGTTTACTTTTACGTATGTCAAAAACCCCAGATATGCAGTTTTTATTTTTGCTTTAGGCAGTCAGTTTTTTTAAAATTCAGGTTTATTGAGATGTAATTTACATACAATAAAATTCACCTTTTAAAGGTGTACAGTTCTATGAATTTTTACAAACGTATGCATGGTGTAACTACCTCCGAATTCAAGATATAGAATATTTTCATCACCCCCAAATTTCTTCCATGGTCCTTTTTAGTCAATCCCTTACTCACCTTCTACCCTGACAATCACTTGATCAGATTTCAGTCTTTATAAATTTACCACTTCCACCATGTCATATAAGTGGAATCACACTATACATAGCCTTTTGTGTCTGGCTTCTTTCATTTAGCATAATGTGTATGAGATTTATCTATGTGGTTTCAGGTAACAGTAATTTGTTTCTTTATTTTGCTGTGTAGGATTCCATTGCATGAATGTGCCACAGTTTGTTTTTCCATCACTAGATGATGGTCATTTGGGTTGTTTCCAGTGTTTTGGTGATTGTGAGTAAATCTGCTTTAAACATTTACATACAGGTCTTTGTGTGGACATATGTTTTTATCTCTTTTGGGTAAATACCTAGGAATGAGAGTACTATGTTGGATTATAAATGAATGTTTAACTTCATAAGAAACTGCCAAAGAGTTTTCCAGAATGGCTGCAGTTTTTCTGTATTTCCATCAATAATTTATGGATTCCATTATTTCATAACCTCACCAGCACTTGGCATTGTCAGTTTAAATTTTTTTTCTTTTTTAGTAATTCTAGTAAACTCATTGAGTTGTTTTTTGCTTTTTGTTTTTTAAACTCTTTATTGGAGTATAATTGCTTTACACTGTTGTGCCAGTTTCTGCTGTACAACAAAGTGAATCACCTGTATTTATACATATATCCCCATATCCCCTCCCTCCTGTGACTGCTTCCCACCCTCCCTATCCTACCCTTCTAAGTCATTACCAATTGTAGAGTTGATCTCCCTGTGTTATGCAGTGGCTTCCCACTAGCTATCTATTGTGCATTTGGTAGTGTATATATGTCAATGCTACTCTCTCACTTTGTCCCAGCTTCCCCTTTGCAGCCTCCCCACCCCACCGCCATGTCCTCAAGTCTGTAAGTCTGTTCTCTACATCCGCATCTTTATTCTTGCCCTGTCACTGGGTTCATCAGTACCGGTTTTTTTTTTTTTTTTTCAAATTCCATATATATGAGTTAGCATACAATATTTGTTTTTCTCTTTCTGGCTTACTTGTATTTCCCTAATGATTTTGAGAATTTTTTCATGTGCTTACTTGTCATCTATATCTCTTTGGAACAATATTTGAAAAAATGCTTTGCCTATTTATAATTAAATTGAAAGATGTCTTTTTATATTCTAGACACAAGTCCTTTATCTGATGTATGTTATAGTTACAGATATTTCTCCCAGATGAGGTTGGCATTTTCATTTTCCATCAGTGTCTTTCAAAAAGCAGAAGTTTTAAATTTTGATGAAATCCAATATGTCAGTTTTTTTCTTTTATGGTATATGACTTTATAAGATTTTTACCTAACCCAAAGACAGAAAGATTTTCTCATAGATTTTCTTCTAGAAGTTTTACAGTTTCAGGTTATATATTTAAATCTATATTAGGCTCATTCAGCTTTATTTTTATGTGTGATATGATAATGCAAGTTAAGAGTTGAGGTTCATTTTTGTTTTTTCGCATATGGAGCTCTAATTGTTCAAAACTATCTTTTGAAGAAATTACAAATTGTGAATTTTTTTTGTTAAAGTTCTCCATATAATTATAATTTCTGGCATTATTCATTTCTTCTATAAATACAGATTTCTATCTGGGTATTATGTTTCTTCTACCTGGGGAACTTCCTTTGATATTTCTTATAGTGCAGATCTGCTGCTGCTCCCAATTTTTATTTGTCTAAAAAAGTTTTTTTTTTTTTTACCTTCATGTTATAAAGATATTTTTCTTAAGATTCTATGTTGGCAGTTTTTTCTCCCAATATTTTAAAGGTGTTACTTCATGATCTTTGATCTTGCATAGCTTTTAATGAAGAGTCTGCTATCAGCACCCCCTTCCCCTGCATCTATATTTATTATGCTATCTCCTCCCCACCACTGCTTTTAACATGCTCTCTTTATCACTGTTTTGCAGTAATTTTGTTGATGTACCATATGTCTTTTAAATGTAGTTTCTTTATGTTTCTTCTCCTTGCACTTTGTTAAACTTCTTGGCCCTATGGGTTTATAGTTGTATTCAAATTTTTAAACCTTGGACTGTATTTCTCATTGTCTCCTCTTTTTTGGGATTACGCTTACATGTATGCTAGATGACTGATGCCCTATTTGTTTTTTAAATTCTTCTTCTTTTTTTTTTTTTGATTTTATTTATTTATTTATTATTTTTTGGGGGGTACACCAAGTTCAATCATCTGTTTTTATACACATATCCCCGTATTCCCTCCCTCCCTCGACTCTCCCCCCCCCACCCCCGTCCCTGTCCTCTAAGGCATCTTCCATCCTCGAGTTGAACTCCCTTTGTTATACAACAACTTCCCACTGGCTATCTATTAAATTCTTCTTTTCTAAAAAAATCTATGAACTAGAAAACAACGTATCTCCATAAGCAATTTTAAGTTTTTGGGTAAAAGACAAGATCTTCTGTGTTGACTCTGGGTAAAGATGCCATCTGTTGGGCCACTACCATTGAGAGACGCAGAATAGCACAGCGGTGGACTGGCTCAAGTCTGGGTTCAATCCCAGTTCAGCAACTTTCCAGCTTTGTAACCTTGGACAAGTTAGCTGCATGACTTCTCTGTGCCTCAGTTCTCTTCTCTATAAAGTGGGGGTGATAATAGAACCACGTCACAATGTTCTGAAAAGGTTTAAATGGTTAATATATCTGACATCTAGAACAGTTCTTGACAGGTAATAGGTACTATATTTGAGTATTTGCTGCTGTTCTTAATTGTTACAACTTGTTAAAGATCAAACCTTAAAGGAATAATAGATTCTTTAAAAAAAATAAATTCTTATTTTCTCTGAGTGCTTCAACTTTAATCATGTATTTCTGTTGCTGTGTCTTCAACTGTTACTCCAATTCAGTATGTTTTTCATTTCAGATATTTTCCCTCTCTAGTAGTTATGCATCTTTTTAATATATTCCATTTTTCTTCTTAACATGTTCATGTTTTCTTTGTATTTTTGAACATATGGAGCACATTTTAATAGCTGTTTTAACATCCGTATCTGCTAATTTCATCATCTCTGTCATTACTGGGTCTATTTCTATTAATTGGTTTTTCTCCTGGTTATGGGTCATATTTTCCTGTTTCTCTGCAAGCCTGTAATTTTTTTTAAAGCTCTTTATTGGAATATAATTGCTTTACACTGTTGTGCCAGTTTTTGCTGTACAACAAAGTGAATCAGATATATTTATACATATATCCCCATATCCCCTCCCTCTTGAGACTCCTTCCCACCCTCCCTATCCCAGCCCTCTAAGTCATCACCCATCATCCAGTTGATCTCCCTGTGTTATGCAGCAGGTTCCCGCTAGCTATCTATTTTACATTTGGTAGTGTATATATGTCAATGCTACTTTCTTATTTCGTCCCAGCTCCCCCCCACCACCCCCATGTCCTCAAATCTGTTCTCTACATCTGCATCTTTATTCTTGACCTGTCACTGGGTTCATCAGTACCATTTTTTTAGATTCCATATATATGAGTTAGCATACAGTATTTATTTTTCTTTTTCTGGCTTACTTTGCTCTGTATGACAGTCTCTAGGTCCATCCACCTCATTACAAGTAACTCAGTTTCATTCCTATTTATGGCTGAGCAATATTCCATTGTATACACCTGCCATATCTTCTTTATCTATTCGTCTGTTGATGGGCATTTAGGTTGCTTTCATGTCCTGACTATTGTAAATAGTGCTGCAATGAATATTGTGGTACATGTTTCTTTTTGGATTGTGGTTTTCTCAAGGTATATGCCCAGTAGTGGGATTGCTGGGTCATATGGTAGTTCTATTTTTAGTTTTTCAAGGAAGCTTCATACTGCTTTCCATAGTAAGCCTGTAATTTTTTAAAGCTTTTAAAATTATTGTGGTAATATTCATATAATGTAAATTAATAATTTCAGCAATTTTAAGTGTATAATTCAGTGGCAAAATGTTGAGCAAACATCACCACTATCTAGTTCCAAAACATTTGCATCACTCCAAACCTAAAACTATGCTTTTTAAACAGTCACTTTCTATTTCTCTCTCCCTTCAGCCCTTGGCAACCACTAATCTTTCTGTCTCTATGGATTTTCGTATTCTAAATATTTCATATAAATGGCATCATACAATGTGGACTTTGTGTTTGGCTTCTTTTGTTTAGCAAATTCTCCAGGTTTATCTATGTTGTAGCACATGTCAATACTTCATGTATTTTTATGGCTGAATAATATTCTATTATATGGCTATATCTTAATTTATTTATTCACTTATCAGTTGATGGACATTTGGGTTGTTTCTGCCTTTTGGCTATTGTGAAGTAGTGCTGCTATGAACATTCATGTATAAGTTTTTCTTGCACATCTGTTCTCAGGTTTTTTGAGACTATACCTAGGAGTGGAATTGCTGGGTCATATGCTAATTCTGTATTTATTATAACAGGAACTGCATAGTTTTGTTTTTTTTTTCCACAGTGGCTGCACCAGTTTACATTCCATGTAAAAGCAATATACGAAGGTTCCATTTTCTCTGCATCCTCATCAACACTTGTTATTGTCTGCTTTACAAAAAAATTATAGTCATCTTAGTGGATGTTATATGGTATCTCGTGGTTTTGACTTGCATTTTTCTAATGAATAATGATGTTGAGCATCTTTTCATATGCTTATTAGCCATTTGTATATGTTCTTCAGGAAATATATGTTCAAATCTTTTGCTCATCTTAAAATTCGTTTGTCTTTCCTTTGTTGAGTTGTAAAAGTAATTGGTTTGTCTTTTCTTTGTTGAGTTGTAGAAGTTTTTTTTTAATATATTGTGGGTATCAGACCTCAATTAGATATATTATTTGCAAATATTTCCCTCATCTTTGGGTTTTTACTTTCTTAATCGTGTTCTGTGATGCATAGAATTTTTTAATTTTGATGAAGTCCGATGTATCTATTCTTTCTTTTGTTACTTGTACTTTTGGTATCATATCTAAAAAACCATTGCCAAATCCAAAGCCTGAAGATTTACCCTATGTTTTCTTCTAAGAGTTTTATAGTTTTAGTTTTTACATGTAGGTCTTTGGTCTGTTTTGAGTGTGAGCAAGGCATTTTACATGTTGAGTATCCAGGTTTCCTAATACTACTTGTTGAAGAGACTATCCTTTCATCAAGGGTCTTGGTACCCTTGTTAAAAATCAGTTGACCATAGATGCATAGGTTTATTTCTAGGCTCTTATTTTCTATTACATTTATCTGTATGTTTATCCTTATGCTGGCACTACACTATTTTGATTACTGTAACTTTGCAGTGAATTTTGAAATTGGCAACTGTGAGTTCTCCATCTTAGTTCTTCTTTTTCAAGATTGTTTTGGATATTAAGGATCCCTTGCAGTTTTGTAAAAATTTTAGGACCAGCTTTTCCATTTCTGCAAAAATGGCCATTGGATTTTTATAAGGATTGTTTTGAATCTATAGATCCATTTGGGGAGTGTTGCCATCTTTTTTTTTTAATATATATACTTTAAAAATATTTATTTTTATTTATTTATTTTTTATTTTTTTGGCTGCGTCAGGTCTTAGTTGAGTCATGCAGGATTTTTGTTGCGGTGCATGGGCTCTTTGTTGTGGCGTGCAGGCTTCTCTCTAGTTGTGGTGTGTGGGTTTTCTCTCTCTATTTGTGGTGTGCAGGCTCCAGGGTGCATGGGCTCTTTGTTGTGGCATGCAGGCGTCTCTCTAGTTGTGGTGTGCGGGTTTTCTCTCTCTATTTGTGGTGTGCAGGCTCCAGGGTGCATGGGCTCTACAGTTGTGGTGTAGGTTCCAGAGCACATGGGCTCTGTAATTTGCAGCATGCAGGCTCTCTAGTTGGGGTGCGTGAGCTCAGTAGTTGTGGTGCATGGGTTTAGTTGCCCCATGGCATTTGGGATCCTAGTGCCCTGACCAGGGATAGAACCTGTGTTCCCTGCATTAGAAGGCAGACTCTTCAGCACTGGACCACTAGGGAAGTCCCGAGTGTTGCCATCTTAATAATATTGTCTTACCCTATCTATAAACATAAGGTATCTTTCTATTTATTTAGGTCTTCATTAATCTCTTTCAGTAACATTTTGTAAGGCCTGTAATTTTTGATTGAATGATGAGCATTGTGAATTTTATGATATTAAATGCTAGATTTTTTTAATTGATTAATTAATTTAATTGGCTGTGTTGGGTCTTCTTTGCTGTGTGCAGGCTTTCTTTTAGTTGCAGTGAGTGGGGGCTACTCTTCATTGTGGTGCGCGGGCTCCTTATTGCTGTGGCTTCTCTTGTTGCGGAGCACTGGCTCTAGGCGCGTGGTCTTCAGTAGTTGCAGCACATGGGCTCAATAGTTGTGGCTCACGGGCTCTAAAGCGCAGGCTCAATAGTTGTGGCGCACGTGCTTAGTTGCTCTGTGGCATGTGGGATCTTCCTGGGGCAGGGATCGAACCCGTGTCCCCTGCATTGGCAGGTGGATTCTTAACCACTGTGCCACCTAGGAAGTCCCTAGACTTTGTTTTATTTCTTTAAATAATATTGTGATGTGTCTGGCACATAAAGTTACTTGGAATTAGTCAAATGAGGCTTGCTTTTAAGCTTTTTGAGGGAGGCATCATGTTCTAGGAATAGTTTAAGCCCACTACTTGATGAGAACTTTTTGATGACTTTTCTCAATGTCTGTGTATTATGAAGTCTTTCCTCTGTAGCTGGTGGGAATACAAACTATTGTCAGCCCTGCGTGGGCTTCATACATTTTCAAAATATTATTTTACAGTAGTTACTTTTCCAGAGTAAGGTAATTTCCTCTAACCTATATGCAGATCTTTATTCAGTCAAAGACTGAATAGGACCACTCTGCACATCCCTGAATCCCTTTCTCTGTGTAGCATTTTTCTTTGTTAAGTACTCTTCCCTGTTAATTCTAGCCTTTTGGTCTCTCTGATTTTTAACCTTTGTTTCTTCAACTCAGCTAGACCTCTGGGCTTTTGTTAGGGATCCCCCTGCCTGTACTGTGGCCTAAAGACTTTAGGAGTAATCATAGGCTCACCCCATTTGTTTCTTTCTTCTCAGGAATGATAGTCCTGCACTGCCTATTGTTCAGTTCCTGAAAATCATAGTTGCATATATTTCAGTTTCTAGTTGTTTAAGGCATTAGGGTTACTTCATTATTATCAGAAGTTGCGAATCACTGTATCAAAGAAAAGTCATATTGAACTTTCATTGATGTAAAATGAAGAGAACACCTTAATTCTTGTGTAGGCACCCTCTTTAATAAATTTATCTTAAAAGTTGAGTGCTAGTTAATTATTGGTGAGAATTTTTTTATTGTGCCATTTTTCAAGGAAATATGAGCTTAATGACAGTTAATGTCCACAGTATTAAGAATTTAAAAAAATTCAAACTTAAAAGCATAACATTTTAATGATGAAAGGTGTGTGTGGTAGATGGAAGGTGAGATTTATCTTGAACTCTCTTGCTTCAATTTCTTCATTTCTAAAATAAAACAATAATATAGTTGTTTTGATATATGTAATATGATATATGTAATGTGCCAGGAGAGTGCCAGGCATATACTAAGTGCTGTATAGGTGTGAACCATTATTATTATCTTAATCATAATCATTATTTTTTATTATCATATGAGGAGACATGGAAGGAATTATATCATGAAATTTAAAGCTATATAAACGTTTATATAATTTAATATCAAATTGTGTCTGGATATATTAATTTTGAATATTCTTGGTATGAAGAGTTGAAGACAGAACCTGGAGTTTGGGTTAGTAATACAGAGCTTAATAAAGAATTTTGTTCTGTGAAACTTCTGTATGTTAGCTAGCAGATTTTTTCCTCTTATATTTGTGATGTCATTGCTGAAACCATCAATATCGAGAACTGAAAGGAAATTAAGCTGAGATTTTTACTGGATTAGAAATGAAAAGATCTATAGCATAGCCATTCACATTTTAAATAGAGGCTCAGATTATTGATATTGTTCAACTCTGAAACTGATATGATAGTTAGACTTTGGGCAAAAATATATGCTGATATATATTGGTCTTCACAGTAAATGTGTTCTAGAAAGTTGCATGTTCATTCAAGTTTGGTTAGTTAACTTCACTTCCAAGTTTAGTATGGAGGAATGTACTACTAAAAAGAACATGGTTTTGAGATAAAGAGCTCCTTAATAATAGACATTGCTTGGTGTATTAATAAGTGCTCAATTAACATTTCTATCAAATTAATTTTTAAAACATTTTCTTGTAGTACTAGTAGTGTGTGTGTGTGTGTGTGTGTGTGTGTGTGTGTAGACCGCTTTTGATTTGGAAATAAAGTACTGTATTTTTTCAAAAGTGGAGTTACTAGGCTAACTGTGGGTAATATAAATATAATATTAGCTGTCATTTACCAGTCAGGTCCCAGATGATGAAAAAAGTACTCCTCTGATTTCATCACAGTCTTTAAAATAATATCTGTTTGTTGAACAAACTTTTGAATTCTAATGGTGCAGAGCATTGAGGTTACTTAAGAAATTAGTATTTTTGTTCATGTTCAATTAATATTTCTGTTTTAGCTCAACGGAATTTAAATGGAGCTGCATACCTGATTTTGAAGTCTTCTTGATTTGCTGTTTCTGGAGTTATTAAAATTCTTAGTCACACTGTTGATTAAAGTGCTCAAGATTTTTTACTCTGCTAAATTCTGTAGGACTGGTTTGTTCCGGGAGATTTTTGTTAATCAACAGTTTAACTTAACAGTTCAAACAACTGCAGTAGAATTTTGCTTGTGAAGTTATGATTTATACCATTATTTTTGTAACTAACACCACAAAATAACCTTGCTACTATAGCTAGCAGCAGATTTGGAAACGGTAGGGTCTAGTGTGTGAAGTTATTGCACATGAATGGAGAGAGATGTTATTTCAATGATATGCTTTTATTACTAGCTTCTGTTTTTATTAAGGATAATGAAAACCTTGTGTCTAGGCCTGTGAACAAAACTAATGTGACCTTTGATGTGACCTACCTGTTGTGCTTTCACAATTGATAATAGTCCCCTCATGTGAGGGTGATCTGGAGAATAACAGTGTGCCAGCATGATGGAAAATGACATTTGCAAATATAAGTTGCAGAAACTGAAATATGCTTGGATCAGGTCCTAGATTAAAGAAATGAAAACAACTTATCTAACCAAATATTTTGAGAAAAGAAGATATTAACAGATGCCTGATTCACAATGCCTTTTCCAGGGGTATTTGTTCCTTGGTTATATACTTGTCTGTCAGGCTCCTTAAAATAAATGGCCTTCTAAATCAATATTTGGCAATTTTTACAACTAGAAGAACAAGATAAACAATGCCTGGATTGTAGACATTCCCAATATTGTTGCATTTATGGAAAATTAAAATTTTCATTTAGCATTTAATACCATTTTTTAAAGCATCAATTATGCTTTAAAAAAAGGAAAGAAGAAAGGAATAAGCAGTTTGCTTATTTGATTCTTAGAGCATGGGTATAAATAATGCTTTACTCTGCTAGACCATGTCTGGCCTGAATTTACCTGGAGAATAGTCTGCTGGCTAAAGAATTGTATCAATTTTGCAGATGAATTTAAGGACACCATCATCTGGTAGATATTTTCACTGGATTGCAAAATGTTCTTTAGCTTATTCATTCTTAGGAAGATCCTAGTGATAATATACTTAGTGTCCGAAAACTAATGGACTACTGCTATGCAATGTACAGGCCAAATACCATCATTATGGAAATCACTGTATTATAAAAGCATTGACATATCTTGGCTTCTGGCTTAGGTTAAATATAATCCCTAACTAGTCAATACTCATTTTAAGTCTTCTCAGACACCACTCCTTCTTTTGCAGCTGCAGGGACATTAGTGCCATGGCTATAGCTTTGTCAATGAGGGTTCCACTGATAAGGCCTTTGTAAAAGGAGGAAAAGAGGGTGGCATTAAGGCTTCAGTTGAAGGTGTGATAGATGATGCTTTACTGATGTCTCATGCTTGGCTCTCGGAATTACTGCTACCAACACCAGTGGAGTCCTTCCTCCTGGGGTGGTAGGCAGTGAGGGTCAGAAGGCAATTTGCTCTTGGGATCCCCTTTTAGGACTCAATGCATATTTTCTTATAGAAACTAGAGTGTTATAATTCAGTATTATAATCCAGAGTATTATATAATCCAGCTATGTTATGAGTGGGCTAGCATAGGATCCTAACCACTATTAATATCATTTTTGCTTTGAGAAAGTACATTCCGAAGTCTCAGAAGAATTTTTGGAACTAAATTCATTTGTGTGTTTATATGTTTCCTATAAGAAGTATAGGACTTCCTGCATTACTTTAAAAATGGAGAGACTTTGGAAGTCATCTATTTCAAATTTATTTGATAGATAAGAAGACAAAATTCTAGCAGAAACTTAAGTCTAGTTTGGGTGGAAAAAATATCATCCCATGGGATGAGGTCTTTAAGACATTAAAGACAATTTTATCTACAAGCTTATTTCTTTTAGATCCCAAGACGCTTGATTTTTAAATTTTTCATGGTTCTGTGATGTGCAGCTCAAAGAATTTTCCTGGTTTCTCTATTATGAGAACCTCTGCATCACTAACTAATATTATCTGTAGATTAAAAGATAATAAGACTGTGTATTTTGTTGGACTTATCTCTTCTGCTGTGTAGTTTTATTAAATGTATCTAACAGAGTGTTGAAAATATGTTACGATGGACAAGTCATTGCTTTACATGGCCAATTATTATTATTTTTAAAAAATTATTTATTTATTTGTTTATTTATTTATTTGGCTGCACCATGTGGTGTGTGGGATCCTAGTTCCCTGACTAGGGATCTAACCCATGCCCCTGTATTGGAAGCATGGAGTCTTAACCACTGGACTGCCAGGGAAGTCCCAATGGCCAATTATTTATCCTGAACTGATTCATATTAAAATTCCTAATTTATGTTTACCTGAACCTTTATATGCTTTTGATCTGTAGACTCATATGTTATGCTAATTAAAGTGGACAAGAGAAGAACACATGCTCAAAAAAGTGTAGTGTAACTGCTTTTCAAAAACTGACCGTAATTCAAAATTATCTTTATTTGGAGCTGTACATCTTAATTTTTGTGTGATATTTTTCTTGATATCTTGTAGTATATTAATAAGGCTGTTTGAAGGAAGAATATGTTTAATTTTAAAAATGACATTTGAGCAAATTTATTGTCACCAAATGATATATTATTATGATGACATATGGGAACTTCCCTTTTACATCTCTCTCCTGCTCAAACTTGCTCCCAAATAAGTCAAAATAAAAAGTTAGAGATATGAATATTATACTGAAGACAAAATTTCATGTTTTCAATGAAGGTATTTTTCACTTTAAACATCTTTATTTTAGGATGAAAATGTAGCAGCCATTTTCTGTTGCTGGAAAGGAGTTAGTAGGCGACTTTCAATTGTGCTTTTCACCTTTGACTTCTTCAGAATTCAAATCTCAGACTATGACTTTTCATATCTCAAGAAACAAGAGTTTTTTGGTCCTAATCCTCTTCGCTGAGTTTTCCGTTAGTTCTCCACCTTACCTAATTTTTAGGAATACAGAGTTTGCAGAGATCATAGTCACATAACATCTTACCCAGTCTCACAGACTAAATTATGCCCCAAATATTAAAAATATATTCATTTAGTTTTAAATATTATGTTTCTATTGCAAGGTACTGATATTATATACTTTATGTTGAACTTTTTAATCATTTTTTGCTGAATAAATATAATCAGTATGCTAAGTATTACATTTTAAACAGATACCATATGTAATTTTGTGTCTCAGTATTTTTTTGATGATATAGGGCATCAATACTAAATGAAAATTTAATGATTTTATTTCTTTGAAAATACTTCTCTCAAATTCACATTTTACTTGTTTTATGTTGAGCACGATAAAATGTTTTCTTTTTTCCCTTAATGTGTCCTTATTTCAGCGATAGCCAAAACATTCAAAAGTTTAATTTAAAATGAAATATTTCTCCGTAGAATAAACAGAAAATCTTACCTGCAAAGGGTGATAACACTTTGTAAATTTGTTTTAAGACCTTTGTAGCTTACAACTCATAGCTTTATGTGCCCAATGCTTAAAAACATTGACATATCATGTTTCAAAAGATATTTTAGGATATTTAGGAACCCTGCTATTGTCTCATTGAGACTAGAAGTTGATATCGAGAATGAATTTTATTTGGATTTATATATTCAGATATATTATGTTTAGGTTTGTTTTTATAAAGTGACTTCATTAAATTACTCTGGAATATAAGTTGTTAATTAAAAAGATTTTGAATCGTGATATAATGGACATATTCTAAGTAAGATTTAGTCACTAAGATTTGCTAAGGAGACTATAGGAACAAGTTTCCTTTTATTGTTAACTAGATTACTAGTTAATAATAGATTACTACTAGACATAATTGTGTATTAGCCACCAGGATTGAGTGATTTTTACAGAAACAAGTAAACTTTTATGGTTTTGGAGAATTTAGAGCCTAGTGCAGATGAGATTAAGGTCATGGGATTATGAGCCAGTTAGTTAGCTTTGCTTTATTTTTTGATCATACTGTGATTTAAAAATACCTAAAGAATAGAAATCCCTTCCTGAACAGAGTAGTGTTAATAGAGGGTTCCTTGGGAATCAGTTTTTTAAAATGATTTGAAGAGAAAGTGTACAGGGAAATCTCTTGTTTTCTTGGAATAGAAAGTCTATTCCAAGGTCTTTCAGGTAGTAAAATGCTAATCAAGACTGGATAATGTACAAAAGATATCAAAGCTAGGTAAATAAGATAAAAATGGCAAAATGTGTCCACTTGCCCGAAGTGGAGATTGTTCCCATTTTTCTTCTATTTAATACAAAGACAACAAAGTTTTAACTCTTACTGTGTAGAATAAGCAGCGTTATTTTAGAAGTTTCTGTGTTTGTACTCCCAAAATCAGAAGAAATACTGTATAATATCAAGAAAAGTATTAGACACAAAATACAAAGGACTCTTATCCTTAAGCAAAACAATATGGCAGGCAAACTAGAAAACCACGTTTTAAAAAAATTACATTTTCAGAAAGAAATAGAACAGAAGAAATCCAGAAAAATCATTAGGAAGTATGAGTAAATTCACATCATTATAGACTAAAAACCTTATAACTTTTTGGTTTGGAAAGACCAAGTGTGAGAGAAGTTATGATTTAAGTATAAATACTCATGAAAAGTATATGTATGAAGGGAAGATGGATTTAATTATCACATTAGCTCTCCCTGCCCCCTGAAACCCTGCAGTATTCAGTGGTTTGAAGTACAGTTTACAGTGTGAGTTTTGAATTCAAAACACTTGGATTTATGTCCAGGTTGATACACTTAACAGCCATATACATACATGTACATGTATGTGTATACAGCCATATACATTCATATATATGTGTATACATCCACATATATATACACACACACACACACATACACATATATGTATATATGTACGTGTGTGCATGCACACACACACACAGATATGTGTAAAGGTTACATTAGTTACAACATGCATGAGTGGAAATACCTGACACAGTAGAACTCAATAAATGTAGAATATGTGCCCATATCAAATTATTCTCTCAAGTCTCAGATTCTTCTAAGGAGAGTTCTCAAACAGGTCTGTGGATATGAAATCCATATTATGTGAAAATTCTATTCTTTTCTTAATGTTGTCCCCTGCTTCCAAATCAGGACATTCCCAAAGTTTAATCCTCTGTTCTATTGTATAACCCATGTTACTCTTGTCATTTCTTATATGTCTATATGTCATTTCTTACGTCTTATTTGTCTATTTTCTTAAGTCAGATTTATTATTCTTCATTAAAGAGTATGAAAAATGGTAAGGTTACGTCTTTCAGTTGTGGTTAGTATGACTTCTGGGGGAATACATGAACATTTTTACTCAGGCGGTTTAGCAGGAGAAAATTTTATTCACAAAATAAGGCCAACATTGTATTAAGTAATTAAGGAAGTTATTACTAAAGCAAATATTTATTGAACATCCCCTATGTGAAAGGCACTGTTAAAATTTTTAAGAGGTCTTATTGTTTTCATGATAATTATTGAGTCCAAAAGGGACCTGCACTACAGGAGGCAATCTTTCTTCTATTTCCATTCCCCACTTTCAGCCAAGTGGAGGATCTTTATCTGTCTCCATTTGTGGTTCCCTCAGGACACAGATATTTTTTTCTCACTTGTTGCGGGGAAGGATACTGTTAGAGCATATTTGATGGGCTAGAAGCAGCTGATGGCTATCCTCTCTTCTGCATCCAGGGTTATATTCTTGTCTCCATCACTGTCAGAATCCTATGATTGAGAACCGTCAACACCATTAGTAACTTTTAAGTAATTTGTTGTTTAACTTTTAGCTATTGAAATAAGGTTTTTATGATAATTTTATGACGTTGTCATAAAATAAAAGTGAAATCATACTCTCATGAGTCTGTAGTGCCCATTAGTGAGGTTATCATTAAGTTTCTGTGCTCAAGAAATAATTTTTCCCCATGAGTTAATTGATGAATATTTTTCAGAAAATAAATAGAAGTTTTGGAGAGGGAGAATACATACTATATTTTCCTAAGAAAATAGCTTTAACAGAAAATAACCTTAAAAATGCAAGTTTTAAATTTAGTTATTATTTTCATATATTTTTAAAAGTTTGGGATTTATTCTTATATATTGCATATATGTTGTATTATATAATTATATACATATATTGTTTGTTTATGTTGAAGAAATGTGTGTGTATAATGAAACTTCATTAATGTCAGGTCTGTTTGAGTTAGGAAAACTTTGACTAATGGACTATTTTAAAGGAATTGAAATTTTATTACCTTTAAAATAAATATGGTGACACAATCCAGGAATATAAAACATTTTTCCATGATCTGTTGTTAAGTGCAGGCTCTAACTTATTTTAGTGAATAGGTAAAAATGATATGTATTTATGACACTGCATATTTATATTTAAATATTGACTTTCTGTTTCTACCTTAAAATATTAGAAACTTTATAAAATGACCTATACTTATTGTAGAAAACTAAGCCAATACGAAAAAGTACAGAAAGAAAGGTAAAAATTTACCTCAACTCTTGCCTCTCAGAAATGACAACTAAATAACATTTGGTAAGAATTTCAGACATATCCCCAACTATGTGAACAAATAGATGCCTATAAGAAAAAATACTTTCACAAAAACAGAATCATATTACACATATACTATATTTCATAAAAATTATTAAATTTAGTTTTTGCCAGACTTAAAAAAGAAAACATTTAAATAAAACTGAAGAAATTTCTAAACTTCAGATATGTCCGTATAGCAAGACATGTTAATCCCTAAAGATCTTTCTAAAGTGAAAAAAAAAAGGATGAGGTTAAGGATATTAAAAAAAGGAAAATCACCTATTTCAGCTTCAGATAGTATTATCTTTTATGAAAGATAATTAATTTACACTTCCTCCCTTTCCCCTGCTTTATTATTTTTACACTGTATTGTAACTTATGGTATTGCTTAGTGCTCACCTTCTAGCCCTAGCTTCTTTTTTTTTAAATTATTTTTAAAGTTTTATTTTTTAAATTGAGTTATAGTTGATGTATGATAGTATATAGCCCTAGCTTCTTTTTGATTCATACCTTGCTTAGCTGGATTTTATCTTCAGGTAGCTTTTTCTTACATGCAGATATCCTCAATCTTTGTATGGTTATATATTTTTATATGTTTCAACGTTGTTGCTTTTATACTTGAAGGGTAACTTGGCTAGGTATAACATTATTGGATCACGCTTATTTAAAGGACTCTGTAGATTTTGCTCTATTTTTTCTCTTATGAATTAATGTTGTTGAGGCAAAGGCTGATTTCTGTAACAACCCTGCCTACTTCCAACTTTGCAGGTGATTTTTTTGTTTGTTTTTACCTGTAAACCTTTAAAGTACAAAGTTTATCAGGATATATTTTAATATATGAATTATGTTTTACCTTTTCCTGGGGACATGAACTACTTTCTTCTATTATATTTAATAGAGGTGGAGGTCCATTTTTAAAAATTTCTCTTCAGAATCAGTAACTATAAATATGTTGCATCTTCATTGTTTTCCTAATTACCAGTTTCTTTTTTTGACTGTGTTCCAATAAAACTTTACTTATGGACACTGAAATACAAATTTCATATAATTTTCACATCACAATATTTTCCTTTTGATTTTTCCCCCTAACCATTTAAATGTGTAAAAACCATTCTTAGCTCACAAGCCATACAAAAAAGAGGAATGGACTGGATTTAGTCAGTGTGGTCATAGCTGGCCAACCCCTGAGTTATAGTAGTAACATATTATTCATTTGGATGTTTTTTGATTTAATAGGTGTTAAACAATATATCATTATCTCATTCAAGAAGTCTAAAGATAGGCAATTCCTAGGTTGGTTAATTCAAAAGATAGGCAATTCCTAGGTTGGTTAATTCAGGAACAAGATTCAGTAATGCCATCAGGGATGGCAAGGAAGCTGCAGTGGCTCCAAACATCACCTCCTTACCAGTGGTTCTCAAACTTCACCATGCATCAGAATCATCTGGAGGATTTGTTAAAATAACTATACTCAATATTCTGTAATTCCTAGTTATCAGTTTATCCCCAATACTTTTTCTTTTCTTTTTTACTATTCCTTTTTAAATGATTTCCTTCATCCTCCCTCTGTCTTAAACATTAAAAAAATTATATCTGAGATTTTATCTATGCAATGGCTTAATTTTCCTTCTTCTATTTCTTTCCTGAGGTCTGCTAGCTCACTTTTCAACTACTGTTGTCTTATCTCTTCTTTAATCTATCTTTTCTTTGAGCTCTTTTTTTTCTTCCCCACAGAGATCATGCTGTTTTTATTTGAGACTGAGGAGAAATATTTGTCTAAATTTTTCCTTTGTTTCCTTGAGCAGGGGAGGAAATCATTGTTTTTTTATGTGTCTTTAAATAATATCCTATTTTTTCCTATTATGTAAGTATATATGGATTCTGTACTAATTCATTTCTTATTGCTTATCTACAGATGGGAACATATTTATACTGGATGGCTATTTGCTGAAAAACAATATTAGGAAGGGTAGTATAGAGTGAATTGGGGTGGTCTTAGAAGCTTTAAAATGGACATTTGTTGTCTTGAAAAATCTCTGTTACTATTATTATTATTATTATTATTATTATTTGCATTCTGCCTATATCTTTCCTTAGTTTCTGGCATGAGAAGTTTGGCATGGCTTACAACTGAAGCACCTGAAGTCAGGCTATCTGTGTTGTGATCTGGTCATCTCTGCTTCCTTTCTCTCACCTCAGGCAGTGTTTTAGATTATATTACAGACAAGATGATGTATCTGCATGTTTCCTCCTTATTCAGCTCAACTTCACCTGTAGTTCCTCAGTGTGAAACCAGGACTTCACAGGAATACTCCCTACTAGTTCTATTGTCTCTCATGCCCTTAAATCTTATCATTTTAATCAAAGGATCGTTTGATATCCTTTCAGACTGTGGCACCTGAGGAGGTGGGTGTCAGTTTATAGTATTCTCCTTTATTCTGGTTTAGATTTCAATATATTTGGCATGTATTCTTCATTTTGTGATTTGCACTTGTAGGTATTTCATTGCTTTATTGAGAATCTCCTCCTCCACCCCCCACCCCCATTTCCACTCTTTTTGGTTGTTTTCAAGGGAGAAGAGTTAAGAAAAAATTGTTTTTACTCCTTCATCTTTGACCAGAATTCTGAATTGTCTCTAAAAATATTTATAATTATATCCTCTACTCCTTTTAAATCAATTAAACATTTCTTAACATTTATTATCTGCTATGTGTTAAGCCTTGTTCAATGAGCTTTGTATAACTATTATCTCTCTTATTCTTAAAAATCCTGTATGTTTTAAATATTATCTCAGAAACTCAAGGTTCAGAGAAATTAATTAAACTGTCTCAGGTCATACAGTAGAAGATCTAGAATTAAAACTCAGGTCTACTGGACTCCGAGTCTGCTGTGTCCCATCTAGCCCCTGTCTATATAATCACAAATTTTGAATAAGAGATTTTATACATATTTCATAGTTAAATTTTTCACTGCCACGTTTTGGTTAATTTGAATTTGATAAATGTGTCTGTACATATCATCTATGCACACATATTAATAATAATGGTAATAATAGGTCATAGGTTTACCTTGATGACTTATATCTGAGTATGCATAGTTACAGAGATACACACTGTATTAGTAAATTTTTCTCCCATTTGGGTTATCTATCAAAGGAACCAGTGGAACTAGAATTCTACCAACTAGAATAATCCCCTGGTGCCTGTGCACGAACAAGATAATATTTTTGAGATAGATTATTCATGCACCAATTGATCCTATTCTGATTTAATCTACCATGTGATTTATTTGACATTTTGAATTGCAGAAAAATATCCAAAGCCATCTTAGGTAAACACAGCTTATCATTGTACTGGAAGATTATGAATGGTGAGCTGTATAGCAACATGTAGGGGAAAAGTAGGTGGGGGTTGAAGAAGAGAAAAATTAGGCACAGGTTGTACAGACAACTGATTGTTCCAGTTTTCTTCTCATAGCTGGCAAATGATCTGCTTGTCTTGTTTTAAAAAAAATTTCCTCATTGTGTTATAGAATAACAGGGTCTTCAAATATATACAAACAAAATAGCATGGCATACTTGTCAGAGGCTTAATTACCAGCATTGGGTGGTACTACTTAGAGATGGTTTGCCTTTTCTCCAGTAGCAGTCTGACTATCTGTTATGGAGGCCTGCTATAAGATTCTCCAGCTTTATTGTAATTACTAATGTCCTTTGGTGCCTGTACGACTCTAATTACTACTTACCTGATGGTTAGAAAGTTTTGTGTTGGCATAATATAGCTAATCAGTTTTAAATTCTTGAATTAAAAAAAATCAACAACAACTAGAAGTTACATTACTATCATAGGATATTAATATTTCAAATAGAATTACAGTTGTGGTAGAAATTGGCAAGTAGAGCAGATCATGATCTGGAGCCCCAAAGATGTGACTCAGATGAAAAATGACTCCTTAAATATGTTGAGAACAACTCATTCAGGTGCATCAGGGGTGGCAAATTTTTGTTTGTTTGTTTGTTTTTGTTTTTGTTTTTTAATTTAAAGAGCACTTGTGATGCCCATAAGCTAGTGACCACCAGTCTCAAAAGAGGCACTGTAGTGACTACATGGTATTATTCAAGCAGCTATGAAAAAACTGGGTGTGTATTTTTTAAAGGAAAGGGAAACACCCTATTGCTTTTCTTATGGCCTGTGAAATCAGAGTCTAAAATGTTTTCCCCTGAGGCAAGCTATTTTTGTAAGTGCTCTTGCCTAGAGAAGTGCTATCAATTTCTCTTCTTATTTTTCAGTTCTTTGGGTTCTCATTCACATACCTTCTCATTGTTGTGCTTATCCCTGTCTATCTTTCCATAAGTCTATTTCCATAGATGGTCCTCTCTTTGTTACTACCTTTACATTGCCCTATTTCACTTAGAAAGGTTAGTTACTGGAATCTTTAAAACAATGTTGGTTTTACACAAGGACAGATCCCATCTGTTAAGTTAATGCTTATAACTTGACAGGGAAAAACAGTGTGTGAGTGTGGGTGAGTGTAAGAGCAAGTGCTTCGGAATCATGTATTCCTGTACCAGGACCCCAGCCATCCATTCACATATCCTTGGAATACCTTTGGACAATTTACATTTCTTCTCTGAGGCACAGTTTTTGAGAAGGTGGAGAAAATGCTTTTCTTACTGAGTTGGTGTAAGATAAAAGTGAGATAACTTATGTAAACTACAGTTAGCACAGTGACTAAAACATAAGAAATGTGACATATGCTACTGTTGATCAAAATTATTTATTCCTCCATTTCTTGTAGATGAAGTATACTTCTCTCTCCCTACTGATTTGGGGTCTTGGCCATGTCATTTCTGAGCAAAATTTTTCAGGAGACACAAGTTTCTACCAGCCCTCTTATTCCTGTGCCCTCTGTTATAAGAAGAACATGTTTCAGATATAGGATGTATCCTCAGTTTGGGTTCTAGAATGAGAAGACAATGGAGCAGACTTGAATCTGACTGAGCCTAGAGCAGAGACTCAGAAGTTGACCTCCTTCTACCAACATGTAATATGAGCAGAGAAATAAATACTTTTTTGTTGTTAAATCAGTAAAGTTTTGAGGTTGTTATGCAGTATACAGTCGTCCCTTGGTGTCTGGAGGATTGGTTCTAGGCCCCCTCACAGATACCAAAATCCACATATGCTCAAATCCCTTATAAAAAATGACATAGTATGTAGTGTGTATATAACCTATGCACATTCTCCCGTATACTTTAAATAATCTCTAGATTATTTATAATCTCTAATACAATGTAAATTCAAGTTTTGTTTTTTGGAACTTTCTGGAATTAAAAATATTTATAGTTCTTTGTTAGTTGAATCCACTGATGTAGAACCCACAGATACAGAGGACCAACTATAATTTCATTTCTGTTACCAATTTCTGTACTTGTCAGCTTTGCTACAGTCACAAAGAATTCCAAAGTCACAGTGGCTTACAACAACAAACATTTGTTTCTCAGTCATGGGTCTTCAGGTTGGCTGTGGCTGTGCTTGGCTCTGTTTGGCCACATGTCATTTCAATCTGTGATCCAGGTTGAAGGAGCAGCCCCTATCTGGGACATGCTGTTCTCATAGCAGAGGTCAGGAGTACAAAAGGCTGAACTAAACTATGTAGGTACAAATAAAACTTCCATAAGGATATGGCATATGTCACATCTTCTCATATTGCATGGGTCAAGTCACTTGTCCAGGCCTGACAATGGGGCAGGGAAATGCACTCCATCTATTGGAAGGCACTGGGAAGTCACATGTCAAAAAGTGGGAACAGGTAGTTGGGAACATAATATAACCATCCACGGTAGGATTGCCACATGTTCGATTTCTTCTGTGTTCAGTACTTCTCTTTTCATTCTGGAATTGCTGAGCAGGTGTAAAATACAATACATCTGGGAGAGGTAATAGATTAATTTAATTTCACTCAGGGTGGAACTATTATTAGGTACTTTTCTCAAAGCAGATTCCAGCTGAAGGTACAATGGCAATGGCAACAAAAAAAATAAAGAAAGGAGTTAAGTATCAGGAAGTGTGTTGGATCCATGCAGATTGAATATGATTTCCAGAAAGCATTGGGGAAAACTTTTCATCTTGGAAATGTAATTTTATGATGCTGTTAGGCTTCCAGGATTCTAAAATGAAATGGCTGTGGCAGTGACCCTTTCTTTTTGACTAATTGCCTAGGTTGATTTTTTTTACCCTCCTCAGTGCTCTAGGAATTTTTATGAGCCTCTTTAAAGTAACTGAGATGCCAGCCAGGATATTTGCAATGAACAGGTGATATCTGTAGTCTCGTTGTTGCCCTTGAGTGAAAGTCCCTTTGGCCACTGGAGCTTATTCTTTGGACTGGCATCCACTGTACTTAGGAATGAAAGCTCATTAAAAAAGTGTTTTATCTATTACATAACCTGCCAAAGTTTCCTTTCCCTACATTTATACATGTCTATGAAGGTACCTGGGGAAAACTTGAACTTAATGCCATATTTAAATTCATTCTGTGACCTTAATTTCTCTTCTCTGGTCCATGTCTCTATTTTCTTGTCACTTAAAAAATATCTGACTCTTAAGTAAACTCAATATAGGAGAAGATGCGTTAACTTTCAGATAAATTAGTTCATTTTAAATTTAGTATCATATCATGAAATTTGGAAGATGCGTTTTCTTTAAGAAGTTTAGCCTATTGAATAGAATGTGGAAGACATGATTAATGATGTTAGATTTTTTTTGTGCTACTCACTGAAAATGAAAACTTATTTGTTATTTCTCTTCTTTGATCCTCATTTTCTCAAAATCCGGCAAGTGGAGGAGATCAATAGCCTTCCCTCCTTTTCTTACTGGGATATGTACTAGTAGATCTGAAAACATCTTGCCATCAGAAGAAATGTGCAGGAATTCCCTGGTGGTCCAGTGGTTAGGACTCGATGCTTCCACTGTAGGGAGCGTGGGGTCAATCCTTGGTTGGATCCTGCAAGCTGTGTGGCACAGCCCTCCACACCCCCCCCCCCCAAAAAAAAGAAGAAAGGTGCAACAAGAATTCCGTTAGTGATATACGAATAAAGGGGAGGTCTGTCAGATATGAATAAATTTTGCCTTTAATGATGAATTTACTTGTCCAGCTTTTGAAGTACGATGACTTATGTTCATTAATGAGTTCAAGAAATAGAGGTTTTTGGAAAGACAGATACGCTTCTTTTGCCATGAAACATGATTATTGAAAAAGTTACTGTTGTATTTTTGAAAATAAAGGGCAGGGACTTCCTAGGTGGCAGAGTGGTTAAGAATCCGCCTGCCAGTGCAGGGGACATGGGTTCAATCCCTGGTCTGGGAAGATCCCATATACCTCAGAGCAACTAAGCCTGTGTGCCGCAACTACTGAGCCTGTACTCTACAGCCCGCGAGCCACAACTTCTGTCCCCATGCACAGCAGCTACTGAAGCCTTCATGCCTAGATCCGGTGCTCTGCAACAAGAGAAGCCACCGCGATGAGAAGCTGATGCACTGCAACGAAGAGTAGCCCCCGCTTGCCACAACTAGAGAAAGCCCACATGTAGCAACAAAGACTCAACACACCCCAAATAAATAACAAAATAAATAAATTTTAAAAAAAGAAAAGAAAGGGCATAAGTACAGCTTTTAAAGTTTTTTTTTGGTTTTTTTTTAAAACAGTTGCCAATGATTGAAGAAGATGAGATATATATTATGATCTGACACAGAGCATAGCAAATATTTCCCTCCATTCATCATAGGAATGTGTTTTTTTAAAAATAAATTTATTTATTTATTTATTTATTTATTTTACTTATTGGCTGCATTGGGTCTTCGTTGCTGCACGTGGGCTTTCTCTAGTTGCTGCGAGCAGGGGCTGCTCTTCTTTGTGGTGCACAGACTCCTCATTGTAGTGGTTTCTCTTGTTGTGGAGCACAGGCCCTAGGCATGTGGACTTCAGTAGTTGCGGCACATGGGCTCACGGGCTCTAGAGCACAGGCTCAACAGTTGTGGTGCACAGGCTTAGTTGCTCCGTAGCATGTGGAATCTTCCCAGGGCAGGGCTCGAACCTGTGTCCCCTGCATTGGCAGGCGGATTCTTTACCACTGTGCCACCTAGGAAGTCCCAGGAATGTGTTTCTATTCTTTCCGTAGCTGTGATTTTTCTGGGTGAAGTTTGTTTGCATAATACTTCCATATTTAAATTCAAAAGACATATTACAGACCTTCTGATATGCAGAGTACTCTTCTAGGCTTTGAATGTAAAAAGAATGAGACAAGTCTTCTCCCCTTGATGAACTTGTAGCCTAGTGAAAGAGAAAACAGATACTGCATGAATTATTGCAATATAAAGCAAAACTTAATGTGTCCAAGCAAAATATATAGCCTGTGCTATCAGCATGCAGAGGAATGAGAGATTAACTCCAGTTGGAAAACTTAACTCTCAGGAGGACTTCATGGAGGAAGTAGCATTTATATTCAACAGGTAGAGGTAGAGGGGAGTGGAATTCCACTTGTTTTGAGGAAATAACATGAACAAAGGCCTGAAGGTGGGAAAATGCAACTCATTTTGGGAAAGCAGGAAACAATCCTTTCTGACTGAAGTTTTGCCTGTGTTCAAGGTGATGAATCTGTGAAGGAAATTGTGGCCAGATTTATGAAGGCCTTGAATGGGGTAGCAAAGATTTTCGTCTCTATGCTGACGGGTAAAGTGGAGCCAAATAGATTTTGAGCATAGTAGTGATGCGATCATATCTTTATTTAAGGGAGATAACTGAAAAGATTAAGGATGAAGTGAGCAATGGATTAACGGGAAAAGAGATTGGAATTAGAGATCTCAGTTAGGGTGCTTAGAAGTTCAGATGAGAGACAGTAGGGCTTAGTTGAGGGCAGTGAGAGAGAGTAGGAAGGAGTTAAAAAATCAGAGAATCATTTTGGATATGGTGTAAATAATGATAAATATTTCACTTGGAAGTGCAATAATTTAATGACAGATTAGTTTCCAGACTCAAGATGCATTTTGTAGATAGAATTCAGATGATCTAGCAACCAATTGGTTATTCAGGAATAATTTTAACATGCTATTTTAAATTAATTCATTAACAGTAGCAATTATTTTCTTCAGTCTTCTGTGGTGCCTGGGTATCTGATGTGGCCATCAGTTTAAGTTCTAGTACTGCAGGTGTGACCTATCTGGGTGTAAAATCTGTAGGTTACCCACAAGGTTTATTGAAACCACTTTGCTAGCATATCTGGCTCCTCCTAAAGCTCATGTGAGAATGAAAATATAAAAGTGCTGTTTTAAGTGGTTACAACAATATCTTGATTGAAGAACTTTGTATTTTTAAAGAATTTTCGTTCTTTTATCATATCCCATTCTTTCAACAACTTTCACACAATGAATATTACATATTACACATTTTAGAAGCTTGGGAAAACTGAGAAACAAGATTAAGTGACATTTCTAAGATTATACAGAGCTAGTATAGAGAAAGCAAGAGAGTGCTTGACTTTCGATTATTAGCTACTTTAAAAAATTTTTTTAAAGTGTCCTTTTGGTTTTTTTTAAAAAATTAATTATTTTATTTATTGATTGTGCTGGGTCTTCATTGCTGCACATGGGCTTTCTTTAGTTGCGGTGAGTCAGGGCTACTCTTCATTGTGGTGCACGGGCTCCTCATTGCTGTGGCTTCTCTTGTTGCGGAGCACTGGCTCTAGGTGCGTGGGCTTCAGTACTTATGGCACACGGACTCACTAGTTGTGGCTCACAGGCTCTAGAGCACAGGCTCAATAGTTGTGGTGCACAGGCCTAGTTGCTCCGCGGCATGTGAGATCTTCCTGGAGCAGGGATCCAACCTGTGTCCCCTGCATTGGCAGGTGGATACTTAACCACTGTGCCACCTAGGAAGTCCCTTAGCAACTATTATGTGACAATGTTACTCTGCTTTTACTAGTTTCCCTTTTGTGTGACATAGTTTTAGTAGAATAACTATGCATAGATATCCCAGATAACTTCTTCGTTCCCTTCAATTCAATTAAATAACACGAGTATATCAATAGCATACTTTTGGCATTAAAAAAAAACACAGTTTTTTTTACCAACAGTTTGCAGTCTTAGATTTAGATGGAATTTTGCTTTTACGTTAAAAATCTTTGTGTGCTGATTAGGAAATGTGAAACTCTCAATCAGGTTTGAGTCACACCCTTTTTTATTTGTGGAATAAAGATCATTTCTTTGTATCAGTTGGCATTGCATTTTGCTATAATGTTCTAGTGATGTTCTTGTTGGAATCACAGTTCTAGGCATTGCCTGACCTCATCAGTAGTCTATCTTCCCCTGACTTTAGATGAGAGTTTATGGGTTGTTTTACATTTGTTATCCTTTTCACTCTGTTGAGAGGATCCTTCCCCTTGCACTGTTATGCTTTATCTCTAATGTCCCTCTTTTTGGGTGTGTGTATATATTTCAAAGTCCTATGACTCTGTTTTCTTTCTTTTTGAGTTATCTGTTTCTTCCCTGACCTCATGTACACTTCCTGGTTACAGGATCAGAAATACTACCAGAACTACCAGGATACCTCTGAGTGTGAAATTGTACAAATGCTTATATCTGTCTCTGTCACTTTCTAACCTAACAACATTGTGTTTCTAGTGGGTTTTTCTTCTAGTATGTAGAGTGCTTCTGATTTACTTTTTCTCAGGTTGTCTCACTACTTTCATCTCCATCTTTCCTTTTTGGATTGCATACGTATTTCGAGGCACTGACTTATTTGGCACTGACAATGAGGCTATTGATTTTGCTCACGGAATCCCAGTCATTCCCTTCTTGTGGACCAAGTTTATTCAGACACTGGTTGGAAAAGTGCACTTTCAGATACTTTTATTATTTTCCTTTACTTATCAACAGTGATTTGCTTTTATTTACTTGAGTCATGTGTACGTAAGTCAGCTCTGAGGCTCTAAACCTCAAAGTTTAGTTCTCAAATTTTCTTGGTTCATGGTGTCTTTAGTGTGTCAGTAATTTTTTCACAGAGGGTCTGGTCCAAAAGAAATACCTAACAGTTCACTTCAATTCTTAGTTTGCGTCAAACAACTTAAGTTTTATGTACTAAAAACTTAGCAGCTTTTTGAAAAAAATAATATAGATAAATTGAAAGTAGAACCATTACTTCAATTTCATTCTTAAATGATCACAATTGCTAATGATATGTGTGTGCCTTTTGGACATTGTACAACTTTTTCAAACACTGAAAACAGATTGTCTATTGCAATCTTCATTTTCTGTTCCACACTGATTTTAGGTTTGTTGCCTTTTACCACTACCACTGAAAACCAGCTTTGCGAAGATATGATGTCATAGAAATGAATGTAGTATGATATAACGTTGAAACTACTTTTGTCCTTCCTTCCTTCCTTCCTTCCTTCCTTCCTTCCTTCCTTCCTTCCTTCCTTCCCTCCTTCCCTCCCTCCCTCCCCTCCTCCCCCCTCCCTCCCTCCCGCCCTCCTTTCTTTCCTTCTTTCTTCCTTCCTTCCTTTCTTTCTTTCTTTCTTTCTTTCTTTCTTTCTTTCTTTCTTTCTTTCTTTCTTTCTTTCTTTCTTTCTTTCTTTTTCTTTCTTTCTTTCTTCACCACACTGCGTGGCTTACAGGATCTTAGTTCCCTGACCAGGGATCGAAACTGGGCCCTGGCAGTGAAAGTGTGAACTTCTAACCACTGGACTGCCAGGGAATTCCCATGAGCTATTTTTAATTTGTCTTCGTGGTTTACAGTATGATCAACAGATGTCATGTAGGGCTGTGTTTCTCTTAAAACAGTTAAAATATCTATTAGTATTTCTATGAGTTCTCTATGGCACATTAGCGTACCTTGGTGCATAATGTAAACTATAGCTCTTCGCACTTTTCTTTTGTCTATCATGACAAATGTTTTTCTGGTATATATCAAAGTGTCTGGAAGATGGTAGGCGCTCATTAAATTTTGGTTGGTTTCCATTGTCCTTAGGCAAGCATTTGTTTCATGGAAGTTGGGACAAAAAAGAACATATATACAATCTACAGTTCTTGTATAAGACATATTTTAAAGTGCAATACTTTGCTGTTATGTTTCACCATGCTTTTTGCTTTCCTCTTAAATGAATTCTGACAATTGTAAGATACTCATATGGGCTTGTCAAAGGCATAGTTGAAAACCTTAATCTCCTCCCATTTGTTTTTAATGTGAGGAACTCATCTTAGACATCAGTTCTAAGAAAAACAATTAGAGAGAAATTATGATGCAGTGGTCCTTTCTTAAATGTTATTTTGCAACTTGGCTAGCTCCTGTGCTTTTAAGTTTTAGTAGCATAATAGCCTTATTTCAAGGTAAACACTGGAAGGCAAGTGTAGCTTCAAATTTCTTATTGTTAGTTGACTGAGTCACCTTATTCTGGTTCACCACTGCAGACAACCAAATTGGGAATAAGAATTTAGTTGGAGGATACAAGGGGTAACATCTGCTTTGCCAGCATTCTACTCACTGAATATTCTGTTTGTAGAGTTCAGGTAATGCAATCAAAGAAACAGGTAAAGCCTGGGTATATAAAAATCTCCTTTTGAGAAGATTTTGATACATTACAATTCTGTTTTGACTTGGCTGGAATTTTTTTTGCTTAAAAAAATTGATTTAATCCTCCCTAAAGTGTTAAGTGCTAACTCAGTGTTTTACTAATTGTGCAAAAGGAACATCAGGTGGTTGCTGAGGATGACACTGTATGGGTGGGAGCATTGGTAACTGAAACTGTGGTAAACTTTGTAGCTCCATAGTCATCATCATCCATAGCAACATGTGATTTTGTGATAGAAGAACAGACAAATAAAATTTTAAAGAAAAAAATATTATTAGTTCTGAGGAAAGAGTTTAGGTTGCTTGTAAACTGCAATGCAATAAGGAGGTATTGTTTAGAATGAAGCCCCTGCTATATTATAATCATCAAAGAAATATATTTGTATATATTTCCTTGGAAACTTACTTTGTTTCCTCTTACCATCCTTTTCCCTGAAAATCATCTCAAATTGTTAACTTATTTTTTTATTCAACAGAATCAGAATCTTAACTGTGAGAAAAATTTTTTCTAGGTTTTGTTATATTTTCCTTCAGTTAGCCTGAAAGAAGGATTGGTTACTGTCGCCTGCTCTTGATCAGTTTACCTACACTGGAAAATGGAGAAATAAAATTAATTGCTATATCAGAAATGCCTCTGTAATGGATCTCAAATGTGAGACAATGGTGATACTAGTCCCCAAGATGTGATGACATATAGCAACAATTATGACAACATATAAGTTCAGAATAACCTACCTACAAGGGTATTTTATAGGAAGCAAGAGCCAGGGTGTTAACAATCATAATTTTCCCTAAAAAGATGAGTTCTTATTAAAGTGAACTTTGATTAGTAAATTGATATACATCAAAATATTTCTTTTCACCAAGTAGGTTAACTAAATTGTCCTTTGTTTTTTATAGAGTCGCATACTGAAAAAAAATTATTGAAGACTCTGTACTAAGATAGTGTATGAATGTGCAAAAGGAAAGAGAAAACACTGGTTTACCATTAAGAGATTTACAATCTGAAGAAATTGAAAACAGTTATTAAAACATATTAAAACAGTTTAAGAGTTGCTCTGTTCATGTAGGTGCTTAATTAATATATGTTGAAGGAAAAAAAATACAGTTGTACATAGGATGAAGATAAATAAGGCCATTGACTCCAACTAGTTCAGAGTAATAGATTTTCGATTTGAAGAAACAAGTGAATAAGTATTGATAACTAACTGCAGGGTTAAATGTAAATTCAGGAGCTTGTAATCTTTAAAGTTTGTGAACAAATGGGTCAGAACCATGCTGCAATCTATCAATTTGAGAATTAACAGCTTCTGAATTTTGAGAGTGGAAACTTTTTCCTTTTTCAGATGTCCTTCATTCCTGTTTGTTCTGATATGACATGAGATTGGTAAATCTTTCATACTTTCCATGATTGTACTCAAAATGAGGTCTGTAGATAGTTGAATTAGCTTAAAAGACAGATATGAGATTAACTGAAATGAAAGATACTCATAAAAGCCATGATAAAGTTAGATTCTAGAATGTTAAAGTGAAATGTCCTGTTTAAATGATCTAGGGTGCTGCTGTGTTCATTGAGTTGTTTTTTACAGAGAAAGGGGTCTAGTAAATGATCTGCTTGAGTCAACTGATTTTACAGCATTCATTTTACTTTGTTTTTAAAAGAAATTTTATTGAGATATAATTGACATACAATGAACTGTGTACATTTAAAGTGTACAGTTTGACATTTTTTCTTATTAGTAATGTATATATGGCAATCCCAGTCTCCCAATTCGTCCCCTCCACCCCACCCCCACTTTACCCCCTTGGTGTCTGTATATTTGTTCTCTACATCTGTGTCTCTATTTCTGTCTTGAAAACCAGCTGATCTGTACCTTTTTCTGTATTCCGCATATATGCATTAATATACGATATTTGTTTTTCTCTTTCTGACTTACTTCACTCTGTGTGACAGTCTCTAGGTCCATCCATGTCTCTACAAATGTCCCAATTTCGTGCCTTTTGCAGTCATTTTAGTTTTGCATGAATGGTTAAGTCAGCTGGGAGAAAGAATTATTTCTCAAGTATGCCTAGTAAATATAAAATAAAAAATTATTTAAAATTACAAAAAAAGGGAGTATATTGTTTCGTAGACCTGTCTGGGTGTAGACGTGACTTGTTCTCCTGTCATGTATTTGATCTTATTCTATAGTATTTACGCTGGCATTCATTAGTGCAAGACTAAAATACCCCTATTTATACGTCAAAGACTGTAAGGACTTATGTGAAACTCAGTTCCAAAATAAATGTATATATTTATTTAAATAGGTTTTATGTATATATGGTACAAATTTATAAAGGTATGGAAGGTGTAGAGTAAAAAGTTGATCTACTTATTTCCTGCAAGTTCTTCAGTTTCTCAGGTTCCCTCCCTGAAAGCCATGTCTATAACCAGTTTCTTATGTATCCATCTAGAGATATACTATGAGATGCTTTTTTAACACAAGTGGTATTCTTAACACAGATGGTATTATATTATACATATTTGTCTGTATCTTGCTTTTTTCATTTCCACAGTATATATATTGAGGATATACCTATCAGGATATATAGAGCTTTCTCATTCCTTTTAACTGACTACATAATATTTCAGTGTATTAATATACTATAACTTATTTAACCCTTGTCTTAAATGAACTTTTTGGTTGGTTCTAATCTTTTGGTATTATTACTAACAATATTGCATTGAATATCCTTTATGTTCATGTACAAATACATCTGTAGGAAAAATTCCTAGAAATGGAATTGTGGGTTAATAATTATACGTAATTTAAAGTTTAAATAGGTGTTATCAAATTTCCTTTAGTAGATGCTGTGGCCGTTTGTACCCCTAACAATAATGTTTGAATGCCTGTTTCTCCATACCCCAGACCATCTGGGTGAAAACTGTATCTTATGGTTTTAATTTGTGTTTTTACCTTTTGATATTAGATTGCTTATTTTACATTTAAATATCAGGCATTTAAGAAAAACTTATTTTTAACCCTTGTATTATGGAAAATAATAGCCAAGTAGAAAGGTGCACAAAATGTTTTATCATAAAGTGAACATGTGAACCTGTAACCACGAGCCAGGTTAAGAAATAGACTATTTCTAGAATCCCTGAAATCCTTCATGTTTCTCTGCCAAGCAGTACTCAACTTCCTCCTCCAAAGCTAAAGTTGTCACTTCTTTGCTTTTCTTTATAGTTTCATGTCCAGAACATGTATCCCTAAACAACATAGTTTTGGTTTGCCTGTTTTCTGTACTTTATATAATTGGAATCATACATTACATATCCGTTTGTGTCTGGATGCTTTCATTTCATTTTATACTTCTGAGATCTATCTTTGTTATTTTGTATAGCAATAATTTTCTCATTTTCACTGTTGTATAGTATTCCACTGTATGACTACTATATCACAGTTTACCCATTCTATTATTGATAGACACTTCCAGTTTGGGGCCAATATGAATAATGCTGCTATAAGCATTCTTGTATGCTTGGCTACATCTCTTTTGGCTAAATACATAAAAATGGAATTGCTAGATCATAGGATGTGGTATTTTTATCTATATTAGATAATGCCAACTGTTTTACAATGTATGCTTCTACCAGCAGTACATAAGAGTTGCTGTTGTCATACACTTTCTCCCATTGTTGGGATTATCAGTCTTTGTAGTTTTAGCATTCTGGTGAGTGCGATGTAACCTTTCATTATGATTTTAATTTGCATTTCTCTAAATATTAATGAAGTTAAGCACATTTTTGTGTGTTTATCGGACATTTGAAAATCCTCTTTTGTAAAGTTCCTTTTTAAGTTTTTTCTGGCCTTTGTTTCTATTTAATTGTTTATCTTTTTCTTACTGATTTGGAGGAATTCTGAATATATTTTGGATTCAAACCATTTTATATGTTGTCTTAGTTTGAGTGTCAGCAAAAGTAGAGCCTGTGACAAGGACCGGAGTACAGATAGCTCTTTGGGAGCGATCTTAGAAAGTCAAAGAGAGGGAATGGTGACAGTGAGTCAGGGAAGAAGGAAAAGCCATTATTAAGGTCACTCACTGTAGGCATTAGATTCTTGATTTCTCTAGGACCTCTGAGAAGAGCACAGAATGCCTTCCTGAAGGAAGGGGGTCTGGAGCAGTTATTTAGTATGATTCAGAGTTCCCTCTAGGAACATTTTCTCCCCCAATGTCTAAGCTGAGCTTACGTTGGGCTAAATGTACTCCCAAAGCCGTCAGAGAAGGACCTGAAACAGAAATTGGCAGGATGTACAGTGAGCACTTAAGATGAAATACTTGCCAGAACCAGTTAAGCCTGCGCTCACATGTAACTGTCTATTACAGGTCTGGCTAAAATCAGAAGTGGGTCCAGGAACTCTTAAGTAGGGGCACCAATGTTTTCAATGTCTTAAGAAATCTTACCTTGAATTCATGAGGACGTTCTTAAACATTTTTTGAACAGTATGATTTGTTTGAGAAGGTGATAAAAGGTATAGATAATTTCCCCAGGAAAATAGACGTGCTTGTGTACAACTTTGAGGTTTTCATGGAACCTTTAAAATCTTTCCATGGAGCCCCTAGAGGTTCATTGATCTCAGGTTCAAAATCTCAGGTTATTGTTTTACTTTCAAATTTGGATCTATAGACCACCTGGAACTAATATTTTAGTATGATGTGAGGAAGGGTCAAGTTTTGTTTTATTTTTCCATATGGATGTCTAATCGACCCAGGATTATTTATTGAAAAAAGTAAACAAACAAAATCAACCCCATCCTTTCCCCACTGCTTAGTAGTGCCAACTTATAACTTTGTTGTAAATCAAGTACCTATATCTGCTTAGTTTCTTCTTTTTCTTCTGGGCTCTTGATTCTGTTCCTTTGGAGTGTTTTCCCCCCACCCAGGGCTGATTCCTTTCTGTCCTAATTACTATTGCTTTATAATAAGTCTCAATATCTGGTAGACCAAGTCTATCCTTTGTGTTCTTCTTCAAGATTTTCTTAGCTTTCCTTGGATTTTCATATGAATTTTGGAATCAAGTTAGCAAGTTATATATACACACATGCACCAAACTGCTGGAATTTTAATTGTAATTCCATTGAATCTATAGATTAATTTGTGAAGTAGACTTCATTACAATTTTGAGTCTTCCAATCCATGAGCGTAGAATACAAACTTGCCAAACTCACTTATTATTTTTCTGTAGATCCTTTTGAATTTTCTACCTTATAAAATCATATCGTCTGCATATGAGGACAATTTGATTTCTTTTTTTTCAGTTCTTATACACTGTATTTCATTTTCTTGCCTTTTTTTACTGTTCAAGACTTCTGATACAATGTTAAAGATAGAAGCAATAATGATGAGTCCCCTTGTTGTACTCTCGATCTGAAAGAAAAAAATTTCAACATTTTACCATTGAGTATGATTTAATGATATTTGCTTAAAAATAATGTTTACTATGCAGTTGTTGCAATTGTTTGGTGCACCCTTCTAAATACGTCAATTAAGTCAGATTTGCTGATCGTATTTTTTAAATCTTTATTTTTCCTATTTTTTTTTAGTTCACTTATTATGTCAAGAAAAGTATTTAGAATTCTTCGCTCTGATTATGAATTTGTCTATTTTGCTTTATATTTATACCAAATTTAGCTAAATATTTTGAGACTATATCATTAGGTTCATAAAAATTTAGAATCATATTTTAACACATATAAGTTTATATATAATTAATGAATTGACTCTTTTATTGTTAACTATGATCTTTATCTCTAGTAATACACTTCGCCTTTAAGCCATTCTTGTTTGATATTATTAAAAGTTTTCTTTTGGTTAGTGTTTGTATGTTAAATTTTAAAAAATCCACTTTTTGTTATCTTTTTAGTATTCTTGTGGTTTATAACTGTCTCTTATAAGCCACATTTAATACGGATTTTAAATCTGGAGTATTTGTCCATTTACATGTAATCTCTGAACATCCTGTGCATCATACTTACAACTCTAGCATGCCCTATGCTGCCCTATCCTCCAACTGCTTCACTTTTGTCTAATATCATTTACCATCATCTAAAATACTATTTACTGTATAACAAAGGGAGTTCAACTCGAGGATGGATGATGTCTTAGAGGACTGGTACAGGGAGGGTGGGGGGGGAAGTCGAGGGAGGGAGGGAATACGGGGATATGTGTATAAATACAGATGATTGAACTTGGTGTACCTCAAAAAAATAAATAAATAAATAAAATGGAAAAAAAAACTAAAAAAAATAAAAAAAAATACTATTTGTATTACTTGTTTTTTTTTTTTTTTATTGTTTGCCTCCCCATTGGAATGTAAACTCAATGAAGGCAGGGACTTTTGCCTATTTATTTATATATCCACATCACTAGGTGATAGGCATTCAAAGTTTTTTTCCAAAACAATGACTCAATAAGTTGCACTCTGCATGCTCTTTTTGGAGATTTCTGAAGACATTAATGTATAAAGAATTTCTACAGACACAAAATTTGTTCAACCAAGAATTTCCTAAACTTTATTTTTAAATTGAAATATAGTTGATTTACAATGTTGTGTTAATTTCTGATTAAGTTATTTTTACCTAAACTTTTATGATCATAGAATTTTATTGAGGTGTAACTTCTACTAATGTCTCAGGAAATGAGTGTTCCATAGAGCATGCTTTGAAAACACTGATTTAGAAGATTTGAAAATAGAAGACGTTTTCCTAGGAGATCATAGTTTAGAGAGCCATTTAGAGGATAGCCAGTTGGGGAGCCCACTAATTCAGGGTTCAGCAAACTATGTCCAGGTGGCCAAATCTGGCCCACTTCCTATTTTTGTAAATAAAATTTTGTTGGAACATATCCATGCCCATTTATTTATATATTTTCTATGGCTGCTTTTGCTCTGTCAGAGTTGAGTAGATGTGACAGAGATCATATGGGCCTCAAAGCTTAAATTATTTACTTTCTGACATTTTATAGAAAGAGTTTGCTGATCCCTGTTAATAAATGCCAAAGAAATTGTTGTGCACTTACTACTTTGTGAGCTCAACATGTTTGTTACATATTATGTAGATAATCCCATTTAGTTATTCTAAAAATATTTTGAGGTAGGTAATATGATTAATATTATTTTACAGGTGAGGAAACTTAGTGGCAGAGAAATTAAATAATTGCCCACGATCACACATCTAATAAGTTACAGGGCCAAGGTTTAAACCTAGGTCTGCCTCCTAGCCTTCATTCTTTCTCACTATACTAGCCTGCCTCTGGTTCCTGTTGTTCTAGCGGAATGTGAATTAATGGAATAAATAGTAAAGAAGGTTAAAAAAACTCATACCGTGCAATATAATTGTTACTCTGGGAGTTGAGCTATGCAAGAACAGATGATTTTATTTTATTTTGAGGTTCTGTGTGCTTACGATTACTTGAGCATAGGAATAATAAATATTATATTCTTTTAAGGTCTATATTTGCAGAATAAAGTTTAAATAAGTTCCCAGATGTAAACTTTGTATTTTCATACACTCTTACTATTTTAGGTTGATTCTGATACTTAAATCTTCATTTATAATTTAAAAAACATTCTTCTTTCACTCTGATTAGTCTTGCATAGACTTTATCATAATACAAAGGAGAGAGTAAGTAAATATTTTAAGGGCAACCATGCCCATAATAGTAATAATTGCTACCATTTATTGAGTACAGTAAGTGCCAGGAGACTGTACTAATTGATTTACCCTTATTATCTCATTTAATCTTCGCAATAAATCTGTGAGGCAGTATAATATTATTGTGTACCTTTTATAGATGAGGAAACTGAAGTTACTTATCAAGGAAAAAGTAGTTTATCTTATTCTGTACTTCACAGGAATATTGCTGATTCAGGAAGTTAGGGAATTCTATTGGCTAAATTAAAACTTTATTATACAGTAGAGTGGATGTGTGCCACATGAGCATTTTCCCATGCTATCAACTAGGATTCTAAGTGAAAATTTTAATTAACACATAATATTATGCCTGGCAATGGGCTGTATTTTACTTAAACTTTCCCTCATTTTTGGATATAGGATATAGAATTCACATTACTAATTAAGGAGATTTACTTGCATGCTAATTATAGTTCAGAAAAAACTCTTTGAAAGTTGGTCAAGATAATGACATTTGCAAGTGTGAACTCTGTATAAAAGAGAATTGTATACATTTTTCCAGCTTAATTAATTTTTTCCACTTAAAAATGTTCAGCATTATGGAAATTTGTAAAAGTACAAAAAGTAGAAAGAAAAAGAATTTACTCCTAGTCCCATACCTAGTGGCAGCCTTTGTTAACAGCTTAATAGTTCCTCACAGTTGTTTTCTTAAGCATCGGCTATTTTTTAAAGGTATGTAAATATAGTTTTTATTCCTTTTTTTTGCTTCACATTATGACATAAGCATTTTCCCGTGCTATTACCCAGGGTTCTAAATAAAAATTTTAATAGCCACATAATTTTATGCCCAGTGAGTGGGTGATATTTTACTTAGACTTTCTCTTATTTTTAGATATAGGTTAAAATTATTATTATTATTGCCATTTTATCTCTTTTATTCTTTTGCATTTTAAATTATAAAAGTAATCATGCTCATGTCCAAAATTCAAATATGGAAACTTGTAAAGTGAAAAGTCAAGATCTTTGTTCCACTATGAAGAGTTTTCTGGGTATCCCTTTAGAATTTTTCTATGCCTATGTAAGCACATTTATATCTATCCTTATTTTACATAAATAGGGTCTATAACCTGCCTCTTTTTTTTTGCTCTTTTAAATAGTACTGGAATAAATATATTATGCAAAAATTATTTTTGTGTTTATGACTGATTCCTTAAGATCGATTTCTAGAAGTGGAGCTGGGTCAAAGTGATGGACATTTTGAAGGAAGACTCTTGCTAAATTTGGCAATTTAAAACACTGCTATTTTAGGGAGAGTATGCTAATATCACCAAATAATAGATCATGCTATTTTTATGGATATAACATATTTACATACATTATTTGTGCATCTATAATATGTATATGCACATACACAGAATTTTTTTAATCAGGGTAGATCTAGTCATTTTTCCCTCTACAGTAGGTTTAAACCTACCATTTTAGATTTAGCATCGTTATTCCTACTTACGTTAGTTAGGGTTATCTTTTTCAGCATCATTTTTTAGGGTTATAGTTTGGTATAAAAACGTTGTGTTTGAATCAATTAAATCTTTACCTAATTTTTAATTTATTTAAAAATAAAAATCATTTCTTTTCTGATTATACAAAAAAAGAATGTCAATGCATGAAAAAAATTCAGACAATAAGGAAATGAATAGAGAAAAAAAGAAAACTTCAATGATAATCTCAGTACTCATTAATAATCTTTTGCTGCATATCCTTTCTTTTTCTACTTATGCACAGATATGAGTATAGATATAGATATGAACACTCATAAGTAACATTTTGCTGTATATCCTTTTTATGTGTTCATATGCATACATACCCATATAACAGTTATATGTTTTTATGTAATTGAAAAAAATTACATATGCTTCTTCAGCCTTTTTTCCCCTCAGTAACAATATGCTGTGAGTATCTTTCTTTTTGATAAATATGGATTTTTGTAATGACTGCATTGCAATCTATTTTGTGGTTGTACCCTACTTATTCAAATATTGATTAATCATTGGTTGTCTCTGGCTCCTTCCTATTATAAACAACACTTCAATGAACATTTTTGTACATATGCTGTTTACGCACTTGTCCAATAATTTCCTTAGGATAAAATAGAAGTAGAATTTTTGTATAAAAGGACATATACATTTAAAATTTGAATGTATTGGAAAGAATATCTTTTACATTTTTCTTATGCTTCTCCATATTGTTTGAATTTTATCTATAAGTGATATAGGGGATGAAGAATTGTCAAACTGTCCTCCAGAAAGGTTGTGCTATATTACATCCTTACCAGTGAATGAGAGTGCCCAACTCCTCATGCTAAAGAACATTATATATTAATAATATTTTAAATCTTTGTTATCTTGTATTGAGATATGAATCATTGTATTACTTAGCATCTTAAAAATTAATTGTGATATTGAATCATTCTTTAGCTTATTTTCTTTTTCCATTTTCTCATTTGTAAATATTCAATTTATTTTTGTGGCCTATTTTTCTATTTTTTTCTTATTGATTTGATGTTCCCTTTTGTCATACCATACTAAAAATATACTTTTTTTTTCTGGTCTGTGGTTTATCTTTTAACTTTGGTAATGGTCTTTTTTTTTTTAATACAGAAATTTTAAATTTTCAATATAGTCAAATTACTAATCTTTTCCTTGTTTTAATGTCATGCTTAGGTATTTCTTATCTAAAGATTATACAAATAGTCACTTAGATTTTCTTGAAGATTACTTATCTTTTTAGTTTTTACATTAAAAAATCCATCTGGAATTTATTTTAATGTAAAGTGGAGGTAGAGATTCAATATTATTTTTTCCAAACGTCTACTCATTCCCAGCATCATTTGTTGAATAGTTTATCATTTCTCCACTGATTTGAAGTGTCACTTATATCACAGACTAAATTTTTCTACAAATTGTCTATTTCTAGATTTTCTGTTGTTTATTGATCGGCCTATTATTCCTGTGCCAATAATATATTCTTTGAACTTTTGTACTTTACATTACACATTTTAAATCTAAAATTTACTTAGATTATTTTATTATTGGAAAGGAATTAAACTTGTATATTTAATTTTAGAAACCATCTCAAATTTAAAATATTTGTTTAATGTGCGAACTAGTATCATTGACCTTGGAATATTTCTCTTTAAGTTTTGAAAGTTTCCTTATTGTGTGTGATAGATGTTCTAAATATTTTCTTTTTTTTTTAGAAGAAAGACTCCTCTGCCCAGTAAAATTGTTCTGGGAAGCTACTCTAGGGTAGAGAATGCCGGAAACAGACTTTGAATTATAGGCTGATGTGTGCACTTGGCATAGTGTCTGTCCCAGAGAAATATGATGGTTGAAGGGCAAGAGTAGGATCAATGTATAGAAATGTTGGGATTTAGAATCTCCTAAACAAAGCTCTTTTATCATTAGAACCAATAGGTTTTGAAAGAGCTAGGATCTGAAATATTAAGGAATGCTACTTAAATGAAACATGGAAAGTACACTAGCTTTGGAACCAGAGATTGTGAATTTGAGTGCCAACTGTGCCACTTACCACCTTTGTAAATATTTAATCCCATTGAGTTTCAGTCTTTTCTTTTTTTAAGATGAGGATAGTAATCCCATCACAAAGCAATTATGAAGATTTAATGAAAAAATAAATATCAACTTATTGCTTAATAATGCCTAGTTTTCTTTGTTATTGTGAATTCTGTAGGAACAGCATTGATAGGGATGAAATTTAGGGCTGGATTTGAGTATTAGAGAGCCCTGTGCATTTCTTCCATCTTCTCACATTAAAAAGGCAATGGTTTTTGTGCCAGTGGTGGCATGAGAGCAGTAATGTAGGGAAATGAAAATTAGGTCTTGTGTAGCAGAGTATTTTTCCTAAATATATCTACACACACAGAGACACAGAAACACACACAGACACAGACACAGACACACACACAGACACACACACACACACACACACACAGAGTCCCATCAATCTCATTGTGAATCAATCAGAGAAAAAAAGTGAAATTAGGAAAATTCCAGGATAAGAAGTATACAGGAATTGGTGGTTGAGTGGAGTTGGGGGAAATGGGCAGGTACCGGCACCAGAGAAATATATTTCACCCAGGTATTTAACCTCTTTCCAATTTTTGAAGTGTCTTTTGTCAAATGAGTTAAGTGTGAGAGCAAAGTAGTGAAAGTGACATGGTATGAGACGAGTGAATGCTAACTATCCCATTTTACAGATGAAGTAACAGGAGACATTTATGTTCCTCATAAAATAGACATGAGTCCAGTAATTGGAAACTCTGACTGAAAATGAAAGCTCTGTCACCAACTTGTCATGTAGTCCTAAGTGACTTATGTGCCTGTAAACTTGGGTGCATCTCATCCTGCTATTCCTATTTTTCACTTAGCAAGTGAGGCATCACTCTGAGAGATGCCAGGCCAGATCTTGTCTGGACTTCACAGTGAAATCTTTAAATTGTTATGAAAGACATACAGTAAAAGGATGAGCAGGATCTCTCTACATGATTCTCTTCATTTGTTTCTGTGTTTTTGAGAGTGAGCAAAAGACTTAATTACATCTGCAAAGGACTAATCCATGTAAGTTTCCTGTGGACATGCAGTGTGTAGTTTTTGAGTATGATGATGGGGTAGCATTGCCAAGGTCATGTACCCTTAAGACATTCTTCTTTAAAAACTGGGTGGTTATATTAGCCACCTGGTCATTTTTGTAAGTTGTGACTTGGACACATTTCAACAAAATCTCAGGGAAAAAGCAAAAAGGGAAATACATTTATAGAAGACATATCCCATCTAGGAAGCATTTTCTTATCTCTAATCCTCACAAAAGCCTTGGGAGGTAAATGGCAACATCCTCATTTTCTATACATATTTTTTATTTCAGAAAATTGTATTACATCGTTTTATAATTAGTTTTCTTTAATGTATTTAACACAAAGCTGTAACTATTTGTCTCTTTTACTAGGTTGTGAACTCCTTGAAGTCACCAACTCTCTATGTCATTCATTTTTGTTTTTCCAGTGCTTAACACAGTGCTGGCATAGAGCAAACATTCAGTAAATGATGAGTAACTATGACTTACTTCAGGAATTAGGACTCTTAGATAATTAGTCCATAGTCACCAAATCTTTATTTTACTCTTCTTTTAGCATCTCTCCTCTTTCAATTTCTATCCTGAATTGAGAAATGCTTAAAAAATATGAAGTGCAGCATACATGCTATGTAGCAAGTTCAGACCATGCCGACTCTGCATTCATATAAATTGTTCTGGTCTGAATCCAGTTGATAATGCCGCTGTTATTTTTATAATCTCATCCTAAGTACATATTTGCACAACAGGCGGTGTCAATTCATCTGAGTAACTTGGTGTTATTTGCCTGATACTTTAAATTACAGAGCTCCATTACTGAAGTCATTATTTGTGGTTAAGAGGGAGTGGTACAGAGACTGGTAACAAGAAGAGTTTCTTAAAATTAGTATCACAACGGACCCTCTTAGATGTCTTTAAATTTATCTTGATTTAATTACCTAGAACAAGGATAAAGAACAACCTTGTCTCTTTTGTTTATCAATTTAGCCTATAGAAAATAGATTTTTTATTAAAAAAATATATGGTCTTAAAAATCAGTACTTATTTACAAACTTTTGTTAAATGATTGCTTTAAAAATGTTCTGCCATTTTATTTTGAGAGCAGGGTTCAGGGAGAGAAAACTCAGTGGGGATGGAATCCTCTCCTCATTCCAGGTATGATAATGCAACTGCAAATGTTGAGACTATTCTGCATATAATATTTATCTCATTGTGAATCCAAATTGTCAGTTGCTGGAGATTTGGGATTGTGCTTTATTGTTCTGAATCCCCAGAGATTCCAATACATGCTGTGCATCCTGTGGGCTTATCCTCATTTAACACAGTTGTCCTTTAGCCCAGAAGTTATTGAATTTTAGTGTGCATAGGAATCACCTGGGGGCTATGCTTTAAAATAAATTCCTAGGCCATACTTTCAGAACTACAGAATCAATAGGTAGGGGTGGGGACTCTTTAAAAAATTTTTGTTTTAATAAGGAGCCTGGTGCTTCTGAAATAGGGAGTCTGAGGATTATGTTTTGATAATCACTTTTTTCTCTAGTCCTGCTCACACGAGACCTTCTCTGACTTTTGTTATTAGGTTGATATCATGTATGTCTGAAATCAGTAAGCCTGCAAGAATAAAAGGCATATTAAAAAATAAATTAATAGGTGTTATTTCCAAGAAGTATGTTTTGGTAAGAAATCAGGGGAAGAAAGGAAGAAATAAAAGAGAACAAGTTTATTGAGTGAAAAGTTACAAAATATATTGCAAATTTCTTTTTGACCTGTTGCTAAATTTTTGTTTGATTCTGGTAAAGTGGACAAGCTGCCTTATGTTGTGTTTATGAAGTATATGAAATTTTTCTGTAATTAAGACCTCAAGATACAAGAGTTTTGGGGATTAAGTCACATGGTAATTCTGTAAATAGATTTTGGAAGTTTGTGATCTATATTACAGTCTTGGTTCATAGCAATAAGCTGCCTTTGTAAAGTGGAAGATACACTGTCTTCTCAATAATCTCATTCATTTTTCATGTAGATACTATTTTTATACTGACCATCCTTTTTTTTTTAAATGGGTTTTCTCCGATGTGTTTTTATTTTTATCAAAGTTTAAGAAACTAAAAAGGCTTATATGCATAAAGAACACATGTAATGCATGATGGCAATTGCCTGTCTCATCTGTCCTTCCCTCCCCCTCCCCACCCCCCCAGCTGTGCCCACCATAAACAGATGTGTTCAACTTTTGGTGCTTTTCCTGTTCTTCATTGCTACATTTCTTATATACCGACCATTTTATTCACAGATAGAGCTTCTTGAATTGTTATTTCAGATGATCAGTAAAGTGTTGGCAGTTGTGAAAACTTATCAAACTTAGTTCTATCTCAGATTTACTATTCTGCTACATATGCTGGAAGAGGTGAACTCACAGGCCTACGAAATGCAACATTAATTCCTCCTCTTCTGACCCAGAAATACCTTGATCCTGACCATCTATAATGTGTTAAAGTAGGATTAGGAAATGTTACATTAAAGTGTAAAGGTATACCTCCAGTGGGTGTGGATAAAATATAAAATTGTAGAATGTTGAAGTGGTAGTGACTTTAGAGGTATACAGCAGTTCTTGAATACCATCTACAGGCAGGTGGGCTTTAACAGTGACCTCTGGAGCTTTCAAAAAATTAGAAACTCTTGGCCCATTCACGGAAATTCCATTTAGTAGGTTTTGGGGTGGGGCTTAGACATTCAAATTTTGTAAAACCTTTCTAACTGATTATATAATCAGTTAAGTTTTGATACAGCTTTAAACTTAGTGTAAGAATTCTTTCTACAGCATCCCTGGCAAAGAGTCATCCAGCCTTAACTTTGACAAACTCCAGGAACAGATGTCTATTTTGCAAGGCAACTTATTATATTGCTTTTAAAGATTTGTTTGGACTGAGCTAAAATCCACTGCCTTGTAATTCCCACCCACTAGTATTATTTTTTCTTTTGGAAAGAAGAAAGGGTAACTTTCAACCACATTACACTCACTGTGCTAGATATTACCTTTCCTTTGTTGGCTGGAAAATATTAAACTAGATTCCTTAGCTGCAAATTCTCAGAGTAGATAAGCAGTTATCAAAATGTGGTCTGTAGACACATGGGGACCCTTGAGACCTCTTCAAGGGGTCTAAAAAGTCAAAACTATTTTCATCATAATACTAAGACTCTATTTGCCTTTTTTCACTGTGTTGACATTTACACTGAGGATGCAAAGCAATTTTGGGCAGGACTGCTGGTGCCTTAGCACAGATCAAGGCAGTGGCACCAAATTATGTCAGTAGTCATTGCATTTTTTATAATAATCACCATTCACAGAAAAAAAAACCCTAGTTTTCTCAAGACTGTTGCAGATGAAGCAGTACAAATTATTGACTTTATTAATTCTTGACCGTTAAATATAGTTTTAATACTCTGTGATGAAATGGGAAGTATGAATAAAGCACTTATGCTACCTACTCAAGTACCATAGTTACCTTGAGAAAAAGAATCACTTGTGTGATTGAGTTTTAAGCTGAACCAACTGCTTTTTTCATAGAACATCATTTTTACTTCAAAGAATGACTAACAGACACACAATGGTTATTCAAACTTTGGATATTTGGCAGATATATCCTCAAAAATGAGCAAAGTGAGCCTGCCATTTTAGGAAAAGCAACCGACACTATTTATTGTCAGTAATAAAATTTGAGCTTTCAAGAGAAGATTAGTTGTTTGGAAAACTTGTAGCCACCACCATGAGCTTTATGGCTTTCCAATATTTAAGAAAATTTCTGATAAGATTGGTGGTAATATTAACAAATGTGTTTTTAAAAAATGTCAAATAATGAAACAGTCAACATTTTGAAGACCTGCACAACCCAAGTGAACCAGTATTCTCCAAATGAATCAATGCGTGTGTTGCAAAATCATGTTAGGGTAAAAGATGCATTTAAAAACCAGCGGTTCTTAAAGTAACAGAATGTAAAAAGTTCATTGATATTGAGGTTTAAGATTCTATATTGCAGTTAACCTTTGAGAAACTGTTACTTGTCAAATTTTGATATAGTATTAAAGAAGAATAGCTACAATTATCTCAAAAAGCTATTAAAAACTCTCTCTTTCCAACTTTATGTGTATGTGAAGATGGATATTTTTCACATACTTCTGTCAAACCAACATATCACAACAGATTGAATGTAGTAGCACCTATGAGAATCCAGCTGTCTTTTATTGAACCAGACATTTGAGATATTAAAAAATGTAAAACAATGCCAGTCTTCTAATTTTTTGTTTTGTAAAATATGCTTGTATTTTAAAATTATGCTATTTGTGTTACCATGTAATAGGTTCATCACTAAATGATTATTACTTAATCATTTATTTTGTTTTAAATGAACTAAAAACTATGTAAATTTTTTCTTAGCTTTAGTTTCAGATGTAATAGCTATTGATAAGTATAACCATAGCTCTTTGGGACTCTAAATAATTTTTAGAAATGTAAAGGAGTCATGAGACCAAAGAGTTTGAGGATCACTGGATTAGATGATCTCTAAAGTTCATTGCAACTAACCATCTTTAGAACATGCAATGTTTTAATGTAACATGTTTCCTCTAAGATTTTTTAGCCATTCTCTTCTGAATGCTTGTCAACATCCCTTCTAAATTGTGGCCCTTAATACTGAAATCATATTGAAGATGTAGGTTGAACAGCATAGAATACATAAATAAGCAACTGGCAGTATGCTTCAGTAGTAACTATCTTTGGAAATTTTTAAGAATAGGGGAAATTCCTATTTCTTTGAGGAAATAGGTTCTTGTTCCAGGAAAGTGGAGTGTTACACTAGGTAGCATCTAAGTTGTCTCCCTTGATACATCAGAAATACTCTTACTTTCCACATATATGTGTTAGCATATGGTATTTGTTTTTCTCTTTCTGACTTACTTCACTGTGTATGACAGTCTGTAGATCCTTCCACCTCACTACAAATAACTCAGTTTCAACCTAGAAAAATGGTACTGATGAACATAGTGGCAGAGCAGGAATAAAGACACAGATGTAGAGAACAGACTAGAGAACACGGGGGTGGGAGAAGGGGAGGCTGGGACGTAGTGAGAGAGTAGCATTGACATATATACACTACCAAATGTAAAATAGAGAGCTAGCGGGAAGCTGCTGCATACACAGGGAGATAAGCTCAGTCCTTTGTGACGATCTAGAGGGGTGGGATAGGTAGGGTGGGAGGGAGGCTCAAGAGGGAGGAGATACGGGGATATATGTATACATATAGCTGATTCACTTTGCTGTACAACAGAAACTAGCACAACACTGTAAAGCAATTATACTCCAATAAAGATGTATATATAAAAAAAGAAATACTCTTGCTTTAGAAGAGGTAAATATCAATAAATAAAACCTCATTTTCCCCTTCACTATATGTGATATTCTTAATTATTAGCAATTGCATTTTTTAAAAAATTGTGCATTACCTTAGTATCAGTTCCTTTGCAAGATGAATTTCACGTTTCATTTTCACATTTCATAGTTCAAATTCTACATAATTTAGTATAATTATTAAAAGGAAAAGGAAAGCTAAGAATGATGGAGTTCAAGAAACATGGCTTCAGCCTAGTAATGCTATAAAATGGAGCAAGAGATAATATTAAGGAGGGTTTTGAATTTTTTTAAATTGATGCAATTTGGGAGAGAATAGCAGTTTTAATGCAAAAATCACATCTCCAGGAAAACCTATTTGAATTTGCATACAGGATATTTTTTAATGTCTCTCTAATTTTTATTTTGATGTATAAAAGACCAGGCATTGATATTTTTCCAAAAGTTAGTTGAGAAAATAAATGCTTTAAAGTAGTTGTTTTAACTTAGTGTCTCGTTATATATACCATTATTATATCAGTGAATCAATCCTTGACTTGAGTTTTAAACATGTGATGCTACAATTTAATATACAGGTGGACGAAATTTTGTTACAGGTGTTTTTGGAAGCATTTCGGTAGTTTAAAAAATGTCTTAGATTATTGACTCTCAGAGTTGGAAGATCATTTAATCCAACCACCCACTTTAACCTTCTTGCTTAAAAAAAAAAAAGACAGGGATTAAAAAGAGAAATGGGTGTGGATTGGAGACAGCTTTAAGCAGGCTTTTAAAATTTAGCTTGAAAGCTTTTAAAGTCTAATTATACAGGGAGGTGGCAGTGTATTTATTTGCTGTTTATCTTTAATCTATTACCTATTTTTGGTAGAGGGGGACATGCTTTGTGAAAATGTTTATGGTTTCTTCATTTGATGTCATGATACTTATTTGAAGTTGCCTTGTAATTCAGAGGTTTTTCTTTTTGTAACTAATATTAATATTTGGCTTTTGCTGCTAGATTAATAGCAAGTTAGTCTGGATTTGGTGACTACTTTTGAATGTATAAATGATATAGTGAATTTTAGAAATAGCTGTATTGTTTTGGAACAAATTAGACATATTAAGAATAAAAAAATCGAAATAACACCAGCTAATAAGAATAAAAAAGTAAAGATAAGCCCATGCTCACTGTGTTAACATTTTTGTTAAATTGTATTTTACTTGTATATGCATGTGTGTATACACATTTGATTTTCTATAAATTGGCTCTTATTATACATGTTATATTTTTTTATTCAACAATATTTTGTGGCCATCTTTTTTATGTCAATAAATATAGATATATATAATAATTTTTAATGATTACAGGGTAATGCTATATATATGTACCATAATTTACTTACGCAGTTAGATGATACCCAATTAGGGGCTGTTATAAAAATGCTGTAATGAACATGCATATTACATGTATATGTCTTTTAACATTTTTGTGATTACTTCCTTAGGATAATTTTTGGACGTAGCCTTACAAACTCAAAGGATATCGATGTTAAAAATATTAACACTTTCTGTCAAATTACCATTCAGAAAAATTGTGCCCAATTTATAATTCCATGAATGGCACATGAAAGTGTTTATTTTTCCACATCCTCACAAATGCTAGTTTTTGTCCAGTTGACAAGATATTTTGCCAATATTATAGATGAAAATATTTTATTTATATTTACTTGATTATTAGAGAGATTGTACATATTTTTGTTATTGGACATTGGTGTTTCTTCATTTGTAAATTTCCTTTTAATATTCTTTGTGCATTTTTATATTGAAGTGTTTGTAGCAATGAACTTTTTATTTAGTAAATTAAGAATGTGCAGAAGATTTGATAACCAAATAATATGTAGGATGTCAGCACCTTGGCCGTATGTAATAGTCTGTTGTCCAGGTTGGATTATTGATTGTTTGAAAAATCTTTTAGGGCAAAGGCCATGATTAAAAAATATTTATTTATTTAAATTGAGATGTAATTGGGGAAGCTGAGACGAAGCGAGAGACTTAAAAGGGGAAGACGAAGGGAGAGACGTAAAAGGGGAAGCTGAGACGAAGCGAGAGAGTAGCACAGACATATATATACTACCAACTGTAAAATAGATAGCCAGTGGGAAGTTGTTGTATAACAAAGGGAGTTCAACTCGAGGATGGAAGATGCCTTAGAGGACTGGGACGGGGAGGGTGGGGGGGACTCGAGGGAGGGTGGGGGGGAGTCAAGGGAGGGAGGGAATACGGGGATTTGTGTATAAAAACAGATGATTGAACTTGGTGTACCCCCCAAAAAATAAATAAATAAATAAAATTTAAAAAAATTTATTTATTTAAATTGAGATGTAATTGACATGTAGCATTGTATTAGTTTTGGGTATACAACATAATGATTTTATTTAAAAAATTTGTGTCCATATTGTCCAGAGCAATCTTTAACCCATGATCAATATTTGCTGAATGAATGAACGAACTAGTAGATGACTGGCACAATCCATGATGATTGGGTGTTCTGAAGATTCATTTTACTGAACAGACTGATTTTTCCAGAACAGTTGGTATTTCCTTCTCTGTCTTCTTACTTTTGTGTTGCCCTCAGGACCAAAGTGGCCAATTTTATTTTGGAAATGTTTTCTTCAGCTTAAACTTTTCTGGTTCTTAAAGAAGTAGCTTACTTCAAATTGTGTGTTAATTCTTGTGAATTAATTCTTAATTCTTTGCCCATCATAAAATGTTGCTTATTTATTCTTAAATTCTTTACAGGAGGAAGTATGCATTAAATCCTTTTTTTAAAATTTTAATTTTGTTGGAGTATAGTTAATTTACAATGTTGCATTAGTTTCAGGTGTACAGCAAAGTGATTCAGTTACACATATACATATATCCATTCTTTCTTAGATTCTTTTCTCATATAGGTTATCACAGAATATTGAGTAGAGTTCCCTGTGCTTGTTGGTTATGTATCTTACACATAGTAGTGTGTGTATGTGTGTGTGTGTGTGTGTGTGTGTGTGTTCATCCCAAGCTTCTGATTTATCCCTCCCCTGCACAATTCCCCTTTGGTGACCCTAAGTTTGTTCTCGATATCTATGTCTGTTTCTCTTTTGTAAATAAGTTCATTTGTATCTTTATTTTTTTAAGTTAGATTCCACATATGAGTGATATCATGTGATATTTGTCTTTGTCTGTCTGACTTACTTCACTTAGTATGATTTTTCTGTTTTTTTTATAATAATGAACTCTGTGATTTTAGAAGCTTGTACTTTTTAATTTGTTTGCTACAAAAGTCACCAGTAGTGTAAATCAGTTGATAATGAAATTCAGAGTTGCTTTTAAAATATGCAGCAAGGCTGGACTGATATGACAAATGAGATTTATTGACTTCTTGTTGACATGTGTTAAAATATTATTTGCCCTAAATCTCTGGAATCTGACTTACTCTAAATTTAAAATATTTCCATAGTTAGAGCTCTTAGCTGAAAAAATGAGACATACGTCAGTCACAATATTTTCTGGATGCGTTTTATTTTGTCCTCCACTGTTTAAATGCAAGTGAAGAAATGGGATGTGTATATTGCATAATTCCAATTCATGCTTTTAAAACAGCAGTTGCTAGAAAGACAAGGTGAGATCATTTTAAAAATATGTGAGTACTTAAGAACATTTTGGATTCTTCCATAGTTTAGGCTTTTGGATATACAGCATTTTGCTAGAGATTTACTTTGTGGATAACTTCAAAGTTATAATTTATAATTTAGGGTTGGGTAAAATGTAAGAATAGCTTATACCAGAACCAGTGTTCTTTGTTGGCTTTGACTAGTGCACAGTGTGTTCACATTGAGTTGTGTGGTGTCCCAGGTAAAATTGCTCTCCTGGATCCTGAAACTTCAGAAAGCCATGAGAAGGAAAAGGGTGTAATGTGAAAAATAAATGACAGACCAACCTTCCTCTGGGCAGACTTTCTTGTACTTCTCACCTCCATAGAAGTAGCCATTTACAGAGTTGCTGGAAACTGGTGAAACTGGATTGGGGAAGCCTGAGGCACCATTTCCTACAAAGAGAAGGAGGTCTGGTGAGGAAACCTAATGGATGTATTACCCATGGATACTTAAAGCTGTCTAAACGCCTCAGACTTCATTATCTATCAATCCTGACTAGAAAATAGAATAAATTATATGGGTCACTTAGGCAAAAGCGTGTTATTAGAGCTGGGGAAGGACTGAGTTGTATGTATATTTCATATCTCAACTTAATTTCAGATGCCAATACCTAATCTTTTATGGCCATTTGTGCTATAAATGCAGTGTTGGGAGTAGTAGTTCCTATAAATGATGTTGAACAAGACCTATTTTTTTCGAAGTGAATTTTATTTAAATCTAGTTAGCTAACTAACTAGGTTAGTTAACTAACCTAGATGTTTACTGGCTGTATTTAAAATATGTGGACTGCACAAATGGGTGGAAGACCTAAACAGACATTTCTCCAAAGAAGACATACAGATGGCCAACAAACACATGAAAAGATGCTCAACATCACTAATCATCAGAGAAATACAAGTCAAAGCCACAATGAGGTATCACCTCACACCGGTCAGAATGGCCATCATCAAAAAATCTAGAAACAATAAATGTTGGAGAGGTGTGGAGAAAAGGGAACTCTCCTGCACTGTTGGTGGGAATGTAAGTTGGTACAGCCACTATGGAAAACAGTTTGGAGGTTCCTTAAAAAACTAAAAATGGAACTACCATATGATCCAGTAATCCCACTACTGGGCATATACCCCAAGAAAACTATAATCCAAAAAGAAACATGTACCATAATGTTCATTGCAGCACTATTTACAATAGCCAGGACATGGAGGGAACCTAGATGCCCAACAACAGATGAATGGATACAGAAGATGTGGCATATATGTACAATGGAATATTTCTCAGCCATAAAAAGGAATGAAGTGGAGCTATATGTAATGAAGTGGGTAGACCTAGAGTCTGTCATACAGAGTGAAGTAAGCCAGAAAGAGGAAAACATACTGTATGCTAACTTATATATACAGAATCTAAAAAAGAAAAAAAAAATGGTACTGATGAACCCAGTGACAGGGCAAGAATAAGGATGCAGATACAGAGAATGGACTGGAGGACATGGGGTTGGGGGGGGGGCGGGGGGCGAAGGGGAAGCTGGGACGAAGTGAGAGAGTAGCATAGACATATATACACTACCAATTGTAAAATAGATAGCTAGTGGAAAGTTGCTGTATAACAAAGGGAGATCAGCTCGATGACGGGTGATTCCTTAGAGGGCCAGAACAGGGAGAGAGGGAGGGAGTCGTGGGAGGGAGGAGATATGGGGATATATGTATAAATACAGCTGATTGACTTTGGTGTACCTCATAAGCTGGTACAAGAGTGTAAAGCAATTATATTCCAATAAAGAGCTTAAAAAAAATATGTGGATTGAATCAAACCAAACCCCAGAGTCTAGGAATGTTTCTGACCTAAATTAGGAACCCAAGCTCCATTATTATTTTCAGTTGAACACTACTCATAGACATCCTCACATTTTGGAAAGAATACGGCCTTTGCAACAAAGTTTCTTTGTTTTCATGGAACCAAAAATGTGCTGTATTTAGACCAAACAATAAAAATAAACTACCAAACTACCTTCTAATGCATGGGGGTTCTGGAGAGAGGAAACCATAGATATTTAGAGGCATAAAGTGAGTCATTGTGCTAGTTAAAACTTTTTACAAGGCTAGCTCTGTGTGTTCGAGTTGCATCTGTTACCTCTTCAGCCAGAACTAAAGTGTGTGTAAGGAAAAGAATTTTGAATTGAATTGTGGCTCATACAGAATGCATTGTATATAGCCTAAGCATTTAAATGGATTGTACACCTTGGGTAGACCTAAAACTTCATCTTTTCATATTTATTCCACCTACAAGTTATTCCTATTGGACATATCCTAGATATTTTCTGTGAAGCTAATTCATTTTAACTTGCAGATGTAAATTAAACATGTTTTTCAAATGTAACTTATAAACCTTTATTCCCTTAACATTTTTCTTACTTTTGTTTTTACTTATATTTTTAAACACTTACTTTATTACTGACAGTATTTTAAAAGTCATAATGGATGTAGATGTTGTATTCGATGAAGAACAATGAAATAATTGTTTCCTTTGGTATTATCATCTTGGAAAAAGTTGTTACACAACTGCCTGAGTTTAAAAAATAGTATAATTTATAGCCAGAATGTATTCATTAATAAAGCATGTGAGTGCAATTTATTAATCCTTTTAAATTTCACTTTTTGTCTAAACTTTCAGATCACTTTCATGAATTCAAAGGCAATTTACCAGTGATTTCTGGGTGCTGGGGCTGATTTTTTTGTGCGTATTTGTAAGTATTGGTTTATTTATTACTGTTACGACTCTTCCCATTGTGTAATGAAAACAGTTACCGTGTTTTTAAAGTGTTATTAGTTCTTTTGTGTTTTCTTAAAAGGAGTATAGAAAAATATCAACTGGTGAAAAAGCCTCAGTTTGTTGTGATTTCCAGTGAAATAATACAATGGCAGGGCCAGTTATAATAGGCTGAAAGAATAAATATCTTACTTTTTGAAGATGGTGCTCAGTTGTAGAAATGGATTACTTTAAAAGGGCTAGTCTATATACACATGAATAATTTACCCTGATAACTTCTTATAGTCTTCTGGTTGTCTGGACTTGAAAAGTGCTATTTGCCTGTGCTCATTGAAAAGATGTGAGATGATACAGAATTCAAAGAGCTGTCAGTACATGAGGAGATTATGTACTAAGGAACCAAAGACTCATTTAGTGAATGTATAATGTATATTCAAATCGGGGTATTCCTGCCTTCTTCACTATCCTCAGAACACCTTTATATTTTAAATGGTATTTTGGAGAACAAAGATACTTTTTCTCAGGAAAGAAGGTCAATTTCAAGAAAAAAATTGAATGAACTCTAATGATCAGTGAAAATATTTTAAATTGTTATATATGTTTATATATGTGGCAGGTATTAAAAATGTCTGTGTGTATATAAGACCATATTTAAGTAACTTGAGTTTAAGATATATGTGTACATTGTTGCAGACCATTGGTATCTAAGGTGATCTTCACATTTGAGAACAACAAAGACAGAAGAAACTTTGCCTCTGTTAGTGTGCTCTTATAAAGGAGTTTTAGGGACTATACTTCTAGGAAATCTTTGGAAAAAAAATAACATTATAAATTAAAGTGATTCAGTATTTAAACAGAGAACAGCGTAAATTTATTTAAAACCAGCTTTACCTTTCTTTTAGTGCTAGCATTGATTGGGACAGGCATTTTGAACCATCTTAAAAAAATAGATGTGAATATCTAATACAGTTTAATACATTTTGTGTATTTTTTAATGCTTTAAGAATGAATAAAATGTTATTTTTGAGACTATCAATTCACATTTTATCATTTGAAGACTTAATTCTTATGTAAAACACAAAATATTAAACTCCATGGTTCATTTGGATTAAATATAAGCTTTTAATTTGTGCAGGGTATCACAGTGAGGATTAGGAGGCAAAGAAGATGGAGAAAGAAATGTAAAGTATCTTTGAAGGGCTCTCGAGAAAAAGGATGATTCCAAGGAGCTGAGCTTATCCTGTTAGAAATCTGAGTGAAGGGAAATAATTTTGAGCTGTCCAAATCTTGTCTTTGTTGCTTTGTCCTTTCTTTTACCTCCTTTCTCTCTTTTCTCATATCATTCAGTCATTCCCTGTAGTAAGCTTTTAGGATGATTAATTTTTTTTAAACTACAAATACAAGATAATTACCAGCATTTCAATCAAGATGGCCTTACGTAAAATACAGTTTACATTTCTCATCACCCAAAGGCTCTGTTTCCTGAATTTTTCACCTCTCCCTCCTCCCCTCCCCCCCAGCCCCCTGCAATCCTCCAACCAGATATACATCGACTAGCTTTGAACAGAGGTGATCCAATTAGCTGAGATTTTTTTCTTGTGATCTGACAAAGAGAGAGGCTAAAAACAGAAGGGGCACTGTGGGTATAGTTTTCTGGAGCTCAACTTAAAGAAACCCCAAAATCTTCTAGTCAAATTTTGTCTAATCACTTAGGTGGAAGTCACTGTAATCACACAGGCCTAAAGTAATTGTTTTCTAGACTTGAGAATTTCCATATGATAGTTTAGGGTGTGGAGTTTGTTGTTCTTTTGGTCAGTCGTCTCAAGCTTTGTTATGGCCATCTTCTGACTATGGAGCCTTCTTATTAAAGAAATGTAGCAGGATACTATGACTAAGATGTCAAATGATATTAACATGGCATCCAGAATGCTTGCGTTCTCACTTCTTTTAATTCTTGTAGAAACTGTCTGCCACTTACACTGAATCATGAGGCAGCTCAAACAATTGAAATATTTATCTAGTCTAGCCTAAAATGGGATCAGTGACAATGGATTCTTTTAGGAACTTTAATTTCCGTGTTTAGGAACTGCTTATTTACTACGTGATCTAAGACAGAAAGTTATACCTCGTGGCCATGGGAAGGTTTCTTAGTAAGGTGTGCAGAAGCCAGTCTGTGAGATAAGAAAGGTGGGATATTGTTTTGCACATCCATAATGAATGGGCCACACCAAACTTGTGTGAGAACCGATTGGAATCTTACCTACTCACATCTACTACCTAGGTCAGAGTCGGAAAACACTGTGAAGGAAAGTGGTTACCTTTTCAGAAGGTGAAAGCATCCTATTCTATTTTGTTGTTGTTGTTTTCTTTTTAAAAAAATAAAACTACCTTTTTTCTTTTCCTAAAGTAGGCATTGCATAAGAAGACCTTGTTTTGCATGTTAATATCCCACATTTAATTTTTTATCTCTAATTAAAATGTAATTAAGTAATTCTGTCCTTTCAGTTTTACCAGGGCAGTAAATGATTGGTTAAAAACAACAAATCAATAACAACAACAACAACAACAAAATAGAGATAGATTGTTAGGTAGCCTGCTTTTTCAGGTTCCTAAGCCTTTTTAGAAATTTGATAACAAATTCCCTTTTATAAAATTCTGTCTCTGTTTATGGTCTCTAATAGCAACCTTTTTTCTGAAAAAGTCCAAAAGTATTTTTTTGTCTGGTACAAAAAAAAAGATTATTGCTTAGCCCCATGCTTGAGTTAATAATTACAGCAATATCTTAATTCGGCATAACACTTGCTTTTGCAGACATAAAATAGGCTAAATTTTGTAAAACTCTGTGAGGTGAGTAGGAATTATCCTTATTTTTGCAGAGTAGCAGGACTCAAACTGAAATTCATTGCTCTTTCCATAACAGCAATCTGTCCTCTCTCACAGAGTATTTTAGCGCTCTTTCTTTTGTTGTTAGATCACTATCTTAGTCTCTACTTGGTTGCTGTACAAATATTTTTGAAAAGTTTAGGTAAAGTAAGTCAGGGAGGAGATTGTGGAAAGCCTCCTACCACTTTATTTCCTCATGTTCCTGAATCATTTGCTCCTCCCTGACATTTTCCTATCCCCCTATTTCCAAACTCCACATGTCATGCTTCAGCTGAAATTTTTTGAATTGCATAGATTTTTAGGAAACAAACAAAAAGAATCATGAAATCATCTCTTTGTGGTATTTTAAAATGGAGAGATTTGTTTCAAACTGAGCATAGCCCAGACCAAAGCTCCCTCAGTGAGAACATCTGTGATTTTAAGGACAAGTAGCTCTAAGTGCATTATCTTTAAAAAATATTATTCCAGGCTAATCTTGACATAGAGCAGGTAAATAAAAAAGATGAGCTGTGAAAATCCACAAATAGGGCTTGAATGCCATTTTCCATGACAACGGGAGCTGCCCCATGAAAGCATTAATGCTGGGAATGTAAGGAATTTAAAATTGTGCCTTCTCAGTTTTACAGTGTGTGCTCATGTTAATTAGAGATATACTGACATTTGAAGTATCTACATTAATACACACAGCTACTATACATTTGTGAACTGTGGCCAGAAATCTACTTTAATTGAAAGCAGTTTGCTAATCTGAATGTGTATATCCATTACATTTTAAGCTTTTAAATTTTATATACTAGTGCCTTTAGGTACTTGTTCTTTCTGCTCTCTCTACTTTCTGTTTCTAATTTATACCTGAAAGGACAGCCTGGCCTATTTTTAATCTCCTAGTGGTGTTTTGGAGCAATATTGATGGAATTTTGAGGAAAAAAAGGTTTCTTAATAGTGTCCTTTTATTTGCTGTACTTTGAATCTCTTTTTACTCTCTGACTTTCTAAATTGTTGGTTTTTCTTGCAAACCTTTAAGATGGCCTGCCACCGTAATAAGGTAGGATTTAGGTTTATGGAATTTGCTTCACTGGCTATATTTAAGTACTAAAAAGCTACTCTTCACAGTCATACTATGATTTTAGCCAGAAAAGCCCAGTATTAGAGACCTTGATGAGATGAACAGTGAAGAGGCATTCTGATTTTTCTAGTATAGCTGAGGTTCATCCTTCCCTCTTGATGTCAAGCCATGTATCTTAATTTTTGACTTGCAAATATGTTCACAATACCTTGATGACTTCTTGAGTCATCTTTACCCCTAGAGTTTTTGCTTTGTGTGTCTTAAAGGAAGACTTTACACCTATTTTTTGCAAGTTTGTGTTTCTTAAGAATCTGCCTGTCAGGATTTTTAACCTAATTGTTTTGTCCTTTTTGTCTAATGAAACTCCCACACTTACTTTTTGGACTAATCCCTGTGTATTACACAAGACCAGTTAGAAAGAAGCTTCCTTTTTGTAGTACCAGGACAAACTGCTCTAAAAATCTGTACTACTCTGGACTTATTTCATTAAACCATTTTACTGGCACCATTAAACTACTAAGACCTGGGACCATTAAAACTTACTCAGTACTATTATTATTATCATGGCCTATTTTACCCTTTATTAATTTTTTTCAATGTACTAAGTTCTTCTGCTCTTTATTTTTTCATGTTGCTTACTACATATTGTGCCATCACAGCACATTTGGTAATTTCAAGTTAATTGCTCAATTATCAGTGATAGTCATGAAGCACTTGAAACATGCTCAGTGGAGGATTTAAAAAATTTCAAAATAAGTTGGTGTGTCATAATCTTAAATGTGAAACATGCCAATATCTGCAGGCATAAAAATATACTGCCTGAGCTAGGCATTTCAGGGAAGGCAAAAGCCTACTCTTAAAATCAGGGCTTTTGTCTGGCACTGAAGTGTTTCATCTTTGCTAATTTCAAACAACATAGCTAAATTTGATCTTGGTTTCCTTTTCAACTCTAAAAACTTGGCTGCGGTAATAAGGGAAAAGGCAAGTAAAACTGTATTGATTCTGTTCGAATGTTTTACCGGAACCTCACAATCACGACATTCACTGTAGAGTGGAATTTGGTGTGAGGTGGATCCATACTGGATGCTAGTCAATGAAGCTGACTTACGAGAGAAGCAGAATGGTCTCTTTATGATGTTTCTGCACTCATTAAGGCAGTCCTCTAATCAGAGGACAGTGTTTCAGTGAAGACAGTATGTTGATGATTAATTTATATTGAAAAACCTCATGAGAACAATGACACTTTAGGGATTTTTTTCTGTATCTTTCACAGTAATATTCTCAGATGCCTTCAAGATAACTTATACATTATGGCAAAATAATTATTGTAACTCTTTTGGCAACTATGCAAACTATCATTAAATTTTGCATTAGTATTCAGTTTAGGGTTTTCTCTAAACTAATATAGTGCCAACAGCTCTTTTTTAGATGCTATTATGGTTCTTTCACATTTTTATAGTACTGTAGTAAAGCTGAATTTACTGGCTACATTTGAAGGTGGAGTAGAGAAGCACAAGAGTCAACATTAAAGTGATTCAGTGCCCAGTTGGAGAAAAATTCTTCTTAACTTGAGATTGGGAACAATGTGGGGCTTGAGGGCAGTTTGCTAAGAACAGCTAATAAATTTAAATATTCCCCCCAAAAGCAGCTCTCTGAACTTGTTTTTAACCAAGAAGATAGGTTTAATCATTTTCTAGCATTCTTACATAAATTTTATTAATATTTAAAGGAATTAAATGTATATACAGAAGGGGAAATAAAGCCATAATTTGAACTGAGTGGTGGTCTCAAATACAAGGAAGTGAGGTAGTGTCCCTAAATGTACTAATTATGCACAGCTAGCTTTTATTTTATAATATAATAATCTATAAGATGTGAAATATAGTCTGTTTTTAATTCAGGAAAAAATAAAGTCATTGATTTGCTCAAGCATTTAGTTAGAAATATTTTTAGTAACTATTCAGTTTATAAAGATTGTTTGAATAGTCAACAAAATCTGGTGCATTTTGTTGTACACTTGTCTCTACATATCACTTCCAGCACATAGTTTTATCTGAAGTACATATTTTATGTTATCTTGGAGTATGGGTATAAATGCTTATCATTTCACCAAATTTTTTGACAGCTCCAAACATTAAAATGTGAGTTAAATATTGCCAGTAAAGATAAAAACATTTTCTGCATTCTCTCTTCATCTCTCCTTCCCTTTTGCCCTACTCTCTCGCGCCCTCCCCCCTCCCATGTCTCTTCATATTTCTTACTGGAGTTTTTCAAAGATGCAAGGCAATTATTGTGTAAAAACATTACTTTCCTAAGCATTATCTTCCATCAGTGACTGGCAATAAAGACTTATCCTTAATGTTTAATCAGTCAAAAAGTTTGTCCACATGGTGTCATTCCTGTTTTTATTATTATTTACTTAGCAAGTTCTTGCAAGAGAAAAAAGAAGATGGTCGCTAACCTAAGGGTTTAGTAATTGATTTGTTACTAGAGAGTTTATGTGGGTGGAGTTTTCTTTGGATACAAACTGTACTGGAGTTAGGTCTTCTTTTCAGCTCACACAGTTTCATGTAAACTTAAGTGAATGAATTCATTAATAAAAGCAGATTTTCTATTTTTATTTCGCCTTTGGGCTCTTTTATACCTTTGGAAAACTCAAATAGAACAAAAAGGTATGTTTGACAGTTAGTTATTATTTTTACCTTTTTGACCCACGTATAGTAGATAATTAAGCGATAGCATCAATGGAATCCAAGTCTGCACCCCTATAACTGCCTACATTAGGCAGAATATAGATTATTTTTTTTCTTAAAGCTATGGCAGCTGATAACAAGCCTATGACTTGGTTTTAATTATTACCACTAGTGTTCTGAGTTTCACTGAACATAGTGCAAAAGAAATACAGATGTTATTCCTCTTGTGAATATTATTTTTCTTCCAATATTATGTATATATGGCATCATCAATTAGAATGGGTTGTTTTAAGGTGAGATTGGTTGCACATAATTTAATATCTGATATAGCATCAAGTGCACACTCATCGAATGGTTGACAGCTTTAAGGGATGGAAACATTTAAGGGATGGAAACTACATACTGTTAGTGGCAGTATGTAGAAGCCACTGTTGATTTTGTGACTAGTTACAGAGACTTTTCCCCTGGACATGCAGTCACAGAATAGATAAGCTGCAAGGCAATATCTGGGGGAAGGCTAAGAAAGTAAAGCATGAAAAATGTGGGTGTAAACAAGAGAGCTGAGTGTCAGAAAACTTTGAGGGCCTGGAGCTTTCTGAGGAGAAGATATGGTTGAATGAATGGAAGAAATACCTGTCCCTCCAATTTCACTGCAGTAATTGAAAAGAGGAGACAAAAAGGAGAGAAATTAGTGAAATAGGAAATGACTGAAATAGGAGATTTTTGTAAAATCGCAAAATGGATATGAGGACTGTTTTTTAAGATGTGGAAATACTTGTTTGGATCTGGCAATAGTAACTTAAAACCAGTTCTAAAGTTTTTTTTTTCTTCCTAATCTGTTTCAATTTTATTGATTTCAATTCAATGCAGTCTAAGGACAACTGTAAGAATTTTAGGAAATGGGTACCTCCCTGGTAAAAAACCAGTGAGAATAATTTTGCTTCATCTGGGTAAAGATTAATATAGATATATAGGAACATAATCACCGATGTATCACACTCTGTATTTTTTATGCGATACCATTAGAAAGGTGTCATTGTAACCATGACCAAGTAGCACCCTTATATCTTCTAGAACAAAGAATCACATGAATTAGGTTTCAATATGGTATATGATGTTTTGAGTTTTGGAGGTTGGAAAACTCTTCGAAATCACATTTCTATAAAGTGACTTTTAGTGTGATGTATCTTCCTTTGCTTTTTCCTTCTACTTTCCTCTCTTCCCTTCCTTCCTTTTCCTCTATCATTTCTATCCTTTCTTTCATTTAGAGATAGTTTGTTTTCAATTAGTATGTATGCTGCTTGCCAAGCTGTAAAATAATACCTAACATGTGTTCCTTAAGTTGTATGCAGGGTCACCTTTTTAAGGATGAAAGAGTCCTCATTGGGTTTCTTATATGAACTAAGACCACTCTCATTCATTTGAATGCAATCAAAGAAACTGAGGAACTGTTGGAATTAGTTTTACTATTGTGAAGTGATGAAGATAAGATAATTGGAAAGAAATTATAATCTTCATTGACGCAGCAGTTTACTATACCTGAATTAGGATTTGTCAAATTTTAAGGCTTGTTGAGTGTTTGCTCGCTAAGAACAAGACAGAAGAATAATCATGGTCTAAAAGGAGAACCTTTAAGTTTTCAGAAAGACTTCTTGCAGTGAGATATTCTATGCAACCATGTACTTACAACCTTAAGGGAAGTCCTTAGTTGTGTTTTTCTGGCAAGTCTTCCACACTGAATGAATTTGTCTGAGTTCTTGATGTGGGTTGTTTCTTGAGAATAGTTTGACTTAGGGTTAAAGGGGGTTAAAATATTCTACGTAGAGGGTTGGGGAGGATGAACTGGGAGATTGGGATTGCCATATATACATTACTAATAAGAAAAAAAATAGCAAATTTTACACTCTAAATATATGCAGTTTATTGTATGTTAACTGTATCTCAATAAAAGTTCTTAAAAAATATCCTATATAACCAAAAGGGGAAAATTTATAAATTATCTCAGGGATATTAAGCAGGAGATGAAACCCAGACATGCCTGAAAGAAAATTGTGGATTGGTTAAGGTTGTGATTATATAGAACACTGATAGAACAACAAGCTGTGCATCAATTTGCAGTGTCTGGAGCGAATAGACTGCCACTCTCCCTCAACAGTACCTACCAGTGCTTTAACACTTTCCAGTTTCTCTGTCAAGCAAAGAGGGAGAGGGAATCAAGTGTCTATATTTGGCAGAGAGATGTTAAAAACAGCTGTTGTTTGTGTTGAACACCTGTATGTTCTAGGCATTGGGCAAGGCACTATTACCTTGTTATTTTTATTCCTTTTCACAAATCCCCCAAATCCCTGGTTAATTTCTATAAATTCTGATTTATTTTTCACCTTCATAGCACTTAAAATGATTAGTAGTTATCATGTATTTGTATGTTTATTTAGTGTCTATTTTCTTCACTAAACTAAAAGCCCTGTCGGGGCAGAAAACATGAGTATCTTGTTCAAACCTGTATACCCAGTTTCTAGTACAGTGAATGACACTAATTTCCTAGTGGATATTTGTTGAATAAATAAACATGAACAACAACAAAAGATAAAGGAAAGAAGGAAGGAATACAAGGAAGAAAAAGGCAGAACTGGGATTCAAGCACAGTCTGACTTTAGAGCACATCTCTTCCCACTCTAGAACACTAGCACAGTTTCACTTCATCTAGAATATTCTTTTTTTTTTGGCTGTGTCAGATCTTAGTTGTGGCTTGCAGGATCTTTTGTTGCGGCATGCGGTCTCTTCACTGAGGCATGCGGGTTTTCTCTTCTCTAGTTATGGTGCGCAGGCTCCAGAGCACATGGGCTCTGTAGTTTGCTGCATGCGGGCTCTCTAGTTGAGGCAAGTAGGCTCTCTAGTTGTGGTGTGTGGGCTCAGTAGTTGTGGTGCATGGTCTTAGTTGCCCTGCAGCATGTGGGATCTTAGTTCCCTGACCAGGGATCGAACCCGCGTCCTCTGCATTGCAGGACGGATTCTTTACCACTGGATCACCAGGAAATTCCCTAGATTATTCTTGATTATATATTTAACTGATAAAATTTCCCTAAGTTCAGCTGTCTTAGAGCACCTCAAATCTGTTTACATCGTATTCTTACATCTTACCCTGAGACTGAACGTCATGAAAATCTGTCCTATCTTTTTGTCATCCTGTTGGAATATTGCAAGCATTTTATGCAACAGTTCTTTCCAGAAATATAGATTTCATAGTCTAGATTTTGGGGTTTCTGTTCCTCCTACACAAAGAAAGTGTACTTCTTTCTTTTCTTCTCTGAAACTGACCCTTAATTTAGATCCTGTGCTGCTAAATTGACTTTCAGTAATGAACAGAGTGATTGTCACATGCCCTGCTGAATTTTTTGCTTGAGGGGATGTGTGTCACTCTTATTTAGAGAGAGCCTGTGGGAGGAGTCAGGCCAACCCCAGGGGCTCTTATCCTGGCAGGTCCCAGGCACTGGGGCTTGGTTCCGTCATTCAGCAGTGACCTCTTTCCATTTACTTAATTTTTACTGCTTGAATTTTTTCTTGAATTTTTCCTTAACAAATATCATTGTCAAGAAGTTTTTTGTTTTAATATTGGTTTTTGCATAACACTATCAACTATTTCCTATCCTTTTATTCCTGGTGTCATCTTTTAAAAAAGCCTTACTGTGTCCTTTCATTCTATTTCCCAGAATGGGAGGAAATATAAGAATGTAGAGAGTAAATGCAAGTTTCACCTAATCTCATCGTGTGGAAAAGTGTCATTGTAGTTAGGCTTTCAGGGATGCTATGTAGCCTTGAAAGCATACATTTTTAAGGCTATATAGATGTGGTTAGTTCAAACAGAAATTGTATATCTCCGAGGTATATTGAACGGATACATATTTAAATCTTGATGTCAACTTCAAGAGTCGTATATAAATTCCCAAGAGGGTACAAGAAACAGATTCTCTGATGTGAAGCAATAACCATCTTTTCTGGACCAAATGACAATCTCGGAAGCTCTGGCCATCTTGGAATTTATCATTTGAAGCAGCCTGGCCTACCTGGAAGTTAGTATCTTAGTGAGGAGTGATCTGAGCCATTAGGGTCTTCATGTTGGATGGTGTGATCAGTGGTCAATCTGACCTCCAAGTTGCCCTATGAAAACTATTTAAAGAAGTGAGTAGCTGTTTTGCAGTTCTGGTAAATCCTTTTTTGGTAGCAAATATTTTCTTCCAAGTAGAGTGCTTAGCATCTGTTGGAAATTAATTCAACTCCACAAATATATACTGGGTACTGAGTGTATTCAAAACAGACAATTAGATGCTGCACTGGAAACAAATGCAAATGCACAGAGTTCCTGCCATCAAGAACCTTAGAATCTATATGTAATTATTAAACTCTCTTATTCCTTTTTGTGTCCCTGTGTCTAACTTGGTGCATGGCTCAAAGGAGGGATTAATAAATGTGAATTAAGTTGCATTGATTATTTTAAAAAATTTTTAAAAAATTATTTATTTTTTGGCTGCGTTGGGTCTTCGTTGCTGTGCATGGGCTTTCTCTAGTTGCTGTGAGCAGGGGCTACTCTTCATTGTGGTGTGGGGGCTTCTCATTGCAGTGGCTTCTCTTGTGGAGCATGGGCTCGAGGCATGCAGGTTTCATAGTTGCAGCACGTGGGCTCAGTAGTTGTGGCTTCTGGGCTCTAGAGCGCAGGCTCAGTAGTTGTGGTGCATGGGCTTAGTTGCTCCGCGGCATGTGGGCTCTTCCTGGACCAGGAATTGAACCCGTGTCCCCTGCATTGGCAAGCAGATTCTTAACCACTGTGCCACCAGGGAAGTTCTGCACTGATTATTGCAGAGGAGATAAGCAGAGGAGATATGTAATTTCCTATGCAGAATATGTTAAATGCCTTAGTTAAATAAAACTCTAGGGAGTTCGAAAGAATTAAAGATACATCCCTTTAAGAGGAAGGACCTTAATTTAGGAAGCAGACTTTTTGATATTCTTTGAAAGTTTAATAGAATTTTATCAGTGGAATAGGAGATGAAGAGAGAGGTGCATCCTGGTAGTGAGAGGACTAGCACAAGCATGGTTATGGGACAGATGGAAGGAAACAGGGAAGAATGGGATAGGGAACAATAAGTCCAGTCTGACTGAGATATAGGGTATGTATAGGCTAGAAAATTTAGTATGATCGTATCATTGTGGTCCATAAGGCTAAGCTAAGGCATTTGGTAGATCTTAGGGGGCCATCAAACCAAATAGCTGAGCAGTATGGCAAGAGCTTTGCATTTGAAAAATTAGTTCGGCCAGCTGTTTATAGAGTTGATTAGAGGGGAAAAAAAGACTTTAACTAGAGAAACACCTTGTAAAATAGTTCAGGCAGGAGGTAAGAGGTTTAAACAAGAGTGGGTATTCTGAGAATAGAAAGTTAGAAACAGAAAGAAGAGACTTTGCCAATGTGGCATCAGTAGGACTAGATTATAAGTGGTGGGGAACATGAGGAAAAGAAAGGAGTCAAAATTACTCATTGCTTTTTCCTGTTCCTGTTATTCATCATAGCACTGAATTTTTGAAAAGGCAGAGGGAAAATATCATGCTGTTTATCTCTTGTCAAGCTCAAATCCCTTGCATCTCATTGGTTAGAGCTGCACTGAAAGTTGAGGATATTTTTTCTTCCCATGGAGGCCTTGGAAGGAAGATGTGTTTTTAAAGGAATGAGAATATACTTAAAGATAAAATTACTTTGAGGATTTAAAGGCATAACATAAATACAAAAAGATATTGACACTAGTAGCTCAAGTGCACAGGCAGGGACTTGTTGATTTCAGGGGCATAAGGTAAAATTTGTCTGCGGGTGAGAAAAGTGAAGATACTGGAGATTATGGCATTCCTATCAGGTGGCTTTCACATAGGGATTAGTACATGACATCTGTGAGGAATAAAACAGGTGTGCAGAGTTTGGTTACTTTTAAACCTCTCTCAGATAAAATGATGACTGCAACTCCCTGGTTATAGTGCTACATTCTATCCTCCACAGAAGGTGTAGTCACAACAAATATTAGGCTTTGAATATAGGCCCTCTCTACTTGTCTCTTTCAAGGAAAAAGGAAATAGTACAGGAAAATACATTCATGAGTAAGAAAAGACATTGAAATAAGATTTAAAAATAGACTTTTTCAAGATAATGGAATAAAGTCAAGTTGATTTTGAAAAGGATCCTTATCATTCTCATTACCTTATCATTTAGACTAACACTAAAATGGATTAATTCATTTATTCATTCACTCAATAAGAATAGGAATTCAGGACTCTTTTGGACATGAGGTGTAATTTAAAATGGTAAATGAAGAATTAGTCATCAGGAATTTATAATCTATTGTGGGAGGAGATGAAATAGACATATATGAAAAAGGGCAAAAAGGTAACTGATATGAAACCTAGTAATTCATCTCTGGGAATGCTTTGCCCATTGTTTCTTCTTGGAGACCTATAGTAGCTATTTCTGTCTGTTCAGCTGTATGTACCTTAGCCTGCTGACGCAGAGACCCTTGCCAGTGCTTCATTAAAGGGTGCTCTTTCATAACCTGTGTTATGACTTAAATATCTGTCTCACTTGTGCCTAGCAAGTTGTTCATATTATGTAGTGCGTAATAGGTTCCAGTAAAATGCTGTTTGAATAACAGAAACTCTCTCTCATACATTGTATCAATTAAGATATTTTGTGTTAAAAAAATCTTCTTTAAAAATTTATATATCCTGGGGAAAGTTAAAATCCATTACCTTTCCACATCTTAAGTTTTTTATATATCTTTATATTTTAAAACTCCAAAACAACTTTTGAGTGCCTTCTGTGAATCAGAACAATTAGATAATTCACATTAGTTTAGAAATATACCGTGTGGAATTCCTGCCACCCCTGGATACTGCTGTGTACTAGCTGTGATCTTAGGCAAATCATATAACCTCTTGGAGCCTCAGCTTCCTCACATATGAAGTGAGAATATTACCTACTGCATGTTTTTTTTTAACAGCTTTATTGGCATATAATAAACTGCATATATTTAAAGTATATAATCTGATGTTTTGATATACGTATACACCAGTGAAGCCATTTCCACAGTCAAGATAATTTACATAACCATAACCCCTAATGATTTTTAATGCCCCTTCAGAGTCCCTTACTCCTACCCCTCCTTGATCTGTTTTCAGCCTCATCCCCAGGCAGTCCTGATCTGTTGTTACCATAGATTGCATTAAAAGTTTTATGTAAGTGGAATGATACATTATGTACTCTTTTTTGTCCAGTTTCTTTCATTCAGCATAATTATTTTGAGATTCATGTGCATGTAAATAACTTATTTTTAAAATTGAGGAGTAGTATTTCATTGTATGGATATATCACAATTTTATTACCCATTTAGAGTCTTTCTAGTTTTTGGCTATTACAAATGAAGCTGCTTTAAACATTTGTCTTTGGGTGGACATATGCTTTCTTTTCTTTTGCGTAAATATGTAGGAATAGAATGGCCAAGTTACACAGGTGCATGTTTAACTTTATAAGTACTGCTGTTTCTTCCGAAGTGGCTTACCATTTTACATTCCTACTAGCAATGTGTAAGAGTTCCAGCTGTCCCGCATTATTGATAACACTTTGAATGTTTAGTCTTCAATTTTAGCTGTTCAAGTGGTTTGTAGTGGTGGCTCATTGTGGTTTTAATTTTTATTTCCCTAATGACTGATGATATTGAGATCTTTCAATATGCTTATTTGTCATCCATGTATCTACTTTGTTGAAGTGCCTTTTAAATCTTTTGATTTTTTTTGAATTGGGGTTTTCTTTTTTATTGAGCTGTAATAGTTTTTTTTATGTTTTAAAAAAATACAAGTTATTTGTCAGATATATGTTTTGTGTATATTTTTTTACTGGTCTATGGCTTGCCTTTTAATTTTAAGCATCCTTTGAAGAGCCAGTGTTTTAAATTTTGATAAAGTCCGATTTATTGCTTTTCCTTTATATTTCATGCTTTTCATGTCACATTCAAGAAATTTTTGCAAAACGCAATGTTACTAAGATTTTTTCTATGCATTCCATTAGAAGTTTTATAGTTTTAGCTTTTAATTTAGGTCTTTGATTTGTTTTGAGTTACTTTTAATAACAGGGTGAAATGAGGTTTGAGGTATATATTTTGGCTTATGGCTATCCATCTCTTCTAGTGCTGCTGAAAAGATTATCTTTTTCCCCATTGAATTGCCTTGGCACTATTGTTGAAAATAAGTTGACCATATATGTATAGGTTTATTTCTGGAGTCTCTATTCTATCCATTGATCTATTTGTCTATTTTTTTTATACCATTATCTTGATTACTTGATGACTATAGCCTTATATTGATAGAATGAGTTGGAAAGTATTACTGTCTATTCAATTTTCTGGAAGAATTTGCATACAATAGGTATCATTACTTTTTAAATACTTGAAAGACTTCATTAATGATACCATCTGGACTTGGGGTTTTCTTTTTGTGAAGGTTTTCAACTACAAATTCAATTAAAATAGGTATAGGGCTATTTAGGTTATCTATTTCATCTAAGTTATGTACTTTAAGTGCATTTTATCTAAATTGTTGAATCTATTGGCATAGATTTGTTCATACTATATAGTTATCTTTTAATATCTGTAGAATATTTACTGATGTCACCTCTCATTTATGATATGAGAATGTAAACACATCAAATTTAATATTGCTTTCCTTTTTTCTATTTTATTGATTTCTGTTTTTAGTCTTATTATTTCATTTTTTTCTGCATATTTTGGGTTTAAGTTGCTCTTGTTTTCCTAATTTCTTAAGGTGAAAGCTGATATCATTGATTTGAGACCCCCTTTTTCAATATAGGTTTTAGTGCTATAAAATTTACTTCTAAATACTGCTTTATCTGTGTTCCATAAATTTTAATATGTGGTGTTTACATTTTTATTCAATTCAAAATGCTTTCTAATTTCCCTTTTGATTTCTTCTTTGATTCACATGTCATTTAGAAGTATTATTTCCTAATATTTACAGATTTTCCAGATATCTTTCTGTTACTGGATTCCTATTTCTTTTGTTGGTTGTCAGGTTCTATCAATGTAGGTAAAGTTGGTTGACAGTGTTGTCCAGGTCTTCAGTATCCTTACTGATTTTTTTTTGGTTTACATGTTCTATCATTAATTGAGGGAAAGAGATTTTTGATAACTCTGATTAAAATTCTTCCTGCTTTTTTGATATTGAGCTGCATGAGTTGCTTGTATATTTTGGAGATTAATCCTTTGTCAGTTGCTTCATTGGCGAATATTTTCTCCCATTCTGAGGGTTGTCTTCTTGTCTTGTTTATGGTTTCTTTGCTGTGCAAAAGCTTTTGTTTCATTAGGTCCCATTTGTTTATTTTTGATTTTATTTCCATTATTCTAGGAGGTGGGTCAAAAAGGATCTTGCCTTGATGTATGTCGTAGAGTGTTTTGCCTATGTTTTCCTCTAAGAGTTTTGTAGTGTCTGACCTTTCATTTAGCTCTTTAATCCATTTTGAGTATATTTTTGTGTATGGGGTTAGGAAGTGTTCTAATTTCATTCTTTTACATGTAGCTGTCCAATTTTCCCAGCACCACTTATTGAAGAGGCTGTCTTTTCTCCATTGTATATTCTTGCCTCCTTTGTCAAAGATAAGGTGCCCATATGTGTGTGGGTTTATCTCTGGGCTCTCTATTCTGTTCCATTGATCTGTATTTCTGAGTCTGTCATACAGAGTGAAGTAAGCCAGAAAGAGAAAAACAAATACTGTATGCTAACACATATATATGGAATCTAAAAAAATGGTACTGATAAACCCAGTGACAGGGCAAGAATAAAGATGCAGATGCAGAGAATGGACTTGAAGACACTGGGTGGGGTGGGGGGAAAAGGGGAAGCTGGGGAGAAGTGAGGGAGTAGCACTGACATATATGCACCAACAAATGTAAAACAGATAGCTAGTGGGAAGCTACTGCATAACACAAGGAGATCAACTCGATGATTGGTGGTGACTAAGAGGCATGAGATAGGGAGGGTGGGAAGGAGTCACAGGAGGTAGGGGATATGGGGATATATGTATAAATACAGCTGATTCACTTTGTTGTACAGCAGAAACTGGCATAACAGTGTAAAGCAATTATACTCCAATAAAGAGCTAAAAATTAATTTTTTTTCCTGAAATTTTATTAGTTTTTCTTCCTTGTATTTTGAAGCTCTATTAGGTGAATACACGTTTAGGGTCATTATGTCCTCCTAATGAGCTGACCCCTTTATCATTTTATAAAAATCCCTTTATCCATAGTAATATTCTTTGCTTTGAAATCTACTTTGTCTGATAGCCACTGCAGCTTTCTTTTTATTAGTGGTACCATGGTATATATTTTCCATTCTTTCACTTTTAAAGTATTGTGTCTTCAATTTAAAAGTGAATTTCTTGTAGCGAGCATGCAATTGAGTCTTGCTTTTTTATCCACTTTGACAATCTCTCCCTTTTGATTTGGGTGTTTAGACCATTTACATTTAATGTGATTATTGACATGGTTGAGTTTAAATATATGATATTCTCTTTGTTTCTTATTTGTACCATCTGTTCATCCCTTTCCACTTTTTTTTTTTAATTTATTGAAAATTTTCATGATTTCATTTAAAATCCCTTATTGGCTTATTAATTTTTTTGTTTCATTATATTTTAGTAGTTGCTTTAGTATTTATAGCAACCCTATACAACTTATCACAGTCTTACTTCAAGTAATAACATCCCACATCACATGTGGGATGAGACTCTTACAATAGCATACTTCCATTTCTCCCTCCTAGCCTCTGTGGTATTGTTGTCATACATGTTACTTCTACATATGTTATAAATCTAAAGATAATTGTTATTATCTTGGCTTTGAATAGTCAGTAGTATTTTAAACATATTTAAAAAATAAAAATAGCCTTTCATATTTACCCACATATTTACCATTTTCAGTGTATTTTATTTCTTTGTGTAGATTCAGATTTTCATTTGGTAAATTATCTTCTTGAAGGATCTCTTTAATATTTCTTGTAGGATATGTCTGCTGGTGAGATGGTGATATTTACATCACCTTTTATATTTCTGAGAAATCTTTATTTTGCTAGGTATAGACTTTTAGATTAACTTTTTGTGGTTCAGTAATTTAAAAATATCAATCCATTGTCTTTTGGCTTGTGTTATTTTCAAAAAGAAGTCTGCTGTAATTTTTTATTATGTTTCTCTGTATATGATGTGTCATTTTCCTCTGGCTGCTTTTAAGATTTTTTCTTTATCATTGATTGTAAGCTATATGATTACTATGTGCCTTAGTGTAATTTTCATAGTGTTTCTTGAGCTTGGGTTTTTTGAGATTCTTGTATCTGTAGGTTTATAGTTTTTGTCACATCTGAAAAATTTTCAGCCATTATTACTTCAGAATTTTTTTGTTCACTCCCATTATTTATGGAATCCAATTACCCATATATTAGGTTAGCTTGAAGTTGTTCTTCATTTCACTGATTCTGTTCACATTTTTCCATCTTTTTCCCCCTCTGTTTCATTTTGGATAGTTTCTATTGATAAGTCTTTGAGTTCATTTGTCTTTGTCCTGCAGTGTCAAATCTGCTTTTAATTACACCCCCATGACTTTTCATCCCAGACATTGTATTTTTTTATCTCTGAAAGTTACAAATGGGTCTTTATTGTATATTCAGTATCTCTACTTAGTACGTTCAGTCTTTATTTTAGTTCTGTGAACAAATAGAATGCAACTAATAACTATTTTAATATGCTTGTCTACTAATTCTAACATCTGTGTCATTTCTGGATAAGTTTCAATTGATTGCTTTTTCTCTTCATAGTGAGTGGTATTTTTCTGCTTCTTTGCATGACTGGTAATTTTACTGCCAGAAATTTTGTAAATTTTACCTTGTTGAGTGTTGAATATTTCAGTATTTCTATAAATATTTTTGGACTTTTTTCCTGGTATGTAGTTAAGATACTTGGAAATAGTTTGATCCTTTCAATACTTGCTTTTAAGCACTGTCTGTTGGAACCAGTACAGCCTTTAGTGTAGGGCTAAGTCTCTGCACTGCTGATGCAATACTCTTCTGAGTATTCTGTCCAATGCCCCTGGCATTATGAAGTTTTACACTTTGATGATGGGAAATTGAATTATTCCTGGATTTGTGTGAGCTCTGGGGATTGATTTTTCTGCTCTTTTTTAGGTATATCTTTCCCTAACCTTGGTTAGTTTCCTCACACATGTCTGCTTCTCAGTAATTATGAGGGATTCTCTGCAGACCTCTGGAAATCTATGTGCAGGTCTCTCTCCTGTGTTACTCTGCCCTACCAACTATATCCACCTTGGCCTCCCTAGACTCCAAGCTTCATCTTCTTAACTCACTGAGACCATTAGGCTCTGCCTTTGTACACTTCAGTTGGTAATTTCTTTGTTGAGGAAATAAGCTGGAACAACTGTAGGGATGATCTCATTTGTTTTTCCTTTCTTAGGAATCACTGTTCTTCATTGCTTGATGTCCGGTTTCTGAAAACGATTGTTTTTTATATATTTTATCCAGTTATTTTAGTTGTTTAACCCAAGAAGGGTAAATGCAGTTCCTGTTAGTCCATCTTGGTCAGGAACAGAAGTGGCCACATATGTGAAGAAAATTTATGATATATATTAAGCATTTGGTATACTGAATGCTTCACACATAGAGAGTATTCAATAATCACTATTGCTATTTCTCCACCTGCATCCTGTTCAATAATGAAGCTTTATTTTATATAGCATGTTCTATATGAAGCCTTCCAGATGAATTATCACTCTTTATTCTTTGTACTCACATAACTTTTTTTTACATACTTTCATTATGACATGGATCTACATTATAAATTTTGATTTACTTGTTTGTATTTTGTGGTAGACTGTAAGTTCTTAGACACATAACATCTATCTTATTTATCTACCCTTAGTTTCCAGCCTATAGTAAATGCTTAGATATTTGTTACTTAAATGAATAATCGAGAAGGTCTCACATCTCTTATGAAATATTCAAGAGTAGAATTTTTGATTGGGAAGGAGAGATGGTTTAGTGGTATGAGACCCTTTGAGCAGAATGAAAGTGGAGAGGAGTTCCAGAGAGCAGCATGAGAGCAAAAGGTGGTTGGTTGAGGTTGATAATACATAATAATGATAATGATGATAATACTAGTAAATACTACTACTGCTACTAAGGTTACCACGAAGGTGAGAAAGGATAGAGGAGTATGGAATGGAGAATAGGAAAGACTTATTGTGGTGTGTCAGTGCAACCATTTTGTGATACCTTCAGCACCTTGCTGAATATAGATGGTACCATTGGTTACATTACATAAATGTATGTTATGTGAATCAGTGTAACTGGAATTGTTGTAATAGAGGCTTTTAAACAAAGTGCTGAGAGAACACAGTATACTTTTTGGAGTAGGTGAACCTTGAAAGGAAGTGGTAGGGATGGATTAACTGAGAAGAAGCTGGAAGAAACTCTAGATAGTGGAGAATAGCATAAACACAAAAAATACTATAGGCAATAAATAAGCATAGTATAACAGAAAGAACAAATGGACCTTGGAGCTGGGTTCACTAGGGTTTCACTTTTATCTCTGCCACTTGGTGTAACTCTGGAAAATTACTTAGCTTATCTGAGACTCAATTCCCTCATCTGTAAAATGGGTGTGGTTGTTGGGAAGATTATATGATGCATAGAGTAAATTTATTTTATGTTGCAGATAGTGGGTCCAATAACTATTAGTTTCTTCTTTTTAGACATTCTATATCTTCTGATGAGGAAAGAAAAATGCTTCAAGAAGGACTTTGTGACCCCTCATCACTTTGTATAAGAGCCCAGGTATAATATATAATTTATGAGTATAACTAAATGTTCCCATTTATTTCCTATTTCCGTGGCAAATGAGGATTGCATTGCATTTTTGTGGTCTAATACTAAGACCTAAGTAACTTTAACACCCAGTTTCTTTACATCTTCTAATCTTAACTTATGTTTATAACTATTGGGATTATTGGCTAAACTTTACATATAAATGAAACAATTTTACTACCACAATTCAATATTTTTCAGAAATGTTTTTATTTATAGGGAATATATCTAATGAATGAAAGATTGGAAAGATGAGTATCAGAAATCCTAAAATTTTTCAAGTCTGGAAACCACTTGTAGTCTTTCAAGTTATTTGTTTTCTGAATAAAATCAGTTTTGATATCAATTTCCCATCATGGAAATCATTAAGATACAGAGTAAAGTTTAGAAACTTTTGACTTTTAAAGAATAATCATACTTTAAATTTCCAATTGATTTGTAAAAGACCATTGTTAATGTGCACTTACAAAAATATTTTGGATACATGGAGATTTTAAAAGGAGTTCTAGCATAACTAAAACAAAGTAATCTTTTATTTTTTTCACTGAAAGAAAATTTCAGGACTCTTCCAGTTAACTATCTCTGTGCTTGGTTTAAGGAACTAAAGAATTTGCATAGTCAACGGGATAAAAATTGATAAGCCATAGTAGTTTTGGAGCCAATTTTCAGCACTGTTTTTGGCTGTTGAATACTTGCATTGACATGTACAACCCATAGGTGTAGTACATAATGCTGCTGATCCTGGCACGTGAAGAGCCACCTTTAGCCACCCACCTGGTATCTCAACTCCTGGGGGCTGAGCTGGCAAGGATCTGACATGTGGTGGCACATGACTTCATCTGCTGTCTTCACTATAGTCTGGTTCTTTGCATTTATGAATCTTAGTCTGGCCTTGATGACAGTTCGCGTGGTTGAAAATCACCTTATTTTTAGTTTAAGACATGTTGCCTCCGGGATACTTGTAAACATGTTGAGAGGCTGAGTTTTGATGAATCTCACAAAACTCCTCAACAGGGCATGAACTGAAACCAAGAAGCCGACAGTGCTAATAATTCAGCATTTGGCAGTATTGTGGATATTAATGCGTTCATAGTTCATCTTGACAAACCTGGGCCCAATCTCATGTGAGAATGAGTTTAGTCATCTAATTGTAGTTTCTGGTGAGTATTTTTATACTTTTTTTTCAAACTACAGACGAAATGAAGAAAATATTAATCGCCTCTTAGAAATGCAAGGTTCATAGCCCACAGGACTATGTGTTGTGAAATAAAAGAAAATGCTTTACAATAAATTGCCATCTTGATTTAATGAAATAATGCTTAAGAATTCTTATAGTGCATTATGGCTGATTTGTGATATTTTAAATTGCCCATTTATTCATAATTTCAGAGTGAAGTACCTATTTTGGTATTTCAGCTAAACATAACTCAACTTTAAATAACCAGTAAATTTATGTAATCTATGCAGGTAAACTATGTAAAGCATTTATGATAAGATTTAAAACATGCTAATAGTAAGTACGTATAATAGCTAAGTATATTCAGTATTTAGGACCTAAAGTTATTTTACAAATATTGCTTTCATGGGGAAATAAATGTATCTTCTTGTATTAAAATGCCACAGGAATGACACAATTTTATTTAATTATTAGTAACTCTAGAACACACCTCATAATTTGTGGGGCCTAGAAATAAAATGGTAATGACTGGAGTGGAAAGAGCTTGCCCCTTAAAATTTGGTGGCTTGTTGAGCAGTCTGAATAATCTATGTCCTTCCGGCACATACCCAAATACATTTTGTGATCACAAAAGAATTTTTTTTAGATCTCTAACCTACCCTCTTTCAGGCTAATATAACCACTTTGTTATAATATTTCTTTTTTTAAAAGGTATAAATAAAGAATTTAAATTTTCATATGAAGAAAAAGGATATTATTTATTTGGTCCTTGAAGTATTTGGGTCCATATTTCTACCTAGAAATCCTTATTATTATATTCAAGTTGAACTACAAGGGGAAAAAGCTTATAAATTAAAAAAAAACATTATGTGGTGATAAAATGTGGTTTACATTACTTGGTGAAAGACATTGACTTGAAACTGGAAGCAAATAAGCAAGTCAAATGGACACTGCTTTGTTTTGGTTGCTTATAAGCTTTTAATTAATTTCAATATAGTCAAATTAATGTCTCAATCTTATATTTTCATTCACATAAATCTTCAAATGGGCAATTATGTCCACATGATAAATATGTGGGGTTAATGATGGTAATTTGCCACCTGTGTCATGAAACAGCTCCTTTTTATCCTTATGTAAAATTTTTCATAGTTTTCTTGGCTGTCTTTAGAGCATAAAAAAATCTAAATTAAAGGGAAAAAAATTTAACACTATAAAAATCTCATTCTTGCCAAGAAATGAATTATACATGAGGTATGTTTTAGACAGCAGATTGGATGCATTCGAAGAATTTGCAGGAATGTTTTCATTATGCTATGGTAGTAATAAATGGTATTGTGCTACAAGCTTAGTAATAAAAATGGAATAGGTTTTAAACCAAAAGCTAGTTTGGTAACTTTGGCTCAATTTCTTGCCACTTCTATATCCCTTGCAAAGAAGAATGCACTACATCTTTGTGAGCAACCTGAATTTCTCTTGCCCTGGAAAATCATAAAGTCCAACTTGGCTTTTGACACAGTCTAAACTACTCTGATTAGGTAAAGCTGATCTTAAAAGAGAAAAATTGGATACTCAGCAACCCCCAGCAGATATTTTGACACAATCTTGGAGCTAAGAGTCATCATAAATTTAAATATTACCTTTCCTAGCACAGAAACTTCACTAATAAATGGCTTTGAATATTTTATGAATGACTGAGCTCCCTACTTTGTTAATAAGTCCTCTGGAAATCTATGACTTTTTTGGGATGGTTTTACTTTTGAAGGAGGGAGTGTTGAAGAGAAGGTGCTTATGAAGTGTCATATAATTTTACAAGTAGCATAACTGCTTTTAACTACAAAACTATCTCTGATTAAAATAACAATTGAGCTTGTAATTTTTTCTGAACAGCTGCTGCTACAGGGGGTCATTACCTTGGAGAGCTCGAAAATAATCGTACTCCTGGTACATGAGTTATGTAGTCTTGTGTTTTACAGCAAAGCACAAAGTTTAAAGCCTATAGAAGAATGTTATTTGAAAGCTGTCAAACCATGTTAAAAAAGACTGCATCGTCAAAAGGCCCTGGTGGCCACGATTCTGCATGTAGCCTTGTCTTATTCATTATAAAATGCATGTTTATAAAGTTCCACAGAGCATCCAATTCCCAATTCACTTATATCAGCAAGACTTAACTTGCTCATTAATCTAAATTCTTTTGCAACTTTAATCTACATGTTTAATTAATCATAAAATGAGGCGGTAAGTAATTTCAGCAATGTGTGGCTTGTTATCAGATGCATTTAATCACTCTTCTGTGAGCTCATTTGGAAACACCTGAAGATGTCGAGTGCAGTTTGAATAAGCATAAATTATTCTTTGTCAGTGTACTTCACTCAACTAATAAGACATTAATTTAAAAGGCACTGTTTGTCGTTTTTAGATCTTTACCAATATTTTTAGCTTAGCAATATAACTCTAATTGTATATATGATTCACAACTAGTGCCCGACATAGGAAAGGGTAAGAGTTTAATTCATTTTTCTTATTTACATGTAATTATGTCATGTAATCTTAGTTTTTAATGAGGATTAACCATCTTGTAAGTATTCATATGCTTTTGGAATAAGGTACTGATGAATTATAGTTGGAAAAATTATTTATTGGTACAAAGGCTTGTTTCTTGCCTAGGTCAGGTCTGAAAAGACATGAGGTTTGGGAGAGGGCTTTGATTTGAGGATACAGGTATTGCATAGAGATTATATGATGCAGATGATAACCTTAAAAAAATTCAAGTAAAATAGCTCTATTCAGCTGTTCCACATAATAACATATGTAGTCATATAGGACCAGGTAGCCCAAAATAATGACAGTCCCACTTTTCCCTAGTCTCTTAACAGTATTTCACAGTTGATGACAGCATTTTTTTTTTTAAGACAAGAAACAAGAACAATAATAAAAGCAAAAACTCACTCATAGCCTCAGAGCAAAAAAAAAAAAAATTCATGAGGGCTGAATGAGTTATATATCTTGATGTCAGGAGTATAGGAATAAAAATTGCATTTTATAGGATGTCATCACCTGTCCTGTTTATGCCATGAAAGCAGTGACGCACGGTAAGAATAATTATCTCAGTGGAAACAAATTTATTTACCTGCCGTGGAGCATCCCTGTTCATCTTACTCATGAACTTATCTCACTCATATGCTATCTATGGATTGCCACCAGTGAGCCAGAGAGGATGATTCCTGAAAAGAGAATATTGGTTTGAGCTGAAATATAGCCATATTCTCCATTTTTATTTGATGTGCATATCTCCTGGCTTTCTTTCCTTTCTTCAGGGATCCTTTACATAGAGCTAACAGTTATTTATATGTCCATTTCTTGCCGTATGCCTCATCACTGTGTAAAAATTCTTCTTCCTGTTTTCCTTTCTAAGGGAAAACAAAATCCCAGGAAATCTCATTTGTACATTTCAAGTCATATAGGCCATCACAGCACATTGCAATGAAATGCCATTTACCCTTATTTCACTTAAAGCACTATAAACTGTTTTCTTAGAACCACTGATGAAAACTTCAAACCTTTGTTAGAGTCATTCTTGATAGACAACATTTCATTTGAACTTAACTTTCTTAGTAAGAATACTTTTCTTATTCCTGTAAAATCTTAGTGGATAGAAATATACAGTCTAATATGAAGGCTTGCTTTCCGTTTTTCTTTATAAGAAACCTAAAACTTCCCTAACTCCCCTTCCCCTGGCAAAACCTGAGATGATTTTTTTCCAGACAGATTTATTTTCTAACTTATAGTTTTGGTGCAAAGAAAGAACACAGTGTTCCCCCCTCTTATCCCAACTGATGTGCGAGAGGCCTGCCCTATTGTCCTATTAAGTTCCTCCACACGAAGACAATGATTTATTTTATAACATGCTATATAGTAACTGTAGCTATTTGTCTGTATTATGTACTTCAGGAAGAAAATGATAAAGTTAGTTCCATGCAGCTCTTATACCCTCAGATGTTTGAATATATGCTTATGCAGATACACACACACACACAATGTTACCCAAAACACACATACACTGACACTTTTGCCCAGTCACAAGCAAGGACATACCACTTAAACATACTTCTTCAATGGAGACCTCACAGTTGTTTCGAATGCACAATACCCAGAATGAGGAGCTACTCCAGTGGGTGCAACTGAATGAGTGGACCTTCCATCTCTAGCTGAACTGACAAAGTTAGTTAGCAAGTCCCTGATTTTAACGCACAACTTCTGTGGCAGAAGGACAGCATGCTGGTAAAGAAAGTGATTACTGATGGCAGAGAGTGGTGGGTGAAGAATGAGTTAGGAGCATGTGCAATGTGGTGTCTACTAGCGGTGTGCTCAGGGGGAAGGTTTCTAAGTCCTGAGTCATCAAAGTCTTCAGCTGCTGTGGGACTTCAGGCTCAGCAGATAAATGAGAATGTTATAGTGCAGTTGGTTATAGGCAGTATTTCTGATTTCCCACTGCCAAGTCTCAATATCTTATTTCTGTTAAATGTAAGAGAGCAATGATGTGCTTGGTTATGCTTTGTGCTACCTCAGGAGACAGCCTAATATCTGCCTCTTTTCCTCTCCCCCCAGTTTCTTAAACAAATTAAATTCTGTTCTAATTTTTACCAAAAAGTCCATGTGTTATTTCCTATAAACAGTTATGTAATTTATGCCCACCCATCTTTCCTTTGAATCCAGGCTTTGTCCGTGAACATTGTTTGCTTTTTAATAGCAGGCTCGTTTTTCTTAATCATTTGAAATTGGCTTTTATTAGAAAATCATTTAGGCATCATATCAGTACCGTACATTTGGTGGCTTTGTAAGAAGTTCTGATGCTAGATATTCAAAGCTCTGCTCGGATGACATTTTTATGGATCCACACAGCCTTGCTCATATATGAAAACAAGGTATTGAGTTATACAGATGATTGAGTGTGCATTTAGTTATTTTTCTCAAATTTTTATGAGAATGGGTTGACTTGAAGTTGTGTTAACTTTCCTAGAGCCCTCTGCTTAGAAACTTTGTATATTTTTTTAGGCAGCACCTGAATCACTTATATTCAGGAGAACATAGTAATATATACAGTTTTAGAAACTGTCTGTATTTTCCCCATAACTCATAATTCATAGTATTGGCGTGATTACAACTCTTGTTGTCATCATATTAACAATGCATTATAGCCACTAATAATCTTTTTCATGCATACTTCCAAGTACTGTATTTGAAAATCCCAGACATCATATATAGTAAATGAGGAAGTAATTTATAACTTTCACATTGAATTCATGCTTTTTCAAATTTGTGTTTTTCCTTTTGTAAAGCATTTGACCTACTTAAAAAAGGTTAAAGTCACAAAAAGACTTCTTTGAAGTATACACAGGGATGTATTTGTAGGCAATTTCCAACTAACTAATGGGAGAAGTTCTGAAAATTTGTTGTTTGGATTTTGGAATGGATATTTTTATAGAAAATATGTTATAGATGGTGTTTTGATTACTTGGGCAACCTACTGAAACCATTTAACCTTACAATATTGCTGAATTATACCACTGAGGGTACTATAGTAGCTAACTACTGCCTGTTGACTGGTTTTGGTATGAAATCTCATTTTGAAATCTAACTTTAATAACATTCTTTTGATCAGTTTTTGATAGTGGGATTTGACATTTCCAACTTCCACTCTGCCAATGCACAACAGTGGAAATGAGACACTCCTTGAAATGGAATTTGGGAGGACTTCCTGTTGTCCCTAGCTATGGAAAGAAAGTTACTGGATATCCTGGCTGAAGTAAGAGGGAATGGATGACCCTGGTGGATGTATATCTACTTATTAATAAAGGGCAACCTATTGGAGGTTTATGTATTTTGAGAATGAAGAAGGAGCATTTTCTAATTTTATACTGATGAGCCAAAAAGGTGGAGATCAATACTTCTGCTCATTCAGCATGCTTTATAGTATATTCCAAATATTTTCATTGTATATTTTCTACTTTTTCTCCCACCTACTCCCATAATTTTGGCTTTTGGTTTTTAAGTGGGAGCACTGGTGATAGTAGTTCAGTTTCTAATATCAGAACAGTTTTGTAATGTATTATTGATTAGGTTTATATAAGGTGAAGTGATATATGCCTATAGGAAGCAGCTGAGGTTGACTCAAAATTAAATACAGATGGCTCTCCTTATCTGAGGATTCTGCATCTGTGGAGTCAACCAACCACAGATTGAAAATATTTGGAAAAAGAAATTCCAAAAAGTTCCAAAAAGCAAAACCTGAATTTGCCATGCACTGGCAACTGTTTACATAACATTACTGTTTAACTACATTATGTCCTTTAGGGTATCTGAAGAAAGTCATATGAAAGTGCAAATAGGTAATGGAAAGTTTATTTGGTCACACGTAAAACATCATCTTGAACCTTAGCAGTTGAATTATATTCGTCCCTTTTACTTCAAATCTGGCAAATTATATGTATTTGTTGATTGCCAAGGGGAAAGTATGAGAAAAGGAGAGTAGTGGGGAGAAAATGAGAGAAGTGGTATTTTAAAAGGCTCTAAAGATTTAAGTTGTCATAGAAAACAGTTTGATGAATTATGGGTAAAATAGAATTTAGTTTCCCAAAGACACACATGGCTCAAAATGTAGGGGGAAAGTGCTTGGCAATGCAAACCATGCATTTTTCTTAACCTGGGGAGTTTGAAGGAAAAAAAAAAAAGACACATTTGGCAAAGGGAAAACTCAGCTGACTTCATGCCTACCAAGTGAAAAATCTGATTCTTTATCATCCAAGCACATAGTTGGGTAACTCACAAACAGAGCTACCCAGTGTATAGGTTGCAATGGCAAGAAGCCAACAGTGAAATCAAACTCATAAGCACCCTATAGAAAACCCCTCAAATTACTGCTGTGCTGTTGCCAGCTGTACTGCCAGAGAACAAGAGCTGTACAGATTTCCATGGAATGACTGGCTTACTTAACACAGCTTGATTGGCTCTGTTCCTGCCCCTGTTCTCCTTGGCTGACAGCTGACCACCATACTGGTTTGGTTTGAAATAAGACTGAGTGAACACAACCACTTATATGCACCTTCCTCTTGAATACTTCTCTCCCTGCCTGCCACCCAAAACCCCACACATACTCTATATATCTTGCAAAAGGGGAGATAAATATTACTGAGTTTCTTTAAATAAAGCGTACTGGGTGGCACTTTGCTGTCTGGTTCTGCAAATCCATCAGATTTTTAGGAGAAGACTCATTTCCTCAATCTTTTATTTGTAAGTGCCTGAATTTATTGAATGTGAAAAATATCTTAAATACTTTGATTTTACTAACTTTTCTTCATTTTATGTCATTGCTTGCTTCATGATCCTAGAGCTAGAATGGTTATCCAGAAGCCATCTAATCTTAATCTCTTGCTCTTGGATAATCTCTGATAGGTAGCTACATCTGTCTATAGTATTTCAAATAAGAAGATAGAAGATATTCAGAAGGGCTCTAGATGGCTTCAATTGCTACACTGTATGAATTAGAGAAATCTTTGAACTGAGCAAGGTGGTTTGTTGGCCCTTTTCCTGCTATGGAAAAGGTCATGGATTCACATGTTCTAGTTTCCATTAAGTTAGGAGACTTTCAAACTTTTTTAACTGTGATTCAGAGTAAGAAGTGAGTTTCTAATCTGACCCAGTATGCAATCTAATATAACCAAAAGAAAAAGTTTACATGAACAATACTTATCCTTAATGTGTGCAATGTGTTTTATTTTCTCTTTTCTTCCTTTTCCTTGCCTCTTCTGTTGCTTCCTCTCTCCTCCGTTCCCTTCTCTCCTTTTTAATAAAAAATGCTAATTCGTACTCTGAAAGTTGACTTTATCACTCATTCAACCCTTAGTTTGAAAAATATTGCATTAAAGTAAGCACTTTTTAAAAACATCTTGATCTGCATGTTCTCTGCTCTGTGATTTTTTTTTTTTAATTGAAGTATAGTTGATGTAAAGGTCTACCATTGTTTTTAAAGAACGGAGTCTCCTACCACAAGATACTAATTCCATTGCCTGTTCATCATTAGAAAGATAAATTTTGTACTCCACTAGTGGTATATATAACCTGTTAATAACGCCATGTACTAAGTGCTTAATTGTGCCAGATGTTGTGTTAATGCTTTATATATAATTGCCATGAGAAATTTATTGTTTAATCCTCATCATTACTTTGTGAGGTAGAAACTGTAAATTATATCCATTTTTATAGTTGATGAAATTGAAACAGAGTGGTATATCAACTTTCTGAGTAACACAGAAAATGATAGAGGTTGATTTCAAATTTGAAGATTGTTTGGCTCCATGACCATGCTTTTTCCCTCAACTCTAATATCTTCTTAATTTTAGCTCTAAAAAAAGTTAAGTACCTTTGTGAAGAGTGTGTATATCATAAAGTAAAGAAAAGCAGACTTGTGATGATGATTGCCACATATTTTTAATAATGGAAATTGAAACTTCTTGATAAAATAATTTTCACTCTGTAAAGAAAAATAGAAAAAGAAAGAAAAGACAGAAGAAAGAAAAAAGGAAAAAAATGCACCTCTCCAGGGCTATGGGTATAAAACTTGCTGCTGTATTTAAATCTTATATAATTAAATCTTGTAAAAGTCTTCTTTTTAAGGAAAAAAGAAATAGATGTGCATGGAATTACATCTTATACTACAGACCAGGATATTTTAGCAAGTCAGGGGAACTCAAACATGAATGAAGAGTGGAATTTTCCTTTCGTTTTCTATAATAACTAAGTTTGTTGAAGAGAAAAACGGAGGAAAAAAATGACCATCATGCCTGGTTTTGAAGAAAAACTTGTTTATATGTGTAATACATTGGAGAAATTGTTTGGGATCACTTTGACTATGCAGAAATGTGACCACTGAAATTCTTAAGCAAGCTGTGGGGCTATCGGTTCCATGAGACTAATTAAGTCAAGTAAGAATGAGTATTTGTGAAGGCAATTGACTTACCTCATTTTTTTCAGTCTCTCTCTGTGAAAGGGGAAATATATTAGAAAGAAAATAATTGGCTTTTATGGCCTCTTTTTCCCCTGTCCCCAACCCCTGCCACATACATCGGTTTAATACTAGACAGTTTCCCTCTTTCCTCCATTCTCTCTTTCTTTTCTCCACTGTCTCCTGTCTCTTCTCCTCTCCTGTGACTTTCTTCTCTCCCTGCTACTCTCCTCTCTACCTTCTCATCTCCTCTGCTCCTTCTTTTGCATTCTTACATACAATCCTTATAGTCTCCATTATCACCTTCATTCTCTTAGATTCATGAGTCTTCTAGGTAAGGTGCAAATGGAACTTGTTTCTGTTTATTAAAATGATAATCTAGAAAAATAACATCCTTTCTATCTACTTGCATCTCTCTTTTTCTCTCATAAACCAGACTTACACTTTCAGAAGAAATCTATTGTCTTATTTTTGCAAACTGTTGAAATGTTGCTTCCTACGTCATATCTTCTTGGGAGTAAGATGTGTCTATGGTCATTGTATAACCATTAAAGAGAAAATCAAAGATTCCACACTAAAAATGGGCATTGACCCAGATACTTCTGCCACACTAACTAAAAATGAAGCTTTGTAGACACACTTTTATACAAGGAGATGGACTTGTTCAATATGTAACTGCAATGTGATGCTACCCTAGTGGTGAATTTGAAAGCAGGCAGGTGTGCTAGATCTAAGCCTCATTGAACTCAAGGTCAGGATTCTAAAACTAGTCTCCTCAAGGGTACTCAGACAAAGTGGGATAAGAGGAACTTGGATTCAAAGATACTACAACAAAAACATTCTTTGAAGTCCAAAGGAAGTTAAGAAGGAGTACTTTCAGTGATGGTAGTGATAAGAGCATGATCTGTAATACGTACATGATTGAGATATGTTGATAAAACTCTAAAATACTGCTGTAAGTAGACAGATTTGGTTTGTGCATGAGGATGTAAAAACCTCACAGACACTGGTTGCAACTATGTTGGGCAAATATACAAATTATGGGGCAATTTTGAGTGTGTTGACAGAGTGAGATGCAGAACAAGAGGTAAAACATATATATATATTCAGATAAGATGGGAGACAAAGGAGAGCAACAATTCACTATTAGCTGGATCAGAATTTGCAGAGTTGGTGAATTGTATGTTACAGTTTCCCTGATTTATTGAATTTAAAGTAATAGATACAGTGTTACTCTTGTATTGTCTTATTTATATATTTCAATTTAAATCTTTAGGTAGTATCCAAGCTTATATATCTTTTGATATGGATTCTATTCTTGATTCAAGATTCTTCTGCATCTTCGAATCATGTAAATGCTGTCAAGATATCCCCTCCCTAAAGCACCACTGGTTCTGGTATCTTTTAAGTTAACTAAAATAAATGGAGTTTTATGATGTGGCAAATGTAGCAAATACGAATTTGATTCCTATGTGTAAGTTAACTTTATTTTCTGTGCTTTGCGCTTTGAATCTAACTGGTCAGTCTCCTTGGTCAGAAGGAGGAATTGGCAGAAAGAAAGTGGACACATACTAGCAATCTATACTTTTACTTAAGCAGATTTCATCCCTAGTCTTTATCATTCTTTAGTTTCACTGTTTGTCCACTCAGCAATTTTTTAACAAAGATGGATACTTCACTTTTTTATTATCTTTAGCATCTTATTAAATAGTTCCATTAAATATCTGCAGAGTGGAAGTCAATTGTGCACCCAATGTAACAGCTGTCTGCTTTAAGATATGTTCTCAGGGTTATATGTGTTTCAGGGGAAGAGGGATAAAAGAGAAGTGACATTTATTGAGTACCTACATATGTTATCTCATTTAATTCTTATAAGAACTCTGAGGTGACAATTACATTTAGATAAACTATTTGGAATCAGGAAACAACCCCATTAAAAAAGCAAAATTGCCAGATTCTTATTTGAAGAACAACATTTTAAGAAAATGCCAACTTATTCTTGTTATTGTAATGGCTGAAATGAGAAATAAGTGAGATATAAATACAAGTGAGAAATGTGAGTGATGAGACATGAACCATTGCCATTTGCCTCACCTCCACAGTGAATTATTGGAAATAATGCATCTAAAAGAGGAAATGGCTCTGTAATTAATGTGACTTTGTAACAGGCTATCTCAGAAAAGGCAAAGGTTCATTCTTCTCAAGTGAGGCAACACTTCTTGTTCTAATTTACTTTCATGTATATTGTCTAGATAAGGGAGTATTGGTAGAACCACAGGCATCAACTATTTTTAATATGTTCATTTAATTTGACTCTTGGGAGAGGAATCTTTTGATGAGAAGGGTTTTTGATGACAAAAGATATCCTAAAATAACACATTTTTTAGTTTCTACTTATTGCAGTCCCATTCCAAGTTTCATTAGATAATAATTTCAATTTTTAAACAAAATACTAAAAAAAAAGGTGAGGTTAAATGTTTAAAAAATATAGAGGAGCTATCTTTTTTTAACTTAAAAATTTGTGGAGATTTCATCAAGCATTTAGCACTGTGGTTGATTTACAACAGATGCTCAATAAATATTATTGAAATGAAATGTGGAAATAAATATGTGCATGTTCATTTATTCATTCTTTTTTTTAATCAACAGACATTTACGGAGGGCTTAATATGTCCCAGATAGGTATGTTTGAGATTTAAATGTGAATATCATACTAAAGCCCAGCCGTTAAGTAGCTTAAAAATCTAATGGAGAGACAGGTAAAGAGAGAAATTACAATAACATATTAGATTTAGAATTGAGATATAAATGAAATAAGGTACACAAAAATTTGAAATTTTCCAGGGAGAGTTGGAGGGAGGCTTCATTGTGTAGGTTAACATTTGAGCTGCTTCTTAAAGGCATAATAGAGAGTTACTTAGAGGGGATGTAGAGATAGAATATTCTAAGATGAAGGTAAAAGCACCTAGACATTGAAAGGGCCTGATATGTTTTAATAATTGTAAGAATTCAATATCATTGCCACATGTAGGGCAGAGGGGATAGGGAAAGGCATTAAGTTAAAAATAAGAGGTTTTGGTGGTGCAATTGATTATTTCCTGATACAACCTGAAAAAAGGTTTTATTTCAACTAATTAATTTCAGTAAGATGGGCATTTTTCTAAGAAATTATCCATTTTATTAGAATCTCCATGATATACCTTTTAGTGCCTTTTATATAGCAAATGAGACATTAAGCTATTAAAATGATGAAGTTGTACAGAGTACGCTGTGATATGAAAGGAGTTTGGAATGATGTATTGAAAAAATTGCTAGTCACCTTTCCTTAAAGTGATCCTTTTTGAGTCGCTTTTTGAACTTTACCTGTACTTTATCAGCCAGTTAATTTGCTAGACAACTTATAGGTCAGTCAAATGGTTTTAAATCCTAAGAAGTAAAAGCACTGAGTGGTAACATAAATACACTTTATTTATGGTGATAGTTTTTATTTATATTTTTTAGAGAAAAAGAAGAATATGCAAAATATGTGAATGCATATCATCTCTCTAGCTTCAGGAAAATGTTAGCTGGGTATATTTTTGGTTTCCTCATTCTGTGAGCTACTTATGATATACACTTCTAAGACTTTATTCTAGATGTGAGTTTCATTTTCACATAAGGAGACGGTCAGGCTTTACAATGTTTGTCATTAAAAAAATTATTTTTTCTTCCAGAGGAACATCTCAGAGGCTCCAGGCTTCATTTTAGAGAAATTATAATTCTTTTAACTTTAAATTGCTTCAGTAGGTCACTGCCAGATTATAGAGAGCATGATGTGCTTTACAAGTTGAGAAGTTTTCTACCAAGTAATAACAGCAATGAAAATTGTCAGAAACAACTAATTAATCTCTGCTCCTTTACAGCTGTTTAATGCAATGCATAACTAAAAGTCCTGTTAAATTAATTAATGATTTCAATTATGAACTTTTCTCCAAAATGTTATGATTCGTATCAGGCTGATAATGCAGTGACCTGGGAGTGTGAAATCTGTGTTAGGAAGAGAGTTGCCAGTTAATTGATTCACAAATTATTTAAAGTTTGTTGCACCCGAGGGAGTGATCAGTTTCATGACAGTCATTTCTTAAAGTGTACAAACTCCTTTTTCACCTTAAGAATGTCTTCAGTTATTGAGCATGGTAAAATGCCAACATGTTTCTGGGCCTATGAGTAATCTTAACATTTATGATTTAGAATCTGTAGCTGAATATGTCGAGATTAAATCTATGTTGGAAGGAGAGAAAAGTTAGCTAAATTATCAATGACTCTTGTGGCAGTTTTTTCATTGCTTTTGATTTAGTAATTTTAGTTTTCTAAACATCACCCCATAAATTTTTTTTTTTGCATTTGCTATACATGGAGCATATTTTATGTTGAAACACAATATAGTTATCATTTTAAAGAAATTTTGAATGGGTAAATAACACATTATAAATTGTTTTGCTGATTGGTGTCTGAAAGCATTTGGATTTCTAGTAGGTCTAAAATGCCAGCCTTACATGTCAGAGAAGGTGCTGGCTTCTCAATGCAAGAAAATAAATTTCTATAGGACACCTTGAGTCTTTTTTTATAGTATACAGGAGAAAATTAAGAGAGTCATATATACTTTCTTCTAGTCTGGTTATTTTACCCATAACTTAAATAACAAATAAAGGTGTACATATGTACAAGAAGAAGGGAGGGAATCAATAATATCATTAATATTTTATAATACATTTATTAAAGTTTTATTAATGTTTCTATACCAGGCTTAAGCTGTTTTCAGAGTGGAAGATATGACCATAGTGAGAATCTTTTCTTGACTGCCCATGGTGGGCTGAGGTGGAAGGGAGAGAGGTTATACTTAAGGCAAGACTCTTAAGCAGGAGGAGTAGGTAGCAGGGAGATCTCTGGCTATGAGTCATGGCTATATTGTTAGCGGGCTCTGTAATCCTTACTGTTCCATACACATATTTGCACTTAATGAATAGCTAAAACATCAAGTGCTTTTTAGGGTGTTTGAACAATATCCTTAGCAGTTTCACTCCAATTTGATAGGCAGTATAAGAAAGACATTTTTAATTTAATATGAAAAACAGAATTTCCTTTAGAGAAATTTGTCTTTCAGCTGTGAATTGGTAGATATACTTACAGTATGGAACAGGAAGTTTGTATTTTGGACAAACACTATTTTTATAAATTTCACTTATCCTGGTGATCCTTCTGCTTTACTTTTCTCATTTTTTTTGACCCAAGAAAATTACCCAAAGAGAAGACAAATAGAGAAACAGTATTATTAAAAATAAGTTTATCTTTATTAAACTTGCTGCAGGGCAAAAAGAAATGGACTTGAAAGGGAAGTAAATTTATACTAATTTTTGCATTGTAGGAAATGTACTATTTCAGACATTGACTGACTGCTTCTGTTTTCTAAAATTAAGGAGCCTATAATCTCAGCACCATTAACAAGTGCTGTCATTCAGATACACAGTGTCTGGCTGATTTAAATAAAATGAAATGAAGATAGTTGTTTCTGGTCCCTTGGCTTCACTCATTGCCATAAACATATGCTCTGCGTCCTGCTTCTTTCCATCTTATTTATGACTTTAATTTGTTGTGTGGGCTGCGCTAGAAATTAAATTTAATATAATTCTCCAAGGGACCCTGTCATATAATAACATGGTAATTTCTGTGTATCCTTTTGAAAAATGAGGAAATTAATTCTTCCTGACATGTTCTAATTATTCCAGTGTGAACGGCAAATCCGTTTTTCCTAGCCCCTGAAGTGTTATAGGCAAATGGCTGGTGTTCAAAGCTGAGGTGCTAATGCTGACCAGCAGTGCGTTTAATTTGAAACATGAGCAGACACCTTTCAACACACCTTTGTAATATTGGAGTACTTTACAGAAATTAATTCACTACTTATTTGGCAGCTTAGCCTTGGGGTTATGTTTTTTTATTCATCAATACTATAGTCATGTTAGCATAATGTTTCCTGTTTCCTTCAGTGCTGGGTGTCTATGAATGGAACTTAAAGTGTGCAATGGATAGTTCAACTGCATGAATGAAAGAGAATCCACACACTTCAGAAAGACCAATTTGTGTTTACACTTTATAGGAAAGTGTGGTAAAGTCTTGAATGTTAACTTAATTATAGTCTATGGTTAGCAGCTTTAACTGAAATTACATAGTGGAGGAATTATTGGGACAATTTTGCTGTGAAAAGACTACTATACACTCTGCTGCCCTGCTGTAAATTTCAGTTGTGAAAATTCAATTTATAATATGGGGAATGATAGCATAAAAAGTCAGTTTGTAAATAAAATTTATGGAATAGGAATCTCAAGTTCTGACCTCTGCCTAGAAGGAAGTAGCTATACCTTGGGAAATAAAGGATAAAGCCATTTTTTGGTACTATTGGCCATGTGAGGTGTGTGACATTTATTTGGATCATTTGGACTTATTCATAGAGGGTCAAGGTAGTATTTTTTAGAGGAATAACAAAAAGAACTTTCTGATACTTGGTACTTTATCTATATCTTTTTTGTAAAACTAGCTATTACATACATTTCTGTAATCAAGGTCAATCATTTGTGTCAACCCTAATACAGTTCATTTGTTTCAGTGAGCAGTTGATAAATACCATTATATATTGGACATTTATTCTTATAATTAACAAGAAAAATGAATACATGAGATCCTACTTAAAATGGAAGATAGAAATACAATTAAATAAAAGAAGTAGAATTGTGTTTGGGGTGGCTGTAATCAAGGCTGTTTATTTTTGTATCTATTACATTCTCTTTAAATTTTAACTTAAATAAGAGAAATGGGAGTGGTAGGAAATAATTATTATGTTATGATAAATAGCACTAATAATACCCATATTTTTTGCTAACCATTCAGCTGCTAGATAGAATTTTCTTCTTTCCATTAATCTACTGGGGGCTACTGTCAGATTTAGATTATGGACAGGAATGAACATACTTAAGACTTCTCTGTCTTAGCTTTTCCTTATACTAGACTGATGGGAAAAGTGGGTTTCTTTTGGCTGGAAACTGGGGAGAAAAGAGTTGGTTGTTCTAGCTTAGAATGTAGGCCATACAAGTTGCTGAAGTTGACTCCAATTTCTGCCTTTATCATCCTATGGTATTCTTCCTGTGTCTCTGTGTCTTCACACGGCTACCTACTTGTAAGGATACCAATTATATCTGATTAGGAGCCTATTCTACTCCAGTATGACCACATCTTCATTTAATTAATTTTTATCTGTAACTGTGTTCAAATAAAGTTGCATTCTGAGGTACTGGGGGTTAGGACTTCATATCTTTCAGGGACGGGGGAGCACAATTCACCCCAACAGTAGGTATTTATTGACAACTTTATCTTTTAAACCTAATACAACTCTGAGGTACTTTTTTAAAAATAAATTTATTTATTTATTTATTGGCTGTGTTGGGTCTTTGTTGCTGCGCACGGGCTTTCTCTAGTTATGGCGAGTGGGGGCTTCTCTTCATTGTGGTGCACGGGTTCCTATTTGCCATGGCTTCTCTTGTTGCAGAGCACAGGCTCTAGGCGCAGGGGCTTCAGTAGTTGTGGCACATGGGCTCAATAGTTGTGGCTCACGGGCTTTAAAGTGTAGGCTCAGTAGTTGTGGTGCATGGGCTTAGTCGCTCCGCGGCATGTGGGATCTTCCTGGAGCAGGGATTGAACCCATGTCCCCTGCATTGGCAGGTGGATTCTTAACCACTGCACCACCTAGGAAGCCCTGAGGTACTTTTAAGCACATTTCTCCTACTATAGTATTATTTGTTCACTAATTTTGCAAATGAAACATTGATATTTTGGAGTCTTTGGTATATAAAACTAACATTTGTTATGCTATGTCTAGTTGAGGCCTGTCACCTACTTTACTCACTTAGTCTCCCCAAAAATACAAGCATTGTGTTCCATGTGCTATTATTATGTTAATTCAAGAAGTATTTGTTGAGTACCTTCGGTAGCCTAGAACCATGATAGGGAATGTGGGGCACAGCTTCCCAACTAGTGTGCTGTGCAGTTTATGCTTTGGGTTACAATTGTTGCAAGGTATTTATCCCTCTAGCCTTTAGGGTGTCAACAAAGTTTGGAGTGGCTGGAGCACGGGCCAAGGACTGCTAGCCAGCATTATCCTTCAGCGTTTCCTCCAGCATGCCATATGGATATTAATATTTTATCTGTGTGCTATGGAGTATAATAAAAGATAGGGAGCACTTCTGGATTTACAGAGAAGTATAAATTGTCCCTGCGCCAAGCAGATTATAATCTGGCTGGAAACTAAGGTTAATATATGAATGATTTAGAATGGAAGCGAGTGTGTGATAAATGCCAAACATGAGATCAAAGGAGTCTTTAAGGGACAGGTCGAATTTGATGTGGGCTATGAAGTCTTGGTAAGTTTTTTATAAAGGACGATGAAACATTTTAGGTGGTAAGTAAGGCATGATTAGAGTTATGGGCATGCAGAAATACAAGGTATTTTATGAGTGTAGAGTAAGGCATTGTTTTTAAGAAAGAGAATTTATATAGGAAAGTTATGAAAGACTTAGAAAGGTGGCTTGGGGTCAGCTACTGCAAATGGCTTAAGGACTGGGATTATGTTGTAAATATTTTTGGTCACCTATAATATCCAGGGAAGTGCTTGCATGTATTAAGTGTGCAGTAAAATAATTTTGATTGGCTGACTGAAGCTTTAAAACTGGGTAATGGCAAAATCAAAAAAGGAAGACAAACAGCATATTTTAATTTAGATCTAATATGATTAGTGGTTATTTTAATGATCCAGAGCGTCCTTATTAACTGTTGTTTTCATAGTTATTTTAAATATTTTATGGTTTTCTTTCTTGTGTGCCTTTGGCTTGTTTAGTTTAGTAATAACAGAAGCTGAATAATCAATAGATCTTGAACTAGTCTGACAACTGAATTATTTTATTGAGGTGGGAGGGAGGAGAACAATGACAAATGTTTTAAAAGACTCTTTTTTTCTGGTGGTGGGTGGGGTGGACTCACTGACAACTAATATGCTAACAAAAATGCTAATTGCCCCAACTTTTCAACACCAAATTTCTTCATCTTTAAGATGAAGGTGTCAAAAAAGATTTCCTGTTTGGGCCCTTCTAGATCTAAAACTCTATGATTCTACAACTAATAGACTATATTATTACATAGTTCATGTTCTTAAAGGGAAACTTGCATACAGATTTTATGCTTTGGCTGTTAGTCTACAAGTTGGTGTTTTATGTGTTTATCATTATGTAAAGACAATTTAAAGATAATTTAGAATTTGCAAAACATATAAAAGCAATCAATTAAAAAAGTGTAAAGTGGGCTTCTAAGTTTAACTTTCCAGTTCTTAAACCCATAACCCTCTTCAGAAGAAATTAAATTTGATTACATTTAAAATCATGTGATTTTTAACAGAAATAAATATATATGCAAATTATTTGTACTCTGCGCGATTATTGGTATTCATGTCTTCATTTCTAATCAATAGTTTTTTCTTATTGCAATAGAACACAAGAAATAATTCTTGTAATTTCATCGGCTGTGCAGATGAATTCTCAATAATAAATTTGTTTCAACTATGATGAGTACTATTTTTTATCTTACATATTGGACAGTGAGGCTGTATAATAGTTACATACTTATGGCAGCTGGTTCAAAAATGTAAGTTAGATTGTTATTGTCTAATGTTTAATATAACGTCTAATATAACCTGAACACTAAAAAGCACCCAGGTAAGACGTAAATAAAACTTTAAATATTTGTGACTACCACTTTTTCTGTGACTAATTTTTATACATTAAACTACAGTACTTTTCTTTCAAATATTTTTAATGTTTAATTTATATAGACTATATATAAATATAGCCTGGCACTTCAGGCAAATATTTGATGTAGTTTTCTATTAATTCACTCACTCACAAACATTTCTTGAGTACTTGCTTATGAACCAAGTGTTCTGCTAAATGCTAGGGATACATATCTAAACAGGAAAGAGTTCTTTATGTCAAAAAGCTTCATAGGTTAGAGGGGCAGACAAGATAGATACATGAACAATTATAGTACAAAATGATAGGCAAAGATAAAGGTTTATATAAAGTGCTATGAGCAAACAGATAAATTAATTTTAAAAGGAGAGATGTAAAGGAAATTTTTTATCAAGGAAGTGACTTATAGTCAGGTATCGATAGAAAAGTAGGATTTCAAAGAAAGTAAACCTTGTAATGGCTGAATCTTTGTCTTGCGCACTATTCTATCTCTTGTGCCGAGAACAATGTCAGACACAAAATGAGCATTTTAATAATTATTTTTGAACGTTGAATCAATCTGGGGGGGAAAGGTTTAAAAAGGACCTTCCCAGAAGCAGGAACAACATGGGCAAAAGCAAGAAGACATGGAAGGTTGTGGCATATGTGAAGACGTATGATTTAGTTTATTATGGCTGGAATGAGGGGGTATGAAGAGGATGTACTAAAGTCCAGTGACTAAGAGCATGTACTTTGGAGTCAGACCAGAATTTGAATCTTGGCTACATCTTATGTGACTTTTATGAACATGGGTAAAATGCTAAGCCTCAGTTTTCCTACTTTAAAATGTAACTAATAGTATTTATTTATAATGTTACCACACAAATTGCCTGGCAATAGTGCCTGGCAAATGGAAAGCATCAAATAAGTTATTAGACCATTATTACTTTTTTGGGGCAAGTGGTAGGTCCCAAGACTGGAAGGACATATATGGTGAAAATCTTGACTTTGTGTCATATTAAAGAGTTTGGACTATCCTGTAGGTAATTAAGACTTATTAAATTTTAGTTTGCAGTTGAACATTAGCCACAACATATATACAAGGCACTTTGAATGAGGGCATTTAATAGCTTATAAACTTTATCCTTTTGAAAATATTCTATTACTGTTACACAAGTTTGACATTTTCCACCCTGCTCATATTGCTCAATTATTTAATGCTTACTCCAAATAGGGAATAGACAGCATAAATTTATTAACTTGATTAAACAAAATGGCTTTTTTTTAAGCTGGAATATAATTGCTTTACACTGTTGTGCCAGTTTTTGCTGTACAACAAAGTGAATCAGCTGTATTTATACATATATCCCCATATCCCTCCCTCTTGTGACTCCCTCCCACTCTCCCTGTCCCACCCCTCTAAGTCATCACCCATAATCGAGTTGATTTCCCTGTGTTATGCAGCAGCTTCCCACTAGCTATCTATTTTACATCTGGTAGTGTATATATGTCACTGCTACTCTCTCACTTCATCCCAGCTTCCCCTTGGACCCCCCTCCTCTGCCCCCATTGTGTCCTCAAGTCCATTCTGCATCTGCATCTTTATTCTTGCCCTGTCACTGGGTTCATCAGTACCATTTTTTTAGGTTCCATATATATGAGTTAGCATACGGTCAAAATGACTTTTCTTAAGTCTCCTCAGGTTAGGAGATGGGTTAAATAGCACATAGCATGAAACCAAAAATTAAAAAAGCAATAATAACATAATTAAATTGCATAGATGTTGTATCTTTATAGAACTAATATAGCAATGGCCAAAAATATAACTAGAAGTGGTAAGTGGATGATCCATTGGTTGATAGTTGGAAGTTCATTTCATTTTCATAAGTCATGTTCCAAGTCAGGCTGACCCAGTAAAGTCTTTTAATATACAATAAGTTCTAGAGTTAATCCCTACATCAAAACCTTCTTGCACAATGTCTTACATAGCATTTATTCACAATTATATTTACTGTTCAATTTTATAATTTGTATTTCAGTTGATATAATCAGTGTTCACACTTTTTAAAAATGTCTTGAAGGGCAAACAGAATGGAAAAATAAGGAGTGGATATGTTTTGTTAATGAAAAAAAGCTATTTGCTATTGTTAACATTTTCAGGGTGGAAAAGGGCAAAAATATCACCTCTCTCGTATTTCAAATGAAATGAATACTGCTAATCTGAACATTCTGATTAGTCTAGTTTTGGCAGATCAACCTGGCATAAAGAGGTTTCTATAGGGAGAGAATGATTATTTTTAAAGACCTTGACATGCCATTTTTGAATCCTGAAGCAGAAATCATGTAGTCTTATAAGCCTTAACAATATTAGAGGATAGCTGGCCATATAGCAGGCCCTCACAGAATACCTATTGAATAAATGGTTTTAATATTTGAATTACGGATATAAAATGAAATGTACTGGGGTCTAGAATTCATGGGAGAAGAGAATTGGTAGAAAATAGCTCCTGCCGATGCTTTCTAGATCAGTATTTCTCCAAGTATGATTTGAGCACCATTAACTGGATTAACTAACTGAACAAATAACTAGATTAACAATGCAGATTCTTGATGCCCTACCCCAAACTGTTGAATTAGAATCTCTAGAAGCCCGGGGATCTTCATTTAAACAAATTCTAGAGAGCATTCTAATCACTGCAAAGATTGAGAACCACTGCCTTAGAAAAATAACTTGATAAAAAGCTGAGATTAAAAAAAATAAGACAAGTATAAAGCTGGATTTCTGATTAAGGCAGTTTGTATCACTGAGTACATCTAAAATAATTCATATTAAAAACTGAACTTTTAAATTCATTTGTTTTAAATTTAAAATTCTCCAGAGTAAGAACATGTAAGCAGCTAATTTGTACATTATTTCAGTTTGATTTATAAATTCCTTTTGAATCCTTGGTGGTAATTATTTTGCCAGGGGACTTCTGAAGAAAATCCCTAAACAGCACTGTTTCCTTGTTTCTGAATATAATATGGTTTTATTTTCCCTCCCTTTTATGATCCCATACCTTATTTCTTATAGAGAACTTAATGGTTACTAGAATGTAGGAAATGATACTGTCTAACTGGGTAGAACCATTACTATTTTTAACAGTATAAAATATGGTAATGCCTTATATAACTCAATAGAATGTAAGAAACTGGGAGTCATCTATGATGAATACTTCACATGAGATCTGAGCCATAGTGGGTCAAGTAAAACACTAGGAATTTAGCAATTTTAAGTCAACAGTAATAAACATTAATATGCTTCATAGTGAAAAATGTGAAGAGATTATAAAATTTTCTTTATAAAATTTCTTTTATAATCTCTTGTTCCATTTTGCTCTTCTTCATGTTTTCTTCATCTAATGTATAAATTTGAATATTTGCAATTTTTAACCTTTTCTTTTCTTAACTATAGTTTAGAATACAATTCTCAGAGGGCATTGGGATTTTGCTTAGTTATTATGAGATGACTTAAACTTTTATTTAAAAAATCTTCCAGCTGTATAAATTGCTTATTTTAGAAACCTGCCTGGTTTGTTGTATGGCAATTATATCTTAGATATAGTGCCTACCATGTGCCAGTTACCGTTGGAGAAAATGAAGATGTAATAGTGAATAAAACAAAATTCCTGCTCTTATTAAGTTCATATTCTAGTGGTATTGATGGGGAATATACTCAAGAGTAAAAATAAGCAAATAAAATATAGTATGTCAGAAGGTGATAAATGCTATGAAGAGACATCAAACAGGATAAGGATAGGGAGTGCTGAGGTGAGGAATTTGCTATTTTATTGTGTAAAATACTATAAGCCCTCATAGATAAGGTGATCAGAAGGAAGTGAAGGAGAAAATCATGCAGATATCTAGGGAAGAGGATTCTAGGAAAAGAGAACTCGTGTCCTGATGTAGAGGAGTGAACTTGATGAATTCGAGGAATAGTAGTAAGGAGGCCAGTGTAGCTGTCTGGTGTCATTGATGAGAGTGTGAAGGATTTAAGCCACTGCAAGGGCTTTGGTTTTTACCCTGAGGAAGATGGGAAGCCATTGGAGGTTTCTCAGTTAAAAAGTGATATAATCTGACTTTCATTTTAAAAGATTTACTCTGGCTGCTGTGTTGAGTATAGACTCTATCAGGGAGACTAGCTAGGAGATCTTTTCAGTAATTCAAATGAAAGATGATGGGGTCTTGGATGAATGAATGAACAACTAAATAAACAGTGGTTGTATGTGATTCTGAACAAATGTAAGTAGAATTGACCTAGTTAGGTAAGTCTTCCTTGAGGCAGATTGAGCTAAGATTTTAAAGAATAATAGATAATGATAAAATGAAAGGGATGGACAGCAAAGGAAGCCATAGACAAAACAAAGGACAACCTACAGAACGGGAGAACATATTTGCAAACAATGTGACTGACCAGGGATTAATCTCCAAAATATACAAACAGCTTATACAGATCAATATCAAAAAAACAAACAACCCAATCAAAAAATGGGCAGAAGATCTGGAAAGACATATCTCCAAAGAAGACATACGGATAGCCAAAGGAACATGAAAAGATGCTCAACACTGCTGATTATTAAAGCAATGCAAATCAAAGCTACAATGAGGTATCACGCCACACTGGTCAGAATGGCCAACATTAAAAAATCTGCATATAATAAATGTTGGAGAGGATGTGGAGAAAAAGGAACCCTCCAACACTTCAGCATTGGTAGAAACGTAAATTGGTAAATATGGAGAACAGTATGGAGGTTTCTTAAGAAACTAAAAATAGAGCTATCATATGATCTTGCAATCCCACTCCTGGGCATATATCCTGAGAAAAATGTAATTGAAAAAATACATGCACCCCAGTGTTCATTGCAGCACTATTTACAATAGGCAAGACATGGAAGCAATCTAAGTGTCCATTGACAGATGAATGGATAAAGAAGATGTGGTATATATATATACACACACACACACACACACACACACACACACGTATACACAATGGAATATTACACAGCCATAAAAAAGAATGAAATAATGCCATTTGCGCAACATGGATGGACCTAGAGATTATCATACTAAGTGAATTAAGCTAGACAGAGAAAGACAAATATCATATGATATCACTTATATGTGGAATCTAAAAAAAAATGATACAAATGACATTTACAAAACAGAAATACACTCACAGACATAGAAAACAAACATGGTTACCAAAGGGGAAGTGGGGAGAGGAGTAAATTAGGAGTTTGGGATTGAAATATACACAGTACTATATATAAAATAGATAACCAACAAAGAACCTACCATGTAGCACAGGGAACTATACTCAATATCTTGTAATGACCTATAATGGAAGAGAATGTTAAAGAACAGACACATATGCATAACTAAATCACTTTGCTCTACACCTGAAACTAACACAACATTGTAAATCAACTATACTTCAATAAAAATTAAAAAAAAATAAATAAAAGGGCTGAGTTTGGGGGGTGGGATAAAGTAAAATATTTTAGTCAAAGGAAAGAACATATGCAAAGGTCAGGTGGATGGAGGATGCATGTTGTGTTCCAGGGACTAGAAGATTACCTGTGAGGCCAGACTCAGAGAACTAACATTTATATGCAAATTATTTTATTTATTTCTCAAAATAGTCTTCAGTAGTTTTTATTGTTTCCATTTTACAGTTGAGGAAATTGGAGCTTAGAGAAGTGAAGTGACTTGCCCAGGATCAGATTATTAAGAAATAGCAGAGCTTATTTGTTTATTATGGTCCCTTTCCCCATCCCCGTTACCACTCTCACCAGAATATAAATTCGGTGAGGGCAGAAACTTTATTTTGTTTGAAGCTATATTCTCAACAACTAGAACAGTGCCTGGCGCTTGGTAGATGCTCAGTAAATACTTGCTGAATGAATGAATGAATGAGAGAATGAATCAGAATCAAAGTGCATCTAACTCCGAAGTCCATGTTCTCAACCACATCCTGTATACTGAGATACAAATTAGAACTGTCAGATTCTTTCTCAGAGAAAGTTTTGATAAGGGAACAAAGCCTTTGGCCAGTGCAATCAAGAGGTGGGGGAGAGAAGAAAAAACATTACAAAAGGGGAAATAGAGCTCAGAAAGAATAGACTAAGTGGTTAAAAATTTTTTTACTACAAACTAGAATAGGTGAGAAGAGAGTAGAAAAAGAAGGCTCTGACTCTAAAACTGGGTGGTTAACTTCCACTACAGCTTTCACTACAACCTGGGCCTGGAAATTTTCTTGCTTTTTGTACATTCCCTTGACTTAGCCAGTCCATTTCCTGGGAAACAGAATACAGTCAATATGCTCTACATAATTTTTCTCTTTGGTCCCCTTTAATTCTTTTACTCACCAGTCCCCCTCCCAAGAACATTTTTCTTATTAGATGCTCTCAGATAATTTGTCCCCAGTGCAAAATTACCTGTGGGACACACAGAGTATCTGTTGACTTCTCAGTTCTGAGTTGGTAGTTCAAGCCTGTAACTTAACACCTGTCTATCCATAGTTATTTTTTGAAACTTTGTGTCTCACTCCTAGGAATTTAGGCTTAATCTTTCTGTTTCTTCACCTCACACTGTCTCATGTTCTTTTACCACTTCAAGCTGTTTATCTTTTCCCTTCTGTTGCACAGGAAGAAATATTCCATCTCTTTTCCTAAGGTAACATCTGCACTTCCATCCCTTCGTACCTCTGCTAGAACTTTGCTCTGTTAATTATCCCCATTCTCTCTTTGTCTCCCTATCTGTTCTTTTTCACAGAGTTGGAGACTCAGGTTCTAAATACTGTTTTGTCACTTTCTGGCTTTGGAAACTTGAGCAAGTTGTTTGACTTCTTTGAGTCTCAGTTTCTTGTATTAAAATACCATTTGTCCTGCTAACTTGCAAGTCTGTAGTAAGTCAGTTACAGAAATGTATGTGAAAATACTTTATAAGCTAGAAAACCATTCAAATACAAGATGTTATTATTACAACCTGTGTGCACAAATAATTCAGATCTCTTCTTGAAACAGTTTTCCCCAACTTTGCTAACCCTTGAAATATTATTTCCTTTTTCCTTTTATAGTCAAACCTCTTGAAAGAATAGTTTTTATTTGCTGCCTATATCTCCTTACTTAATTCATTGGAATCTGGCTTCCATTTGTTTCTGGCTAACTCTTATTGAATCCACTGCCTTGAAGATTATGAAAGACTGCTCAATTCCATATCCTTTTCCTCAGCTCTCATTCTTCTTGCTTTCTGTAGCAGTTTATACTAAAGATGGCTCAGCACAGCACTTAATGTGTAGTAGATATTTAACAAGCTTTTAATAAATAAATGTATTCTTTTTAGTTTTTTTTTGAAGAATCCACTGTTTCCTCTTGTAAACTAAATATATGCCTTTCCAAATATAGTCTCTGCTGTTTTCACTCTCTGCTCCCTCTTGGAACTCCTGTTCTAAGGCCTTTCAACTCTACATGGATGGATCTCATATCTTCTTTTCTAACTTTGTCCTGAGCTTTAGTTCTGACTGTTTAACTCTATATTTTTATCTGCATCTCCCATTGCTGCTTCAGATTCACCAATTTTACCATCTCCCTCCCCTAAATCTGTCTCTCTTTTAGGCTTTTGTATTTTTGACACTGATATCAGCATTCAGTCACCCAGACTTGAAACTTTATAAGTGTGCTAACTCCTTTTTCTTTATGGACCACTACAGTAGTCATTCACTTGTTCATCAAATGTTTATTCAGTGTCCATTACATGTAAAACACCACCCTAGATACTGGGAATACATGAGCGAAACAAAAAAGACAAAAAATAACTGCTTGTAAGGATCTTATTTCTAGTTGTTTGCTTCCATTCATTCATTTACTCAATAATAATTTATTGAGAGTGATAGGATGCTATTTTATACATGGTTGTCAGAGAAGGCTTCTCTGATGTTGAGACATTTGATCAGAAACCTAAATAAGGTGAGGGAGTAAGCCATGCAAATTATGGGGGGAAGAACTTTCAGGCAGAGGAAAAAATGTGCAGAAAGTTCTTTAAGTGAGAGGTTTTGTGCTTGACTGTTCAAAGAAAAATTGCTACCAATAGTGTGATTAGATCCAAGTGAGTGAGTAAAAGGGAAGTTGGAGATAATGTTAGGGAGACTATTGGTGGCCAAATCAAGTATTGTCGTCTAGACCATGGTGAAGATTCTTTTATCTAAGTGAAATGAGAAGCTGTTGGAGGGTTTAAGAGAGAAGCAAGCTGTTTCCACTTTTGAAAGAATCACTCTGCTATGAGAAGAATAGGCTAGAAAAGCAGGTATGGAAGCAGAGATACTAGTTAGGAGGCTAGTGCAGAGGTGTTCAGATGAGAGATGGTAATGGCTTGGATTAGAGTGGTAGCAGCAGAAAACGATACATGCTATGAATGAGTAAATTAGAAAAAGAGCCTTTTCTGGGTGAATGTAGCCCTCCCTGGTAGCATGGCTTGGAGAGTTGGTGGAACCTTTCCTCTTAGGTGCTTTTTCCTTAGATAGTTAAACCCTATGCCAAGGTACATGTAGTATTAGTTGTCATTTGAGATGCTGGTTGTTTCATTGTACCTGGGTTTGTTTTAAAGGCTGATACTAGCTGCAAGAAAAGTGACAAATACTTGATGTTTTTCATATGTGCCTACTTCAGTAACTCAGCAATATCATGGAATGGCCTGGTATGGAGGATGAGGCAAGTCTGGGGACTGCTGCCAAGTCCTGCATGGCAGCAACATGGAAGTAGTTTAGTCAGTTTCAGTAAAAGTTTAAAATCTACTGCATTAGAGGCACGTGCAGAAGCTGTGTTAATTGATAGCTTATTTTCCATATGGTTCTGCTTTAATGAAGCATATTTGATGCAGATGGTTGGAAAGTAAGTTGGGTAATGTCTAAACTGGTCTAATTCCCACATCGCTTCCAATCCAATAACTTGACAGTGCCTTTGTAAAGTTTCTTCGTTCACAGCTTTTTTGTTGTTGAAATGTGACCTCAGATAACTGAAAACTATTCTTCTGTCTTTAAACTTGACCTTGAAAAGAACAAGGACAGTCATTTCCCCCCTCATTCCAGGTCAAAACAAAACTCCAGCTTGGTTTCTTTAGTATTACAGAGTTCTCTTCATCGTTATTATGGCTTTCTAATATATTTAGTTGAGGAAGTGGGCATTATGAAGGATCATATATAGGAACTGAAGTGATTTTACCAAACGCTGAAGTTAGCTTTGTTAACATGACAATACTTTGACGTCTTTAGGGATATGAAATAGAACAGCCTAGAATATTAATATTAATCTCTTGTTTGTACTTTATATCTTATGTAATTAAATTAGACTTGCTAGATAGATGTTAATGTTAAGTTGGAAATGAAATCAAGGATACATTGTCTAGCAATACTGCAAAAATCATTCCATTTCCTTTCTTTCCTTCTATGAGACTAGAATATCAGCATATAGTTGTGTTTTCTGTAAATCTTTATCAAGAGTTCAGATATGTTATGTTAGTTAAAAATGACATGCTGATTTCCTCTAAGTATTTTTTTTTGGTGAACTTGTTGCTAAATATGTACATTTGTCTTCATATTTGCTCAAGGATACACATCATGTCCTTGTTAGACTTGAGGTTGAGTTCTGCAGAGCAAAAAGGGAGACATGGTTCAACGGGTTTGTATCCATTTTGGTGTTGTTTTTTTTTTTTTCTCACATTGTCACTAAAATATTCTCTTTGTTATCTGAATAGGACATCTGCTGACTAGCCTGACCCTCTTTACCTGACTGTGTGAAAAGTCTTGGTTAAATCTGTTAGGCCTTGGAGGCCCAGGAATCTGCTAAGTGCTTTTGAGCTTGAAAGTCACACTGTCCTTGGTCTGTTTTGTCTTTCCCATTTATGGACACCTTTGATAAATAACCGTGATGTCGGTATGGGATAAGCCAAACAATGCAGTCTTCTGAGCAGTCATTGACCCAGAGGACTAATTACCTCTTAATGAGCATTGGACTTTTTCTCATATTCTGGAGAGGTTCAAAAATACAATACAAAAATTAATTTTTCACCCAATTTAGTTATCTTAATACAGGGAGTCCTAACACTGAAGAGAATTAATTAAAAAAACACTAGTTTGTGAGAAGTCTTCTAGAATCACAGTCTTGCTTTTGTTTACCTCCTTTCCCCAGCTGACTTTCACTAGAGGAGGTTAACACTAGACTAGACAGTGTTCTGCCAAGATGTACTTGCGTATATTTGGGGAATTGTATTGAAAATACCCCTTTGCCACAGAAACAATTCATCTTTAGATGTCAAATTCAGTGTTGAAATTTTATGAGAATGGAAAGGAATACACATATTCATTTATTTTAGACTTCCCTTTGATAAATGTAGTTTGCTGCTATTGTCTCAAGTTGGAAGGGTTTACAAAGTTTTTCTCAAATACTCATGGAAAGCAAATATAATCCTGAATTAGACTAGAAGAAAAAAAAGTCTTCCTTTAAAATTTCAATAATTGTATTGCATCAGTTTTAGTAATTTTTTTTTGACATTTTCCTCAATTTATATTAACCCTGGAGTGAAAGAATTAATTTCTTCTTTTTTCCTTTTTCCTTCCTTCCTTCCAAAATTCTTTTGTCTTGCCTTGGTTTTTTTGTGGTGGTTTGGGTTTTTTTGTTTTGTTTTGTTTTTGTTTTTGAGCATGGTTTAACTTTTCACTAGAGCAAGAGCCTAAAAAGCTGAGTAAGAAGAGAATAATTACCTTTGTGACAACTGTCAATTACTCAAGATAGAATATGTTATTTCCCAAGTCATGTTTAAAAACAGAATTGGAGAATTACTCTTGAGTTTGATTCACCTTGAGAAATCTCAGAAAAAATTTAGAGATCTATTCTGTCATTTTTTTTCTCTAATGTGAAAATGCTTCTCAAACCCAAAGAGAGTGTCTCTTTAGAAAACTCTCTGCCTTTGAACTGTGTGAAAACCACTTACAAGATTTGGGGGAGCCCTATGTTGAATTAGGCAGCTAGAGATCAGCTATTACCATGGTACTGATAGGAAGTATGGGAGGGGCTCTGGAAATGAAGTTTAAAATACCAGGTTGCTCCAAACAGCAGTTTAATAACAAGAAAAATTTAGCTATTATTTTCCTCATCATTATTATGTAGATGTTAGGTACTTGGGAAGGTTTTTTCTTTTTATTTTCCTTTCAGAGAAACAATACTCTTATTCTAGAGATAAAGCAAGATATTTAGTTAGGTTTTGAGTTAGTTAGGCTTTAGGCTTTAATTATGATTTACAATTTTTTATTTAAAAAATTTCTCACTAGTTTTCAAGTCTAATTCTTGAATTGTGTCTCTTTTGGTCTTGACTTTTTTTTTTTTCAGAGAAATAGCAGAGCTAAGCTTTTCATTTAATTGTAATAAAATACTGCCCTAAAGAAGAACGAAATATGATTTTTTTAGGTTTATATAGAAAAGCATATAACTATAATAATATTTTAAGTATAGTTTGTATAGACCATACTCATTTAAACTCTATGCAAATCTTTGTTACTTCAGGGCAAATAAGCTACAAAACCATAATGTGTGGTGTAGTGAGCACACACCATAAATTTGATAATCATACTTGTGAATTCATCGTATTTTATATAGGAGATTGCCATAGCATTATGAATAGTAATGTGCAAATGACGTGAAAAAAATGTTGCCACACTCTTGAATGTTTAGTGATTTTAATGCTACTGTATTATTTCATTCTGTGCCAAGTTGCATTGATTGAAAAGTGAAGACATTAAAGTAGCAGAAATTTTACATTGGCTTTAATGCGTGTAGTTTCTATAATTCCCCATGAATCTGGAATGTTAATATAAATACTTATTTTGTGGGGCGGCAGAAAACATGCTGCCCAGACTACACATGTTACCCAGCTAGGCCTGCCTCTACTGTTTAGAGAAATAGAAGTGGGAGGCTGTTTTAAGTGAAAGTGAAAAAAGGCATTTGTTTAGCTGCATGGCAACACAAATATTTCACTTAGTGAGGACTGACAATGCATCTCATTATGTGAGCGGGTGCCAGCTTGTAAAAAATTTCTGTTTAACTTTCCATATTAGTGGAAGGTGCCTGTGCTTAACTCTTTGAAGCCTGGCATCCAGGTCCCCTTCTTCCCTAATCCGTAATACACACTTTTTGTCTATCAGTGTTTGTTTTTTTATCCTAAAGTAATAGATGAGAAAAAGCCAAGGCTCTCTGATCCAATGAATGCTGTTAGGAATATGTGAGGAAGCCTGCCAGATTCAAGTTGGCCTTAGGCTAGACAGTTGTCTCTTCTTCCCATTTCTCTTATTCTTTTTTTTTTTTTTACACTTGTTTTTTTTTTTTTATTATTTTTTTGGGGGTACACCAGGTTCAATCATCTGTTTTTATACACATATCCCCGTATTCGCTCCCTTCCTTGACCCCCCCCTCGAGTCCCCCCCACCCTCCCCGCCCCAGTCCTCTAAGGCATCTTCCATCTTCGAGTTGGACTCCCTTTGTTATACAACAACTTCCCACTGACTATTTTACAGTTGGTAGTATATATATGTCTGTGCTACTCTCTCGCTTCGTCTCAGTTTCCCCTTCACCCCCCACCCCCTCCCATACCTCGAGTTCTCCAGTCCATTCTCTGTATCTGCATCCTTGTTCTTGTCACTGAGTTCATCAGTACCATTTTAGATTCTGTATATGTGAGTTATCATACAATATTTGTCCTTCTCTTTCTGACTTACTTCACTCTGTATGACAGACTGTAGTTCTATCCACCTCATTACATATAGCTCCATCTCATCCCTTTTTATAGCTGAGTAATATTCCATTGTATATATATGCCACATCTTCTGTATCCATTCATTTGTTGATGGGCATTTCGGTTGCTTCCATGTCCTGGCTATTGTAAATAGTGCTGCAATAAACATTATGGTACAAGTTTCTTTTGGGATTATGGTTTTCTTTGGATATATGCCCAGTAGTGGGATTACTGGATCATATGGTCATTTCTCTTATTCTTGATGCACTTTTCTTAATGCTAATTGTTATATTCTGCCTTGATGGTAGAAACATTCGATGGTTTTTGTTTTAAGTTAACAGTTACCTTGTGGTGCTACCATTGCCTGAGTAGCAGTCCCAGGTTCTCAAGATCATAATTCTTAATGTTAAATTCTCCAATCTCCTCTTATGGTGCATTTGGATCCTAGGCTATTTTTTGCTTCTTATTGTGTTAGAAAGCAGAGGAAAATAAATTAATAACTACCACATCAGTTGTTTAGAATTATTTATTTTACAGATTTTAATTTGAAGGAGGTAGAGGAATACTTTCTACTTCAGGAGTATTTGAGATCAAATCTCTTTGTTCTCATTGGCACGATTCCTATCTTCTGGGCATCAATTTTAATAGCTTTACTAAGATATGATGGTGTTAAGGGGAGGAAAAAACACATTTTTAGATATCTGTGACTGTAACATACAAATGAAAGATTCTCAGCATTCACAAGCATAGAAGGATGTGCAAGGACCAACTAGATGAATATTCCAGGAAAAGCACATATTTTTGATAATTTCATCATACATTTTAAAGCTGTGGCATCAGGAATTTCAATTTGTTTAGAGAACATTTCAAAATGTTTTACCCAGTGAGTGAGTGCTTGTTACAGAATAAACTAAGAGAAATAATTTATAATGGGCAAAGCACTTAAAAATTATATAAACTAAGAGAATTAAAAGTAGAGGTCACTTTGAATTAAAAAGTTGAAAACACATTCAAATTGTTGGCAATTTCTTTGTACTAGTATCTGCTTAATTTAGGGGATTGTAGTTTGTGGGGTTATACTTATGTTTATCTTATAGAAGTGGTTGGGGCATTTAACTTTTAAAAAATAAGAAATATATTCAGATATGAGAATTAGAAGTGTATTCTAAAATGGAATCTTTTTTTTTTCTCCAAATTAAGTTGCTGAAATTTGTAGTAAAATATTTTCCTCCTCCTTCTTCCCTCTACTGTAGTCTGGTTCTTATCCTATTCCATCACTCTCTATTTTTAGTGTAGACTTTAGTTCTCTTGGAGAAGAGAATCCTTTTAAATCCCCCAAACTGTGGCATCATCTGTTAGGCAGAAGCCTGAACTGGCTGGGGATTGTAAATGCCTGCCAAGGATCTTTCTGACCTCTTTACCACTTACTACCTTCATAGTAGCTGTGGATTTTTGCTGAATTAGTCACATTCTAGCCCTGTATGTGGGTCTTTTAGATAGGAAACACAATATGCCATTGGTTGATGGGATGGGCCAGGAGTGTGGATGTGCTAGGAGGCAGTGCAGTTACAGTCTGGATGGAACCCAAAGTAAATATTTTGCCATTAGCCTTCTCATCAATTAAGTAAGTCATTGTTAGCCTCAAAGGGCCAATATGTAGATTTTTTTTTAAAGCAAATTTGGATTTTTCAGTTCTGTGTTTTATTGCTTAGTTCCTTCGCATCAAAAGCAGCTCACTTCCTCTCTTCAAGCAGAGCAATGCTTCAGCTTTCCCAGCAAGTCTTGCTTTATTTAGAGTAGGCAATATGGTCCAGTATCAAGAGCACAAATATGGGTCATCAAATTTACATAAGTGGTTCTGACCCTTCATTCTATGGTTCAGAGTGAGAGGTAGAAAGCACTGTTTCTATAACATCTTTGTCTCCATGTCTCCCATCCTGCCCATCCAAGTACTAGCTCAGATTTAGAGTACTTGGTTAGTGGCTCTATGGCAGCAGTCCCCAACATTTTTGGCACCACGGAACGGTTTTGTTGAAGACAATTTTTCCATGGACGGGGTTGGGGGAGGAGAAGGGAATGCTTCAGGCAGTAATGTGAGCAATGAGGGGTATGGTTCAGCTGGTAATGCTAGCGATGGTTCAAGCGGTAATGTGAGCGATGGGGAGCCGCAGATGAAGCTTCGCTGGCTCCCCTGCCACTCACTTCCTGCTGTGCAGCCCGGTTCCTAACAGGCCACTGACTGGTACTGGTCCTCGGCCCAGGGGTTGGGGACCCCCACTCTATGGGACCGTACTGTTCTGTCACAAATTCTGTAGCCCCCAAAGTGGAAAAAAAAAATACCTCTGGTTCCTTGTCACTCACAATGCTTGGCAGATAGATAGTAAGCATACGATAAATATTTATTGAATGAGTAATTGAGTAGATCAGTGAGAATGTAGAAATTTTGACAAGAGAGGAAGGGTAGAAAGTTCTTGAAAGATGCAATTTGGAATGATTTAGTGTCATGGACACTTGAAATTCAAATTCTCGGTTTAACTGGTAACTTGTTGAAATAAGGAGTCCATAATTTGAAAAATTTTGGACATATTTTTACTTTTCTAGCTAAGAAAATTAGTTACCAGTTGTTTCCAAGAGTTGTCAGGTAGCATTCAGGTTTCCAAATTTGATATTTTGGAAAGCAGTGAGATCCTGTAAAATGTCATGCTTGGAAAACTGCCTAGGATTTTGAATAAATAATTTTTATAGTACCAGAGAGATTAGAAGATATCTTGGAAAATTCTCTACCTATCTGTAGTTTTATACTTCCTTTGCTAAGGAATAATGCTACAAGCAAGAGGCTGACCCATGGGAAAAGTTGGCATGTCAGTCTATAGGAAGCTTGGTAAGAGTTTCTTTTTCTGGACATCCATTTTCTTTCTATTAAAGTCTGATTATGTATTCTAGTCTGCACTTGGTTCTAAATGTGAAGGTGGATTTTTCAAGCTGACCACGTTACACTTGACAGAGTGTCTGTAGTTCTACTTTAACCAACTGTTGTGCTAATGACTTATGGAGGAAGCTTTGTGATCATGTTCACTGCAGGAAGAGGTAGACTAGTGGAGTGAGTATGTATTCTTTAAATAGCTGCATATTGGGGAAAATCCCTTGGGAAGTCATATGTGCTAAACTTTATGCTTTATATTTAAAATTAAGAGACTATCCCAAAATCCCATACTAAAAGTATTCCTCAAGCTTTTACTCTTTTAACACAGGAATTTATATTGTTAGGAGATATTATTTTTTCCTAGGTTCTCTTTACTATTATTTTGCGTAATGCCCTGCCATTTATACTGCCAGGTAATCTTGAGGTTTGCTGGTATCCCTCATGATCAATCACTTATTCTGCGTATGTAGTTAATGGCGTATTTGTGTAAATGGTATATATTTTATTTGTTGGCCACAAGATAACAAAGACCCAATTGTTTTTTATGGTGAAGAGATAAAGATTTTACCTGCCCAGTTAGGAAGGTAATTTACAAGCCTAGCCTCTCAAACATTAAAATGTACTTCCTGTTAGGTGTGGGAGGCTCACTTCATAGTTTATTGCTCATTTGCTGAAATGTAAATAATAAAAAATTGAGCATGTATCTTGGGTATCTTTGGCATGTAATGCCTGACCCAGATAGTATATGAAGAGTCTCATTCTTTTTACATTGTGAACGTGATGACTGCCAAAGTATTCTAGCATGCATTATTTATAACTTTCAAAATATTTTAATTTTAATAATACAATGTATTAAAAAGGTAGGATATTTAAAAACAGCTTGTATGAATAGGATATCTTCATCTAAAATTATCTGGATACTTTTGAACTGATTGGTATAGAAGCAGTTTGCGTTTTTCTGATGTTTTTTATACCATTCCATGTGAAATACTTCTAACAAATAGATTTCCTTGCAGGATTTGTTTCCATCTTTTAAGGCCCCACTCCTGTAGTCTTCTCTGATCTCACTTCATTTGAATTCTCATAGTATTTTGCATTTCTCTTTTTGTGCTTTTCACAATTTGTCTTTTAGTAGTTTTTGTAGACATTCCTTGGTTTCCGATCAAAAGTGGGTTTTTGGAGCAAGGATATCAAGTCAGATCCATCTTAAATAACTTACATGACCATATAGTACCTACTATTAAATAAGTACTCAGTGTATAATTATTGAGTTAATTAAAAATTTCAAAAATCGCCACACTCTCAATCCTTTTCATAAATTACCTAATATGCATTGCTTTTCTTACATTTAGCTTCTCTTGTATGTATTGATTGCTTTTACTGCTTCCCTGTTATCCTGGGAGTTATGGAAGAAGTAGTTTCTTTAATTTGCAAATGAGTTGAATAAAACATTAAAAAATGAGAAGTTAGTTATTTATTGTGGGACCCTAAGCAAAATCTGGAGCGTGTGATCTTGGGGTAGGGAAAGAACCAACATGTCACCCTCACCATTACTGCTCATGTTTCTTCTGTCCCACTTTGGAGTGAGGGCTACGCCATGTTTCTTTGTATCATCTCCAGCACAGTAGTTTGTTCATAGTCAGTGATCTAAACATATGCATAAAACGAATGTGTGAATGAATTTGTCATCAATGAATATTGCCTTTGATGCTCAGCCACTCTTTGTCCTTCCATTCTCTCTGGGCTTTCTGTGCATTTAGCTTTCCTTCCATTTTCTCGCATAAAATCCTTCTTTCACAAAAGCATTTGACGATAACATTCAACCCAAGATACAAATGGCCAATAATAGTTTAATATGTTGTTCTTTTGTAGCATATGCATCTAAAAATGTAGACATCTTTTCAAATAAAATTTACAATAAATGAATTGTTATATGAGACCTACATTCAAAGTAAAGGTTTTGGTTTGCTTGACCTCATAAAGAAACATGTTTATACCTGGGCTCCCAAGCAGTGTTTGTAGTGCTTGGGGACCCATGAATAGAAATTTCTAGAGACAGTAGCTAAAGCTAGGTCTCTATAAATTGTTGCAGGTGTTCTAAGAATTTAAACTTAACAATAGCTAAGGATAGAAAAAAGGATAGAAAGAGTACTTTGGGATAGCTGGCTCTGAAGTGAGGGAATGGGACTAAAGTTATCAAAAAAGTTCTTTTGTTCTCACTTGTTTTAAGAATGGCTAGAATCATAGTTTTCGTTCCTCTTTTGGGACTGGTAGAAACAGTTCAAAGAAGTCTTTGCTGTGCAACTACTATTACAATGAAGAGTTTGCAGTTTTTATTTTTTTCCCTGAAGTTACCTCACTGTAATAATTATTGGAAAAAGAAACTCATGAATTATAGATAGACTGTTTACTGCATCTCCCTGTCCAGCATTTTTTCCTGATAAAAGCACCCTTATTTTCTTTTGGGGAACAACTTTCATTTTCAGTAAATGTGGTTGGGATAAAGCTGCCATTACCTTCCCAAGTCATAGGGAATGGGCATTCCATATGCCTGGCCACGGCAATTTGTTCAGAAATAAGTATGTTATCCAAGCCAGACCAGTGAGACTTAATCTGGGATCTTTTCTGGAATTACTGGGAAAGAACCATAGTCATTTTACTGTGATTGCTAACCTGGGGTTTCTGATGATCGTCTTTGCCTTGAAGCGGGGAACCTGCCTGAGAGGTAAAGAGAGACCAACTCCTAATTACATCATCTTAGCACTGAATCCAGCTGTGTCAGAAGCCAGGACTTTCAATTATATTGAGCTGATAAATTGTTTTTTGATATAGCTACTTCGAGTTGATTTTTATCACTTACAACTAAAAGTGTTCTAACAAATGCAACCAGAATTACATAACTGACACACATCTCATATGGTAGATAGATATACATGATTTGGAGAAATATTTTGATATCCATTGTCTCATCCAATATGTGCAATTTATTTATTCCACTTTAATTTCCATGAGTGTGAATGAGTATGGGTGATATGCTGAAAGTCATTACTGTTTAAACACAAATAGTTTCTACTGAAATAATTTTAGTATTGTCAAAGAATAAAGTGCAAATGAAGTGGTATAGCTAGATAAGTTCCAGACCTTAAGTTTATATTATTTTGAAAATAGAACAAGTTTATTGATTTTTTTATAGGTTAAAAAATACAGTTTTCCTTTTTCCTAAGTAAAAGAAGTTGAAATTTGTTTATATTTTAAATATTCACTTTTCTTTTGCAGTTAGACCCACAGCTTGGGCAGGATTTGGAGAGAATACTTTATTTATCTATGCTCTGAAGAAATATCCTCTGCTTGTTACATTTTCATATGTTAATCCTATTCCTTAATATATAATTCTGCTTAAGATCAACTTTAATGGATTTACTCCAAATTAGAGATCTTCTCACTAGTTTGGAAATCACGAAACAGAAATGGATACTGTAGTACACAGTTTGCTGTTTTCTTAGAAAAAAATTATCTGAATTTGGAAGAAAATTTGTTCTCCAAATATAGTTATGCAAATTATACTTGACTTCGATAAATCACATTTAAATGGGCAATGTTTTTAATTTATATTTGTTACATAATCTTTTAGGAGGTCTCTGTCTTTCACATTGTTTGAAATATGTATGTAAAGAGTAGGTTGATATTTGATCATCTCTCTTAAAAACATGCTGGACCATTTTGTAGTATGATTTTATTGCTAAGGAAAAAAAACATTAAAGTAAGGTTCTTGGTCTTCTTTTCTCTCCCCTGCCATTCAAGGATGCATACTCGCAATCAAATTTGGTCTTTTTACTTGGCAAACCTGAAGTGCCACGGTCTTAAGTTGGCACTGTTTTCTCCCTAATTCTTATAGATTGCAGATGTGTCCCTCAGATTTTAAAGCCTCAGATCTAAGTCCCTTGGGTATTGATATTCTCATTCAGAAATTATCATGTTCAGAAGTTAGTGTGCTAACTAGTTCGTGAGAGTAAGGCCTTCATTAGAACCACTTTAATATCAAGCCAAAGTTGCAGAAGCCTTAACCTTTCAGAGTTCATGCGGACAATAGTACATTTGGAATGGCATGTGCACTTTGTTGTATGGGTGGATTTCTCAGATGCAGTGGATTTTGAAATTTAATTATCTATCATTATGTAGGATTTCCTCTTTCCTCTAATAACCTCCAAGTTTGCAACCCACACCAAATAAAATTTAAAATGGATAAAATTACTAGGAAGAACCCGTTTCTAATAGTCATTCCTTTCTTCTTCTTATAAACTTTCTAGGTGGTGATCTCTCTTTCTTTTCAATCACTCACTGTCTATTTATTTCCCCTACCCAAACCTGCTCACAGGATAGTATACTGTAGTGGCCACATACATTTCATTATTATTATTGTTAGATTAAATTTAAAAATCACATTTATATTAAAACAAGCAAAATAGATACGGTCTCTCACACAATTTCACAATTTGTCATCTGTGTTTGTATCTGCTTATTTTCAGTCCTTGTCTACATTAAAAAATAGTTTAACATAACTGTAATCAGAGCATAGATGCCATTGTGTGTTCTTTGTCTTTCATTTAATGTCATACAATAAATGATTTCCCACCACAAAGAGCCTGCTATGGCCATACAGACATTTAGGGAAGCCCTGGTATGTCTTACCTTCTTTGTAGATGAGCTGCTATTAGCCTTCCTCCTGGTCTTGAGATACTGTATTCACAATTAGCCTGAAACTCTTGCTGAGGGAAGGTATAGTTTCTGGCTTTTGTGGGAATGCATCATAACATCTCACCAATAGCTATGAAGTTTTCTGTAGGTTTTTTCTGCATCTCTAACATCTACTGAGATGTTCATAGAATTTTTCTTCTTTAGTCTGTGAATATGTGGTATTATTGGCCGATTTTCTGAACCATCTAGCATTATTAGGATTAAAATCTACTTATTTTTGATGGATTTTTCATTTACACTACAGAATTAGTTAATATTTAATGGATTTTTGCATTTGTGTTCATAAATGAATGTCTTTAATTTTCCCTTTTTATAATATCCTTATTTCGTTTTGGAACCAAGGATATTCCAGCTTTATAAAATGAGTTGAAAGTCATATACATCTTAGTGTGACTAGGAGGAAAAATACTTTTATCCTTAAAATATTTTGAAACATCAACCTAAGATAGATGTTTTTTGGCAGGGAGGGTTGTGAGTTTGTGGGGGAAGTTGAGGATAGAGAAAATGTTGGTGAAGCATGGAGGTTGCCTCCATAGTCTGTGTCATAGCAGTGCAGTTACTTTGGTGTTTATGAATATTTTTTGGCAGACCTGTGGTGTAATCAGTGGGATTAAGAGGAGAGCAGGTTGATAACATTGGTTAGGGAAGACATTATCAGAGAAGGCATTAACTGAACATTGAAAAAGGCTCCTGAACCAGAATTGGAGCTGAACATGATCTGAGATTTAAATACGTTCCAATTAGTCTGTTTATGTCCCTAATGCCCTCTAAAAGGCAAAGTGATAGAGCTTCTCTTTCAGGCCCAACAATTACCCCATTGGTTGAATTAAGCCATTTATGGCATCCTTCTTCCTCCAAGTTTCCCCTTGGAGTTAATTTTAGTCAGATTTTTATCTCTATAAAAAAAGTCTGAGAAGTTAGATGTGGCTCCAAACATAATTTAAGCTATGTTTCATCTCATTTTATCCTATAAAAATAGTTCAACACAAATGTTAGAAACTTTTAAGTTTGGGCTTCTTGAGTATCTGGTATGACTACTGATGCAATTTCTTACAAAAGAGGTGCTTACTTTTTTCTGTCCTTATCTATTCTTCTAAATGCATCATGGTTTAATTAAACACAGAGCTTTTGAGCACCTACTGTGTATCAGGTACTAGATAGTCAAAGATCATGTTCTTAAGGAGTTCGAGCTTTTCTTTTTCATCCTTGTTCTCTAAGGCCCTTTCCTTTTCTGATATCCAGGTACTTTTGTTTCTCTTTCCTTTTGCCTTTCTGTCAAAGCAAAGAGACTTTAAAAGGAACTTTTGAGTTAAACTCAAGCTGCTTCTGTTGAGAAGAATTAGTGCAGCTCTCTGAACTTGGGCCTATTGTTTATTTAGAACCCAGTATTAATGAGGGCACAATGCTTGTCTTGATTCTTATATGGACCTATTAGCTTTGCTCTGTTCCATGGCCTTGGATCACTGCTCCAATGATTGATACTTGCTAAAGACCAGGTGAGAAGGTTTGGTTGATCAAAACATTATAAAAGCACTGCAAACTGCATTCTTGCCAGGTACGATCCTGGTTTATAAAAGGCAAACCATAATTTAGGGCATTACTTTTAAACAAAATTATTACTGAAATAAGTTGTAAAGGAATGTGGAAAAGTAAAAGAGACTTAGAAAGCATTTTATTATGCTACTTTTTTTCTGTTCTTCATTAATTGGGTAATTCTTAAGCTAGTTTTCTCCATGTCATTTAGTTTCCTTTTTAATATCTTTGGATGCAAGATTGAGCTTTGCTGGCCTTCCTTTCTTGTTCTTTGGGTGTTAGTGCCAGCTTTGGCAGCACTCATTGTCAGTGCTGGCGCAAATGAAGGAATGGCTGAAGGCTCCTTTTGGAGACCCACTTCACTGGTTATTTTAATTGCTCACAAGGATAATTGTTGAGTGGTGCTATATAGGATAGTATTTCCCTTGCCACAGGGGTTAGGAATTCTGCCCAGTAATCACTCTTACTCCTAATGGACGAGTGTTTCTGAGTGGAAAGACTGGTAACTGGCTCTAGGTATCTTCCTAGAACTATGTGTAGGGCCCATGCCAGATTAACTCTGGGAAATTTGTGCAGCCACCATGAATACTTTCCTCATTGATCTTTTGCTTCATATGGACAGAAACAGAGAATCTGTAGAGTTTAAAATTAGCTTCTTAATTATCTTATCCTAGGACACGCTCTGTCATATAGCCCTGTGAGAGCAAAGATTTTCTTTGCTTTTCTTTTCCATAGTCAGAGATATTAGAAAAACAACAGGGATATGAGTGCTAAGGACTTGGCTTAAGGAAAACAAATTTTTTTTAAAAGCACTGCTATTGTGGCTACGTCTGCTCTGGTGAAGGACTGTAATATACTGTATTCTGTGAAATGGAACTATCAGTACATTCTGACGTGTAGTGATGAAGAGAATTCTGGATACAGCATCCCTTAGATATATCCTCAGACTTAGCCACTTCTCTGGATGGAAGTGAGGCTTCTGAGATACAAAGGTTTGTAGTTTTGAAACTTTTTATCAAGGAATAACTGAGTCATGACAAGTTAATAAACAGAAATAAATGGTGAACTTGTAAAGGTCATATTTTAGAGTTAGCTTTATAGTTATAGTCTTTAAATTGGAAATCAATGGAAATAAGTGGGGTGGGGTTGTTTGTTAATTGTTTTAGAAAGTTTTTGTCATGCATTGAAATTAAAATGATATCAATTTTGAGTAGCCATCTAGACTAAATTAGTTAAAATGGAAGAAAACAGAAATTTCTGCTTAAGAACTTTGGGAATCATCAAAATGACCTTGACTTCTTTGCTAATATTGATTACCTTAAAGGCCCCAATTCTTGTTCATCCTTCCTTATACCTATGACCTTTGCCGTGAAACTTGAGTGCCCTTCCCACTCTGGATAGGGGATTCTGTCTTACCTCTTGCCTCTGGGATCCATCATTTAACCTGCTTTGGCCAATGGGATCTTAGCAAATGTGACACAAGTAGAGGCTTGTAAAAGCACTTGCAGATTTCTGTTCACACTCTTGTCCTTTTCTGTCACCATGAGAAGAGCAAGCCTGGGCTTGTGTGCTGTGGGATGAGACATATGGAGCAGAGTTGAATTACTCTAGTTGTCCTATCCAAGGCCATCCTAGATCAGCCAAAAGCCAGCCAACCATAAGACATGTTGGTGAGCTCATTTAAAGCCAGAAGAAATGGCCAGCTGACCTGCAAACAGTTCAGTGGCCTACTGTTTTAAGCCACTGAGTTTTGGGCTGGTTAAACCTGTAGCATTCTTGTGGCCATAGATAATTGAAACAACCTCAGGTAACCTCTTTTTAAAAAGACTCAACTGGGCAGATGTCACAGATGATCCTGAGTGATTTCTTGTTGTTCCAAAAACAATATACACTTCACATTGATTTCAGGAGATTCCTAGATCCAACTACTCAGTGATACTTGGGTGAGATTTGATTTAAAGTGGAATACATTTTCTTTGTGGGTTGATTTTAGGAACTCTGGAGATAACTCCTCACCTAGTCTATATATTCAGCTAATGTATGTTAGCCTTACAGAGTACAGAATCATTCAGTCCATAAAGAAAGACAAGACAGAAAATGGAAGTAGTACAAGTAATTGAATTAAATTCATATGGTAAGAAACACAAATGCCAATATATCCTTTGTCAAGAGCAAATTTTGACTAGGGAATGGTAGTGGTGGAGTCAGTAAAACAGGGAAAGAATGAGGCTAGGAAAAGGGAAACTAGATTTACTTTGGGCTATTTAAAGACAGCAGAGTATAAAAATAAATATTGTGATTGAAGACTGAGCTTTAAAATCTTCACTCCATTTATACTCTGCAAGTGCAACATATTAGAGTGAGAGAAAGATTGGATGAAAAGAGCAAAGAGGTAGTTTTTTTAGGGGCATGGTAGTTTAATTCTTTGTGCTTTGAGATCAAATGACTTGTCTTTTCTGTTTTCAGACTCTCTATATAGTATTGCTATTTCATTCACTTTCTTTCGTGGTGGAAAGAAATCTGCTTTTTAATTAATATATAAAAAGTAGCTGGCTGAGAATCACAGGCCCGTGGACCAAGGCAGGGCATTACTGAGCACATCTTAACAGTTATGGCCCTGCATTCATCTGGACCTGTACTCAGAGAAGGGGTGCTGCTGCCTGGGGGATCTGTACTCGGTTAATTCATCATATTACTTGGAAAGGTCCTTATTATTTTGCACAGCAGTGTGGTCACCTGGCGGTAGGTCATTAGCATTTTCGTCTTCTTTTCTGCACAACAATGTACAACATGCTAATTAGAGGATTCTGAAAGCTAAGTAACCTGTTTTAAAACCAGACATTTTAATTTGCAGCTTTAATGGCTGTTTTTATAATAACTGGCTTTATTGGGGGTAAAAGCACTTCTCATGTTCCACTAGCAAGGCAGAGTATAACAGAAGCTGACAAAATTAAAAACCTCATAATGCGACCTTTGCCTGGGATAAAAGGCTGTTTCATAACAATTTCCTTTTGTTCTTTGTTTAAGCCATTACTCTAAAAGGAGCCTCCGATTAATCTAAGTAAATGCATCATTACAGTACTAATCCATGTCCTTCTGTCAGTGTCTGTTTTAATTAAATAAGAAATGCTAGCAGAAAGATATCACGCACAAAGCTGTGATTGGAGAAAGCAGCACTGGTTGATCAGGGAAAGATTAAGAAGGGCTTTACTGTTTTGTCCATTTGCATAGCTCCAAATGCCACAGTGTTTCAGGTTGAAAGAAAACTTACAAAAGAGTTTAACACATTTCACTCTTATAGATTTAAAAGAATGGGATTTACCAATGAAATTCTAATCATCCAATTTATCACACGTTAGACATTCCAAAGCAAGGAGCAGAACAGCTTGGGGTGTGTCTTTAAAACCTTTTATGCAGTGTTGTGTTGTATCTGTGAAAACATACCTGCCCAATTTGCATGTGTTTCTTCTTATTTTGGGTGAATTGATGGTGAAACCTGATTGTGGATATACAATGTGATTTTTTCCCTCTTTTTTTTTATAGTATCTTACAATTTCTACTCTAGGTTTTTTTTTTTTTTTAATGGTTTTCTATTGATAATATGTTAGGAATTTGGGTGCTTAATTGGTTGTTAACAACGAAAGTAAGTTTAATAAATGCTTATAAAATGAATGTATCTAGTTAACGTTGCTACACTGATACACAGAAACTCTTCATAGTAGTAGAGTTGCAGAATTCCTGTGGTGAGGGCTTTCTCCATATACGGGCCATTATTTGATGTAATGAAAAGAGAAAGTGTGCAACAGTGAGATTGTTAATTAATTTAGCCTAACAAGATGAAGATAAATGAAGCAAAGAACAGATTGAATGAAGCAAAAGGTCTTATTTACAGTTTAATACATTTTTATATAATGCAGATTTCACTTGATAAAAAACAAACATACCCCACCCCAAATACCTACTAACAAAAAAGTATACTCCCTCCCACCACAATTCAATGCTAAAATCCTGACCTGACTTTACAGAAAGCATGTACCGTGGCTCCATATAGAAGACACTTTTACAGTGTGTAAACAGTGCTTTTCTACTGCTAAGAATTTTACACTAGTTAACCTTTAACTTCAGTATTTCATTATTCTTGCTATAGACTGGGAGGACCATAACAATAATTATCCGGAAAACTTTGGATTTATTCTTCTCCATGTTATCCTGAGACATCTTGTGATGGTTATTTAATAATCATTTTATTTTAATCCTCTTTTTAACAAGGGAAAGAAGCCCGAAAGTGAGAAAAGGAAAAAAAGAAAGAAAAAAAAAAGAAAAAAAAAAAGGGAAAAAAAGGAGCTGGGAAACTTTTTACATGTGCTTGAATCTGTAGCAATTGTGCAGAATTCTTAAATTAGCATTATTTTTAAAAGTCTTTCTTTCAGAGATTAATGAGCTTTATCCAGTATTTGACCTTTTATCATTCTTGCTTTCTGCTCAGAAGTACTTCCTTCCTTCCTACAGTAGCTAGAAAAGACCGTCTCTTATCTTATGTAACTGTAGGCAGTGGTAACAGGGCTCTCTACAAATGGTGTTATTATGGTCACTGTGTTTTTATCTCAGGGGTCAGGAACAAATCCATGCAACTGCTTCTAAGGATTTCAATAAATAGGACTTTTTATCCAGACAATCGCCTTTTATGTTACTTTTAAACAAAACTACTAGTCCATCAAGAGTTTCAAAAGAAAACAATTCTACAGAGTGCCGGTATGGCCGCACAGACCAATCATCATGGCACCCATTCTCCAGTCCTTTATTTTTCAAGTCCACAACAATAGGTTGTTGATTCAATGGACAAGACCAGAACAATTAAGTTCTCTGTTTAGCAGCAGTGCAGCATTTTAATGCCCTTCTCTAATAATGGTCTCATTATTGTTATTCTAAGACTGGGCCTCAGGAGGAGGAATATTTGCTGGAGGTACGTCATTATTTTGCAAATTTCGATTAGCTCATCATGTTGTCTGTAGTGTGAAAATCGTAGCTAATTAGGGCAGCCAGTTAGACTACCAGCTTTTGAGCTTATGAGTTAAAAGGTAGCATACTTGATAGGCCAGTGATGTGAAAAAGGTGGTAAAAAGGAGGATTAGAGCAGTTGCCTTAGTAACTCCAACTTCCATCTGTGAGGGAACAATGGACTTGTGTTTCTCCCCCACCTTGGTGTAAAAATTGGTTTTGTTTTGAAAGGACAGGGTTCTTTTTATGACAATCTGGAATTCAGCCCAACTGAGTGTAGTTTTAGTTGTTAGGAGAGACCATTGGGGATAGGAAAGATGAAAGGTCATGGTGAGCTTCAAGGACATGAAAGGTTGTTGTCTCATGTAACAATGGTAGATTGTTTTTTTTCTAATATTTCTAGCCAGCCCCTAAGTCAGGTGATGGAACAAATACCTACAGTTTAGTCAGGTGAAACAGAAAAGGGCGGGGGAAGGAAAGGAGAAAAATGGGGTGAGAGTTTGTACTTTGTTAAAAATAAAGGGTAACTTCAATTTGCTTTTATTAAACAAAGTGATATTTCTTTGTCACTATCTCTGAGATTCCAGTGTGCTTTGGATGGTTTGCCCCTGTGGGTCATCACATCTCTGGGAAGCTCTCCAATGTGTTAGGAAATGTGATTTAAGCTTTCTTCCTGAACTCCCAGGAGGACCAGTGATGCGATACTTAACAATAAATTTAGTTGTTGTAGCTTTCTCACATTATTGGTGTTCTTAAAAGGTTTTCTTTCAAAATGCACACTGAGTAAAATGAATGATAAATAAGAAAGAAATTTGTTACACCACTCTACACGGTTTTATCATAAATTCTATGACTTCCATCACAGAAAGTTTACAGGAAACTGTTTAGATGTTGCTGCAATAGCAACACAAATTTTTCTCTGTGTACATAAGAAAATGACACAATTTTAAGAGCTATTGGAGGTTTTGTATTACAGAGGAGGTGACAGAAAAGGATTTAATCTGGTGTTATTTCTTAAAAACCCTCAAAACCAAATCACTCTCTCTGGATTTGAAATACCTTTATTTCAGCAAAATTAGTGACTTCTATTTTTCTATATCAATATTAAAACCTTTGGTTTTGGTTGTTGTGTGTGTGCTTCTGTGCAAGCTTCTGTGTAAGTATGTATGTGTGTGTATGTTTTTGGAATCAGAGAGAGTATAGGAGTACTAATTTTTTAAGCAGAAAGATCATCTTTTGATGATCAAAGGAACCTTCATATTTCTCCCTCTGTATTGTCCCCAAACAACCCATGTGTAATTGAAGCTGGACTTGGTCCAGAGGGTTAGGGAGTTTTTCAAATTCTCTTTTAATCCCAGGTCTTTGTTTTCTTACTTTTTCTAGCCAGCTCTCCTTATTGCTGTAGCCTTTCTTTTTCTGGAAGCTGTGTTAATTTATTGTAGGTACTTCACAGACTTGAAATAATAATATCATGAAATTCTAGAGCTTAAGGACTTTTGAGATCATCTAGTCTAGTTCTTATATTTGAAAAATTTAAAAAGTGAGACCAAAATGTTGAAATGACTTGCCCAAGGTATCTCAACTAGTTGAGGTAGACAAATAGATGCTATTTGCTATACTATTTAAATGTAAAAACCTCATATCAAAGGAAGAATGAAGAAACATTATAGAAACATGTTGAACTTCTTACTGGTATTTTTAGTGGCTGGGGGCAGATGGAATAAAGCTAACATCTGGTGGTGGGAGGGGGTTATGATTCAGATCAGATTTTTTTTTTACAATTATTAAAGCTGCATTTTAAATAAATGAAAAATTTCCTGACCATCTCCCCCCACCCCACCAAAAAAAAAAAAAAACCCAAAAGAAAAACCCCCAGCATAACTGGGGAGAGATGTACCCTAAGGTATTAGCATAGCAGTCAGAATCAGCAAACTTTCTCAATCCAGGCACTGTGTGAAATACTTTCATACACATTATTATAATTTAGAATTTAAACACTTTTTCTTGCCAGTGTGGCAGATTAGTTAACTGTTCTGTTTCTTAGTTTTTGCAGCTGTAGAAAGGGACCTGATGTTATTCAACTTTATTAGATGTGTGAGACATAAGAATCAGCATATGATTGAAAAATGCAATATACATTTGACAGAATATTATAAGAGTGTAAATTTGTGCTTTATCCAGATATCCTGAGGCAAATATGAACCATAACATTTAGATAAAAGAGTATGCCATATTTTATTTTTGGAACAAATTTAGAAAATTTGGACTATATTTAAACATAAAGGATAAAATAAAATAATCTGTTATTTCACCTTATTATTTCATAATTTAAAAATGTATTCCCTAGTAACATTTTGGTATATTTCATTTCAGTCTTTTATCTATATGTGTATGAGAAGAAAGAACATGTCTATCTTGTTTACTGCCCTCTCCTCGGTGCCCAGAACAGTACGTGGCTCATAGTAGGTACTTGAAAAATAGTTGTTGGGTAAATTTTTAAAAAAAGGCAAAATTGCATCATACTGTAATACATTTTTGTACTTAAGAAATAATTTTATTGGATTTTCCCATGTCTTCAAAAATGTGATTTTAATGACTATATCATATACCATCATATGGTTGTACCACAGTTTGTTTTATCATTAAATTATTTATTTCCAACTTTTCACTATTATAATGTGAAAGTTAATTTATAAGGATATCTTCCATTTATTATCAAAGTGGTAAAATTTTTAAATTGATGATAAAAGTCCTTTATGATCATAGAACCCCACCAAACCCCATCACCTCTTTCAAGTCTTAGCTTAGATGTCATATTCTCAGTTGAGGTCTACTTTGACCACCCTATTTTAAAATTGTAACCATCCAAATATTCCTCATCTCCCTAATTAAATGCAAGTCTATTTATTTCCATAGCCTTTATTAACTTTTAACATACTGTACAATTTGCATGTCTGTTAAATTTATTTGCCATTTTCCCCTTATATTTCCTAGAATATAAGCTCTAGATAGTGGAGAATTTTTGACTGTTTTTGTCAATTATATTCCCCAGTGTCTTGCACAGTGCCTAGAACAGAGTAGAGGCTCAGCAACATTTATTGAATGCATTTACCGAAATTTAAAAGGATGGAAGTGTCTATATTTAAAGTCAGGAATCAATCTCTTCCTTTTTTCACATGGGTAACTCTCATCGACCAATTTGTGCAGTGGCCAAGGACTTCTGTTTTCTCAGTGTCCATTTGTACACATTATTCAGTTAAATTAAATCATAGCACTTGACTGAATCTTGGATAGGCCATGTTGGATACAGTCTAAATGTCTTGCAACAAATGCTCCAAGCTCTTGCCACTTGAAATCACTCTGAACTCTAGCTTTAGGGAGATAGTTCTGGATGAGAAATGCTACCAGTGTCACACCAAATGATCCTTTTCCTCATCTAGAAGTCCTTTTGGTAAGACTCTTAAGGTTTAGGTCTGACTTGGGCATACTCAGGTTAATCTGATTACTTATATTTGGGGATGATTTGCCTTATTCTGCTTCTGTTATGGGTCCTATTTTTGAAATTTTCCTAAGAAAGACATTTTACAAACCCCTGTTTACTTCTTTCGATGTATATGGTTTATACTTTTCTTTAAAAATAATATAAAACAAAAAAATCATCACTTTATGTCCCTTGTGGATGTGTTAATTATAATCTTTATATAATAGCAATTTATATACCTGTAATAATCCCTTAAATTTATATGGTCTTTATAGTTTTAAAGCTCTTTAATAAATATGATCTTGTTTAATTATCAAAATAATCTTAGATGCACAGTGCATGTTTATTATACCCACTTAGGGACCAAGCACAGAAAAGTTCACAGACTTGACTTGGATCATAAATCTAGGAAGTGGTAGAGAGGCCACTAGAATCCAAGTCTTCTGAGTTCTGCTAGTCCAGTACTATTTTTCTTGCAGTCATTTTGCCTTCTCTCCAGGTTAAATAATCATTGTTTTGTTGACATTTCTTAATAGATTCCATGAAAATAAAAACAAATGATTAGAATTACATATTTTTTTTTCCACTTTATTTTACCTGGTTTACTATTCCAACTCTGAAGAACCCATTTAGCTTTCTATGGTTCTTCTTTTTTCCATAGTCATTATCTTTTCCGTTATTCTGACTGTTGACATGGGCTTTTGCAGCAATTTGTGAAACCACTGGCTGCCTTGTCTGTCCTTTTGCCTTTTAGCTAGTTGTTCATTCTACATCTCTCGATAAGACTAAGCAAGTTCTGTTGATCGTAATAGGTATCGAGCAGACTGATGGGGGTCCACTGGGGTGCAAACAGCCTTGGGAGAAAGTTAATATAGTAGACACAGTGCATTAGGTAGCAGATTGGACAGTGAACACTAACAAGTGTAGTTCATGTATGTGGAAGAGAGGTATAAAACAGGAGATTAAAGTGTTTCATAAAGCAGACAAGCAAGAACAGTCTGGGGCAAGTGGTAAGAGATTTAGGCAGCTAGGCCACAATATGTCCATGGACATCACGTGGAATTAAACGACAGATTCCAGTTTCTGAGTAGCCTACAAATGGAAGGTTACCAAGTTCACAGAAGGGTTATGGTCTTAGATGGACGCGCGCACTCAGGTATAGGAAAACAAGTAGAATCCTAGTATTAGAATCAAAACAAAAAGTCAGGGTCAAACTAGCAGCAAGAGTAATTAATTTCATTCTGAGTCCCAAGGGATTGTGTTGGAGTCTTTTTTGGATGAGGTCAGAAATGATCCTAGAGCAGTGGCTGTCAAATTTTTAATACACATAAGAATCACCTGGGGTGCTTTGGATTTCTGAAGTGGGACCCAGGTGTCTGTATTTTTAACAAGAGCCCCAGATTTTTTTGATTCAAGTTTCTACTGATCACATTTGGAGAAAATTGCCGTAAAGCTTGAGATAGCACTTATAGTAGGATAAGGGACCAAGTAATCACAAATCTTGAGAGAGGAGGCATTTAGAGGTTGAAAGTCAGACCTCTCTACTAAGAGAAAAATGTATCTGTTTTTCTCAGAGATGATTTGTATTTATCTGCATGTAAGAAGGCAGAAAACATGGGCTGATATGTACTCAACTGGTGTGTTGTAAAGCCTATTATGTTTTTCTCCTTAATGTATATTGTGTGTTACTTGTGTTTATGACCCGAGTGCTTTTGTAATATCCAACATAAAGTTTTGTACCTTTTAGTGTAAAAAAAGTAAGGCTGATTGTTCTTTTATGCCTAATCTAAACTGTCTCTCATTTTTACTTTCCATTTGTTATCTGCATAATTGAATTTCCCCTTTTCCTTCCCGCGTCATAAATTGATTAGCATGAGTTGGGCAGACTACTGTAATGCTAAGGGTTAACCAGAAGAGAATTACAAATGAACTATCTAGAAAGTTGATTATTAATCCAGCTAGGGAAGAAATATCCTTTTACTTAGCAAGAATGAGTATCCGAAGAGCTGATAATATTGTTCAGGCAGTGAGGTGGAATGGCAGAGCTTGGTAAGTAAAACAAAACTTGGGATTAATCTTTTATATCAGTTTCTAAAAATGACTAGAATGTTGATATATTTAAACAGTTAAATCTAATATGAATTTACAAGCTGCCGGAACAAATCTAAAAAGTTCCAAATGTGTTTGTTAATGAGATCTCCACATAGACTATCGGTAAAAGTTAACTGAAAATTATTTACATAAGTAGATAAATATATTTAATTTTGAATATTTATAAAAATATGTGATTAGATTTGTGATTAAGAACAAGGAAGTGGGCATGGAGACGTGATTCCTATAACAATCTAAGTCCAAACCTCAAACTGAAGAATACTGAGTGACAACTGTTGTTGTTTTTTCACAAGAGCAAGTTCTGGATTCTTAGATATGAAACTGAAACTATAATTTAAAATATAATATTTGCATAAAGATTCAGTGAGATATTTTTCAGACTTCTAGGTGACAAAAATTGTCATAAGTTCTCTTATTTTCTGGGTCCTAGTACTCATTTCATCCTGATGTTTAATTTAAGGACCTTTCTAAAGACAGCTTTTATTGTATTTGTGAATTGGAAGGAAAGAGAAATGAGAGGATCTGTGCTATTTGTACAAAGAAAATTAAGTGAAAAGATATGATTTTAATAATGTTCTTCCATAAAAGACTGCTCCTCCTGTTGTAGAAGAAATTTTGATGTCAATATTCAATTCTATAAGATTGAATTTTTCCATAATTACTTGATATTACAAAAACGAGCCTTTTAAACATAGTATGGACCATACTGAATATTGTTGCAGCTTTATGCAATAGTAAATAATTCCAATGTAGCATTGTACTTAGAAGTTAGTAAACTTATTAAAATTGTGCACCATCAAATGCAGAATTTTAACCTTTTCTTTAAAGGTATTTCTTTAGTGTCAATAAAAAGGCTTCAAATTAACATTTTGTTGTTTAATGATTACATGAGCACAGAAAAAGAGTGTTTTTAAAAATCTATAAATATTGGAAGTATGTGTTATATGTGTGCATGTGTTTGTGTACGTGTACGTATTTATGAATATATATGGTATATATACATTCAAAACACCAGAGCACCGTTTGGCCACACACACTCAGCTTCTTTTAAGTTCTAATGTTCTGGCTTATATTTAGGACTGGGAATATAAACTATAGTAAGTGATATAATAAAGACAATGGTTAAAATTTATTGAGCTCTTGTGTGCTAAATGCTATGTTAAATGTTTATCTCATTTAATCCTCATATTAACTCTGTGGCTGTTGGAAAGCTACAAGGATTACAATGTATGCTAAAACAAAGGGTAAGCTAATTAAAGAGCCTTTCACATCTGATGCTAAAAGTCTAGAAAATAAAGACCCATGAAACAAAGAGTATAAGAGGGGAGATCCCTAAATTCTGTGTGCTTGTCTTTCTCAAAATTGAGAAGATTTAATATGAGCCTGGGAAGGAAAAATAGAAGGAGATAAGCCAGTGATTCTTAACAATCATTAATTCCTTAAAATTTTTTTTACTATGAAAATTTTAGTCATAGAAAAATGTATGAAGAATAGGTTAAAATACCTATATATTTATAAGAAATGAAACATTACTAATACAGTCAAAGCCTCCTGTGAATTCTTTCCCAATTTTATGTCTGTCTCCCTTTGTGCCAGAGGTAACCATTCTTTTGAATTTGGTGTTTATCATTCCCATGCTTTTCTTTACACTTATACTTAAATTCCATATTCATTATATACGGAGGAAAAAACTCCACTTACCATTCTCTGAGATCTAAGAAAGACCTTTTCTTGGCTTCCTGTTACACTTTAATTAAAACAAAAATCCTTAATACAATCTGCAAAGCCCTGGCCCGGTGCAATGTGGCCCCTGCGTTACCAGCCTCAGCTCTTGCCTTTCTCCTAATGGCTCTTTCTGGAATAGCTGTGATACTGATCTACACCATCCAAATTTTTTCCTGCTCTAAGGTCTTCATGTGATGCTGTCTTCTCAACTGAAATACGCTTCTCCCTACTGTTCTTCAGAATGATTCCTACTCATCCTTCAGATCTCTGTTTAAATGCCATTTCTTCAGAGAAGCCTTTCCTGATCCTTCCAATTCAGATTTTTTCCTGCAAAAATCTTGCTTCTCACCCGTTAATAATAGCAGATATTGCAATTTTAAATTATGTATTTATTTGTGTGATTTTTGTTTAACGTGTGTCTTTCACCCTGGACTCATTTTATTCTCAGATGTTTTCCCTGATATTTAGCAACATGGTCTTGCACATCACAGGCATTCAATAAATATTTGTTGTTATCAGGGAGAGGAATGTAGTGAATGAGAAAGAAGAAGAAAGGGAGATTGAGAGAGAAAGAAAACTACATATAAATGGCGCCTGTGTCTTAGTTTGTATATACCGTTTAGTTTAAATTATGTGGCTTGAGTCTAGCTAAGATTGGGGTGGGGGAGGTGGTAGGGACCTTGCTTGTTTCTTACAATCTAGCTGCAGAATGTATTTATCCATTATTGCTTCTTGTTTTTCAGTGCAATCTTTGACTTTTGTGTTCTCATTTTGGGGGCTCTGCATTCCTGAACTGAGCTTTCAAACTGTAAACTTACAGGGCAGCCCCAGTATCTACAATCTTAATGTGGAGACACTATAATGGGCTCTAAAAATCTGGAAAAATTTTGGACACACATTTGAGGAAATACGTACAGTACTCTTGCTTAGGAGAGCCATGAGGCCACTTGTAAGAGTTTTGAGGTGGATAACTATAAAATATAGTGGTGACAGTTACTGTAATATTGGTAGGCAGTTTGATTTTTTTAGGGGAATATAGAAAAGGTTATAAAAAAGGAAAAAAGAAAATGAAATCAGTCTGAGAGGAGGACTAGGGTTTTCAAAATGTCAGAATATACTTGTGTTATATTCTATGTAAATCTTTACTGGCATTTGTAATTAAAGTCCAAGGCCAAAAGATTATGCTGAAATATTGTTTTTTGTTTGTTTGCTTGTTTGTTTTTGGTTGTTGGTGTGGGAAAAGGAGATTAAAAAAGAGGATTAAAAAAGCAAATTTAATTAATATGTTTTAGGGTTAAAAGGAGGGGATTTGCAGGTGTCTCTTTGTGGTCATAGCAGGTGCCATTATTATTAATAATATTGTACCTCACATTTTCATTTTTATTATTTCTTATACATTTAAATGAACTTTTTCATATATCATCTTATACATTTCTTATATTAACCCTGTGAGATAGTAAATGTGGGGGTCTTATTATCTGCATTTTATAACTGGGAAAACTGGGAACAGAAATCAGATAGAAGCCAGGACTAAGGCTTAAAAAAAAAAATTCCTAGGTATAGTTTTTCAGGCCAGACTAATATTCACTTTACTTCTGCCCCTCCAAAAAAGGATTGGAGGGTATAATTAGGTTCTTTTAAGGACCAGGATGATTAGGTGGATGGCCTGTATAGGTTTTCTAGACTTAACTGTTTCATTTTTTCTAATTTCCTAAAGTTGCAAAGTAGCTAACCATCTTCAGCAAATAAAACTGAGATGGTTAAATGCATATAGTTGATAGATACACTGCTAAGCCCATTCTAAGTTAAGGCTTATCAGATGAAGTTTAATGGGCCCAGTGCTTGCTGATATCTTAGGGCACCAAAAATGAGAAATAGACGTGAATTTATAAGAATGAAATACCATAAAATTTGGAATAAATAAACTATAGCTTAAAGCATATGACAAAGTCCCTGGATGGAAACCCAAGTCACATGAACTAAGGATGGACACTCATTTAAAATATTTGGTACTCATTTAAAATATTTTTTTTAAAAAGAACAAGTGGAAGGCAATGTGTATGTTGCATATATACATGTGTGCAGGCAAGCGGAGGGGTATTTCTTTGAGAACAAAGAAATGCCAGGAGGTATTTGTAATGATTAGCCAAGAAGGCTGTTTGCTGCATTTAAGGTAAAAGCCAAATCTTGTATTTTTCAATCGGACAAATATCGTGGTTGAAGAGAAATTCAATTTTTCACTCTTTCTGGGCCAGTAAGCAAAAGCTTCCCTTAAGTTAAAAGAACTAGGCAAGTTCACTCTGAAGAGTAGAAGTCTTAAGAGAATTTGATATCTGTCCTGAAATGGCTAAATTGCTGCTATAGGGAAAGAGTGTGTACTGTGGCGGGCCAAACCCAAGTTAGCAGGTGAAAGCCACAGGGAGCCAGAATCAGAGGAACAGCAGAAGAAATGCTTTGTAACAGCTGCAGTTGTCTAAACATGAAATAAACTTCTTTGTTGATATAGTGAAGGCCTTGTTTCTAGGAGGAATTGGGGAGAAGGATTAAAGTGTTGGGTTATAGCAAGTTATTTCAGCATTGCAGTTTAAAAGAAGATGTCCTCTATGTGTTAACTGGCTAAGACAAGGATGAGTCAACATATCAAAGATATATTCTTATGTGAAGCCAAGGATGAATGTCTTGAAGGCCAGGTTTACCTTCTGGGTTGCTTAGCCATACTTATTCTAGTATGTCAATTTAAAAATTGGTCAATTTTTGGCTGTAGGCAGCTATTTAATGCCTAGAATTATCTGGGCATCAGATAATTCCAGACCTTTAGACTTCACTAGTTATTCTCAAATCTCAGAAGGACTGGTGTAAGAGAATCGAATTATAAGGGGGAAAAAGGGAAATCGGTTAATTTCTCCATTGGGTCCAGATCTGGAGAAGAAGAATTTAATATGATTTAGGGAGAACAGATTTAAAAATAACACTAAATTCACCTAATTACCTTTAAAGCCTCCTGAGCTTTGGTACATTAATAAGATAGAAAGGATCACATTTTTAAGCACCTTAGAGATTTTCTGTTATTTTAGTTTCTCCTTATTGAGGTAATACTTTCATTTAAACAATTAAAAATATTTAAAAATTACAGAATTAATGTACAAATACATTCTTGTAGAGTAGTGCCTGGCATATAGTGGCAATCATTAAATATTACTTGAATGAATAATTATTGAAAAAAAAGGGAAGGGTATTTTCCTTAATGCCTCTCCCCACCCTGAATTCTATTTCTCTCCCCAAATATATTTACTATTTTCAATCTGGTTTATATCCTTCCAGACCTCTTTCTATATAATAATATACATATGCACACAATTGTATAGAAATATGCAGTTTTGTGTGAGGGTTAACACTCTCCCCTTTCATAAATATTGCTTTATACTTTACATACCTTTTTTTTTCATTAAAATTCTGACTTAGACCTTTGTCAGTTAGATATAATTTCACTTTATTTTCTTTTATGCAGTATTTTATGCTATGTATGCTCCATTGTTATATTGACAGACATCTAGGTTAGTTACAATTTAAATATTCTTAGTTGAAATTTTAGGTATTTAAAACTTAGGGGATGGCAAAATGTGACTATATTCTTTTAAAATACATAAAATGGGCATAGGAAGTTTCTACCTTATGGGATTATGAGAATAAGGACACTGAAGGCAAAAGATTAGAAAGTGTAAAGGCATAGAAGAGTGAGAAAGCATGATATCATTTACTCCTTCATGAAGGCAACACAAGAAGTCTTTATTATCAGAGGATAATTGGTAGTGAGCAAAGGCCACTTGAATTTAATCCATTTAAAAATTGAGTGGGGATAACGACTATGAACTCTGGACAAAACATGAAAAACAACTATCTGAAGGTACTGGAGAGCAATCCAAAGCAGGCTAAATCTTGAGAGGAGATGGCATTTGGAAGAAGGGATGCTGAGTAAGTTTGTCATTTTCAAGGTTTCTAGTATGAGTGCAAGCCTCAGTCTATAAAACTTCAGTAGAAAAATCAGCAGTTTTTCTGGTCTGAGAACCAGGAGAGCGGACTTTGGGGTAATCACAACTACTGGGAAGTTAGGAGGTAATCCTGGAAAAGAGAGAGTCACAGAACGTGCGTCCCAAATTCTATGTATAAACTTTGCCCCAACCTCTGACTGATCCTCAAACCATGCATGCTCAGGACAGGCTTTAAGGAGCTCACATAAAGCTGAAAGAACTAAACAGATATTTGAGCTGCTGTCCACTGCAGGTGAGACAGAATATGCAGTTTGAGTCTAAGCAAGTAAGCTTTTTGCTAAGACAAACAAACAAAAAAGTGACACTCTTTAGAGCACTATAAAAGAATCCAAGTCTCCATGACACAATGCTCATGATGTCTCAGATATAACCCCAATTACTCAACAAATACGAATCAGGAAAATATGAAAAAAATAGGGCATTTTGGCAGAGAGATAGAAATTACCAAAAGAACCAAATGGGAACTTAAAACTGAAAGATACAGTTATCTGAAATAAGAAAATATCTTGATGGGCAAGTCAGTAGAATAAAGATGACAGAGGAAAAAAGCCAGTGAAATTGAAAATAGATCAATAGAAATGATCTGACGTGAAGAACACAGAGAGAAAAAAATTAGAAAAGAAATGAATACAGCATTAGGGATATGTAAAACATTATTAAAAATTCTAACATATGTAAGTCCAAGAAAAATGAAGAATGATATTAGGGCAGAAAAAGGTACTTGAAGAAATAGTGATTCCAAATTTCCCCAAATTGGTGAAAGATAGAAATTTACAGATTTAAGAAGTTCAGTGAGGGACTTCCCTGGTGGAGCAGTGGTTACGAATCCACCTGCCAATGGAGGGGACACGGATTCGAGCCCTGGTCCAGGAAGATCCCACATGCCACGGAGCAGCTAAGCCCGTGTGCCACAACTGCTGAGCCTGTGCTCTAGAGCCCACAAGCCACAACTACTGAGCCCATGCGCTGCAACTGCTGAAGCCTATGCACCTAGAGCCCATGCTCCACAACAAGAGAAGCCACTGCAATGAGAAGCCTGTACACCACAATGAAGAGTAGCCCCCGCTTGCCACAACTAGAGAAAGCCTGTGCACAGCAACACAACCAACACAGCCAAAATAAGTAAATAAATAAATAAATTTATTTATTTAAAAAAAGTTCAGTGAACTTCAAGTAGGATAAATGCAAAGAAAAATACACCTAGGCACATTAAAATAAACTGCTGAAAGCAAGAAAAATGCATAGGTAAAAGTTTTTTTTGGTAAAGACCAAGAAAAAAGAGAATATAGCTTACCAATATCAGGAATGAAAGAGGAATTGTCAGCAAAGAATTTATGGAGATTAAATAGACAATAAGGGAATGTTATGAATATCCTATGCCAAAAAAATGTGCAGGCGTATCTTGGAGATATTGTAGATTCAGTTCCAGACCACCGCAATAAAGTGGATATTGCAATAGTCACACAAAGTTTTTGGTTTCCCAGTGCATGTAAAGATTATGTTTACACTATACTGTAGTCTACGGTGTGCAATAGCATTAAAAATACTTTATTGTTAAGAAAAATGCTAATCATCATCTGACAATGCAGGGTTTCCTCAGAATATCACTTTGTAGAAAATACAATATCTGCAAAACATGATAAAGCGAAATTCAATAAAATGAGGTATGCTTTTACTACTTAGAAGAAATGGATAAAATTCCTTGAAAAATACAACTTACTAAAATGGACACAAGATGAAACAGAAAACCTAAATAGCACTTTATTTATAAAATAAGACGTTGAATTTTTAAATTTAAAAATAAAACTTTTTATAAAGAAAACTATGGGTCCAAATGGTTTCAGTGGTAAATTCTATCAAACATTTAAGAAATAAAACCAATCTTACATAAACTGTTTCAAAAAATAGGGGAAGGAGGAACAATTCCTACCTCATAAGGCTAGTATAACCCGAATACCAAAACCTGACAAAATATTACAAAAAGGGTAAATTTTAGACCTATATCCTTCATGGTCATAGGTGCAAAAATCCTTAACAAAACATCAGCAAATTAAATCCAGCAATATATAAAAAAGAATATTATATCATGATCAAGTAGGGATTAGGCCAGAAATGCAAGGTTGATTTAGCATTTGGAAAATCTCACCATATTAACAGAATAAATGAAAAATATCATATGATCATTTTAATAGTTATAGGAAAAGTATTTGACAACAATAATTTGTAATTAAAAATGCTTAGCAAACTAGGAATAGAAAATAACTTCCTTAATCTTAAAAGGACATCTGTGAAAAACCTACAGCTAACATCCCATTTAATGATGAAATATTGAATGTATTCTTTCCACAGTGGAGATCAAGATAATTAATGCCTATGCTCATTCATCCTATCTCACATTGTATTGGAGGTCCTAACCATTGTAATGAGGCAAGAATGGAAATGGTATGAAAATACGAAAGGAAAAATGTAGAACTGCCTCTCTCCACACCTTTAGCATGGTCATGTGAACACAAGGTCTTTTGTATTTTAATATACTAATAGATGGGGATCAAAATTTTGTGGTAAATAATGGGGAAATTATTTGATTTTGACTCAATTTCAAAAACTAAAACTAAAATTAATAAAAATTAGTTTATGTAATTGGCAGCATTTCGTTTGTATATGTAACTGTGCATTAATTCTTAGAAGAATGAATTAACTGCATGTTTTTTAAGAATAATTTTTCAGGTCAAATATTGTGATAGCACAATCACTTTTGACGTGTTACCATTTTTGCGGAGAACATTTTCTAAGGACTTTGCTTAATCTTTTTATATTCAAATCATTCTCTTTTGAATAATCTATCATGTCAACTATCATTCTTGCCAATTTTTGGTTCTTCAGTTTCTGTCTGAGCTAACTGCAAAGTCTTGATTTGCCAATAATTTGAGCTGGTCTCCAGCACTATATTTCTCACAAATTCCTGCTTCTTTTATAGGATTTGCAATTTCACTTTGAATTCATTTTACAGTTTTATGTTGAATATTATTTACAATATTCCACAAAGTAATATCCATCAATCAGCTTAGTTTGAGTCTCAATCTTGACTAAAAAAATTATCTGGCAATTTTTAAAAGTATTTCTATTTTTAGCCTGCACCTCAATCAATTAAATCAGTCTTTGGGAATGGGACCCAGGCATCAATATTATTTATTTATTTATTTAATTTAAAAAATAAATGTATTTATTCATTTATTTAATTTAAAAAATAAATGTATTTATTCATTTATTTATTGGCTGCATTGGGTCTTCATTGCTGTGCACGGGCTTTCTGTAGCTGTGGTGAGCTGGGGCTACTCTTCATTGTGGTGCTGGGGCTCCTCATTGAGGTGGCTTCTCCTGTTGTGGAGCATGGGCTCTAGGCGCATGGGCTTTAGTAGTTGTGGCTCACGGGCTCTAGAGCACAGGCTCAGTAGTTGTGGCACACGGGCTTAGTTGCTCCACAACATGTGGGATCTTCCCCGACCAGGGATCAAATCCATGTCCCCTGCATTGGCAGGCAGATTCTTAACCACTGAACCACCAAGGAAGTCCCTCAATATTTTTTAAAAGCTCCATGTCACTACAATATGGAGACAAGTTTGAAGCCATTGGGCAGTGATTATCAAAGATACAAAGAAATTTATCTAAATGTGTGAGGTACAGTTAAATTAATCTGTGAGAGATGGTTGAGTGAAGACTAATTTTAAAAATGTTAAGTTCTTTAGTGATTACTTTTATATTTTGATGCCTTTCACTTCCTATGTAATTTTGGAGGCTCGCATAATGAATTTTGAGTAATAAAAGTATCTTCTGTATCTAATGAATGTCAAATATGTATGAGCTAGGAATACAGCCATGAACTAAAATGTATGTTGTCCCTTTTCTCAAAGAATTTACAATCTAAAGAAGAGGAAGACTTTAAATAAATATTTAATTATAAGATAATAAACACCATGAAGGGAAAAGAACACCCAAGCAGGGCTTGGGATCAAGGATGATGACTCTGAATTAGTGATATTAAAGCTGGGGCATAAAAGATGAGTAAGAGATAATTTGATGAAGAGGAGATGAAAGAGGGAACTGAGTTTTTGGAAGGCCATAAGTTGGGAAGAAGCTTGCAAGCTGCAGAAACAGAAATCAGATAAAGATGACTAAGAACAATCAGCAGAGAACAGAGAAGATCTACGTTGCTTTGTGTGTGTGTGTGTGTGTGTGTGTGTGTGTGAGAGAGAGAGAGAAGGTAAGATTACAAAGATGGTTTGGAATCTGATATTAATAGGCTTGTATCCATATCAAGTAATTTGGAGTTAATTCTGTAGGTTGTGAGGAGATAACAGAGGTTTTTAAAAAAGCGAGATATTGACATGATCAGATTTTATGATGTAAGACCACAATTCAGGTAGCAAAAAAAAAGATTTCCCTATGTTGTGTCCTCAATTTAGAAAGATATGCTTTTCTTTGTTTTGCTTTTCCTGCATTGCATTACACTTATTAAGGTAGAATGGATTTCTCCTCCAACTCTCATTTATTACCCCATTCCCTGCACTAAATGCAAAACCACATGTAAGAGGAAAAAAAACAAAAACAAAAAAACACAACTCCACTAGCATTCCTCAAGAGCCATATGTATACCAATACAAATAGCAGAGTCTTCCTGCAAGTTTTTGAGTTTGCCAAAGACGGCTTTGAAATAAGCTCAGGATCTCTCAAGGGATTGACCCCACAGAACAATATGGCTCCAGCAACCACAGATCTCTGAAGGTACTGAAGTGGCCTGAAACAATTAATTTGGTAGCAACAAACATGAAACTGTCCTTTTAGTTTGAATGACTGCTAGCTAGTAGGGTAGGATTTGGGAGAGAAAAAAAATGAAAATTTTAATTAAATAATGTTTTACATATTTTTTTCCTTTAGACTCAATTCAGTCACAAATGATATAGCAGTTGCCTAGGATTTGTACACATTAATTAATTCAAAAGAGCAGAAAATGAATCAGAACCAGAAACTTATGTGTTATGCCCTTCTTTCCTTTAAGCACCATGAAAAACTCAGTGTCTCTTGTGATCACAGGAGTTTGCATTTCTAAGACTTGGCTGTATCCAATTTAAAAATGGATTAAAATATGCTCCCACACATATTAATAAAGGAAAGATATTTATTTTCTTTACCTATCTGTTTATTGAAAGTAAACAGTGATGGAAATAGTTAATATTTATTTGTACATTTAAGTGATGGAAAGAAGATGTGAAAGTAATGACACTACTGAGAATAAAAACACACCTAAAGAAAATTTTTGTTTGTTTTCCAAAAAAGATAAAATGCCCTTAACAGAACAATTTACAGGTATGATTTAGACTTACCCTCCTTTTATTATGAAATATCAATGCCTCTGATATTAATGGTGTCCATTGCCTTTTGGCCATTGACAACTGTAGTCCAAGAAAAGAAACGAAATTGTCACAGCTCTATCATCTAAACAGCCAATTATAATAGATCTGGAGATAGCAAGTTTTAGGGGAAATTACGCAAAGGGAGAATTGAATATTAATTGTAATTGGGAAGCACAAAATCTACATTCTAGTTCTGACTATGCCACAGATTGTGTGATTGTGTTTCATTTAGTCCATCTCAAATCTGTACTAGCACTGTACTATTAATGCTACTGATAATAATAACCAATGTTGAAAGTAATTGAGAGTTTTCAGTGTCCCTGTGTTTTGTGCCTGTTTATTCTACCTTTCTCTCTTTTAAAATTAAAGCTCTAGTTAGTGAAGAAACAGGAAAATGATATATATTTCTGGGAAGAAGCACACTTTCTAAATAAAAAAGTCCTCTAGGGTCTGCTGTATGTGTTGCTCTCTGACATGTTTGCTGATTGTACATGGTATTCAGTGGGAGGGTTCCAAAGAGAGATACACTTTCTAAATCAGAAAGAAACAAAATTGCTATAGGTTCATTTCTGATACATTAATTTTCTTTTTATGCTGCCATCTTTTTCTTTCTTTCTTTTTCAGCTGTGGAGAGTCAGTGATAGCTCAGTAATAGCTAAATTGCCTAAAGCATTCTAATTTTTATTTTAGAAGGTAAAAAAGTGCACTTCGCTTATGACTGTGCTTCTTGAAATTTTGTCCATTTTATCAGTTTATTTTGCTGTTTCCCTAGAGTTGTTTAAACATTTTTTTTTATCCTAAAAATGAGGGTGTGTCAGAATTGTTGCAGCAAAGATAGAGGTAATCATATGTGGTTCCTGTTATAAGCTTCGTGTTGATACTGACTGCTATTTAAAATAGAACCTCTAAGATGAATCTACTTTTAGCATTTTTCCTTTTTCAAGTGAATTTATTGTGTAACACGTAATCAATTTTTTCATAACACTTACATTTTTGTTATGCCTTTGCTGTTCAAGATCAATTTGGCTGTTTGAACAAGGAACTCAATACAGAATGAGTTAACCCCTCTAATATACATTCATGTATTTCTTAAATTTCTAAAGACTGCCCCTTTAAACATCAACATTATTTTTATAACTTACCTGTACATTCTGATTTCCTAAATAGTTTGTTGTTTAGAAAATACAAAAAAAAATTGAAAAAGGGGATATTTAAAATCATCCACAATTCCATTACCAGAGATAACCCCTGTTAAAATGTTGGGGGTTTTATATATATATATATATACACCCCAGCTATATATATATAGTTAAACTTCTATCATATCCAGTTTTAAATTATATTTTTAAAATGTAATCACCTAGCAGCTTGCCTTGATGGCTCAGAGTCATCATGGTGAACATCTGATTCCTGAACTGCTCCTTGAGTTGAGTTGTCTATTAAGGCTACTTATCTCTATATTGAGTGGGCTCCCAAACTGCTGTGCTTTTTGAGTTCTGGTGTCTGCATTTTGGATTTTCTGTCTTTGCCTTTGTTTCCAGACCGTAAACTGTCATTTCTTGGTAATTAGATTGTTTGCCTCTAGTAATATTAATCCTCCTTCTATACTCCTATGAACTGCTATTTCTATTGGGCTATGCACTGTTAAATTAGATAAGAAGGGGGGAAAACTAGCATTTTATAAAGTTCCTTTTTGTTGTACAGCACAGATACAGGTGCTGTCACATAAATTTATGCTATTTAATTTTCACAGTGAGTCCTTGGATTATTGTTAGTTCAGTTTTCTCAGATAACAGAGAACCATTTATGAGCACTTACTATGTGTGAGGCACTGTGCTAAGAACTTTACATATACTATGTTAATTGGGTTTATTTCTGCAACACTCCAGTGAGGTGCACTGTTTTACAGATAGAAATACCTAGGTTCAGGAAAGTGGAGTAACTTGCCCAAGATCATAATACTAGTAAATAGTGGAATCAGGATTTGAACCTAGGTTTGCCCCTTAAATAATTAAAACACTGTAATTTTATCTGAAGTAAAAGTAAATAGATTCTGAGCTCAGGAATTCTTCTTTAAGAAAAGTAAATGAGCTTTAGTGTATTACTTTGACATCTGTTTTGGGTTTTGCTTCCTTTCTTATTCTCCTTATTGTTCTATTATAAGGATGTTGCTGCATAAGTGATCTATGGAGAAATGTGAGTGTCTAAGGAACTCAATATTCAGGGCAAATTAACCCTAAAAGAGTGAAGTTAAAAAAAATTTACCAATGAAGGAGCAATTCTTATTGTTGTTAGATAAACGTGTCTTTCATAATTCATAGAATCATGAGTGTATTCTCTGCTAAATTTCCTATATCAAAAGGTACTGATTTATGTATTTACATAGAAGTTAATACAGTAATTAACCAAAATACTGTTGTATTGATTGTCCATAGCTATACTTCTTGGAGAAACAGGTTTTATTCTCAATGTGTATCTCTAATTATACATGAAATTAAGGAGTAATTTCAAGGGAAAATCCTCATTAGATTCTTTTACGGTAGTTCAGAGGTTAACTGGTGGTTAAGAACTTGGTCTTTAAAGTTTGTCTGCCTAGATTCAAATCCTGACTTGACCATTACTGGTATTATCTTGGACAAGTTAATTTATGTGTGCCTACTTTCTCACATGTAAAATGGGGATAGTGATAAAAAATATCTACATGCTAATACCTTCTCCAATATGAGTTTGTTTTGTGGACTAAATAAGTTAATGTATGTAAAATAACTACAATAATGCTTGTACAATAAGTGCTTTACAAGTGTTACTATTATTATTTCAATTTGAACTATTTTTCAAATCTCTGAATTCTGTAAAAACTGCTAACCATCTTAAGTCTTTGCCTATCAAAACAGTGTATTTTTCACTTCACAAATAACGTAAGTAGTGTCTTCCATTATTCCCTCTCTCCTTCCTTAAGACGTACCCTGAAGTTGACAATGACCTCACAATGAACTCTGTAACTTCATTTCAGGTCATTTCTTAGACCTAAGCACACAGACATCCAAAGTTACAGTATTTTATTCAGAATGGACACAAGCTTCACCTGAGGTATCAAATATAGCCTCTCTTTACCTTCAGATAATTTCCTCCCAGGTTGTAAGATTTTTTTCTGCCATTTGAAAATATGGTACATTAAGCAACTAAGTTAACAGTGGAGCCAAACAGCTGACTTGAGTGTTGAATGTGCATTGGTATCCTATAATAGAGAGGACTTCTTGTTTATTTGCTATTTTATTTTTGAAAGAAAGTTGCAAATAGCAATTTACCCCCCACCCCACTATGGTGTACATGTGCAAGACAAAGATAAAAACTATGTTTCCTTCGTGGAAGGGTGTGGAGGTAGAGGATGATTTCAAATTAGAAATAATGACAGCAATAGAGGCTTCCAATGAAGATACTGTGGCCACCAAAGGACAAAGGGGAGAAGCTAATTTCTGAAGTTGAGGTATTTGATTAAACATTTAGGTTGTTCTTTATGTGTACAGGTGCCAGGTATGTTGTTATTTATGAGTTAAAGAGACAGTATGTTTGACAAAGGTGTTTATTGGATGGTTTGATGATGGTTGGGAGAGAAGCAATACTGAGATATCAAGAAAACCTGTAATAAGTAAAAAAATATTTTGATAAGGTAAAGACTTGCTTTTTAAGGCTTTTGCTTTAATTTTATAATGATTAACTGTGAGAATTGGCTTACTGTAATGGTAGTTTATTATCTTGAATAATAACATTGACTTAGAGAAAAAAATTACCAGGTTTTGACTAGAGTGTCTAATGCTTCCTTTTATTACTTTAACAAACTTTCTTTTTCGTTCTTTCTTTTTCTTTTGAAACAGCTTACACTTACAACTTTGTCAACCTCAGGTGACTTTGTGTTTTAATGTTTAGTTTTTAAAGTCTGACATTGTGCCTGTGTGTGTGTGTGTGTGTGTGTGTGTGTGTGTGTATGTGTTTTTGGACTGGAGGAGGAAATGGGGAGGAAGTTGAAATTTTAAGAAGATGGAAAGTCAGTGAAAGTTGACGTTAAGGGACTAGAGTTTTGTAATGAAAAATAAAGAATTTCAAGCATGTTTTCTCCCTTGACAAGAAAAATGAAACTGACTATATTATTATGCATGTTTCCATGAAGAATGTGTATAAATAACATATGCACAATTATAAGAACAAGCAAACTTTCTAAGAAATGGTTGAAAATATATATGACAATAAAATTGTACAGATGTAAAGAGAAACTTTTTTTGAACATGCTTTTAAATATAGTGTCCAATTGGGATAAAGTTTCAACAGAACAGGCTGGACCATTTATATATAGATTGCGACACTTTTAATTTTCTGTGTTACAAAGTGTTGATTTTGATAAAGAATTTGTTGATGTTGTATCAGCTTCTCCATGTGGAGGAGTGCTACTGGGTGATTAGTTAGACTTGGGGCTTGTGGCCAAAATTCAGAAATTTGGTCCCCAGTTCTTCTGGCCTTCTGAAAATGGGAAAAAGCTAGTAAGTTTTTCTGAGTCTTGATTCCCTGTGAAAGAAATTCTTCATGGCTGTCTGCTTGTTTCTCTTTCTTCATCTTTCTTTTGTGTGTGTGTGTGTGGGGGGGGGGGGGTGTTAATTCTCTTTTCGTCTCATGTTGTTACCATCTTCATCTACACTTAATTAAGTAGATAATAATTTTGGAGGTACTCCAGGTTTTGTATTAGCTTAGTTATATCAAAATTCTTTACATGTCTAAGGATTTTTACTGTAATTTTAAAGCTAAAGACTAATTTTTCACTCTAAGTTTAAAGCTGAGGAATCTAAAACTTGATGAGATTAGTTGATTTGCTCAAGATCACATATTTAGGAATACAGATCAGGACTATTGGTAATGCTACACCACCAAATAATTGATCCCTATTCAATTTCTTTGTTTTGCCATATTGATGACCAGAGTCAAAATATTTGTTTTAAATCAAATGCTTAATCGTGTGCAGTTATTTTAATTTACTATATCTACCTGTCTATTGATAGATAGACACATATCAAGGAGATTTACCTCATTGCTTTGTAGCTTGATATAGCACTTTTAGAGTTTCATCATTTTAAATAAAATTTCTAATTGTATAGCATATAGTAACACATTTATGAGATTCATGAGATTTGCTTTTTGAAGAAAAACTATCATATCTTTTTGTGTCTGTTGTGACAATAAGAAGGCATATGTTATTTTTTGCTTTTCCATAAAGTACAGGCTTAACAATTGGAATGGATTTGGAGAAAAGGGTTAAATATAGTCCTTTTCATCGCTTTTTTTTTCTTATTAAAAAACAAACCATGGTTATTGGAGAAAATTTGGAAAGTATAAAAAAGAAACTAAAAAAAAAAACTCTCTTAATAACATCTAGAGATACCTCAAAAAGGCTTATACTGATTATATCCTTCAGGTTTTTCTACTTAGATACACCTATTTTTTTGTTTTTTTTTTTTTTTTTTTTTGTTTTGTTTTTGGGCACACGGGCTTAGTTGCTCCGCGGCATGTGGGATCTTCCTGGAGCTGGGATCGAACCCGTGACCTCTGCATTGGCAGGCGGATTCTTAACCACTGCGCCACCTAGGAAGCCCTGATACACCTATTTTTAAAAAGAAAAATGGTATCTTATAGCACATGCTGTTTTGCAAGCTCCTTTTTAAAAGTGAACATACCATGATGATTTTCGCCATGTCATTAAATACTCCTGCATACCTTTTCTTTTTAAAATGAGCTTTATTATTTACTACAGATAGTGAATGTAAGAAATTTAGAAAACACATATAAAAAGAAAAAAAAAACTGCATTATCCTTGTCCAGATATAATCATTATATGAAGGTTATATACATCCAGTATTTGTTTCTCTCTCTAATGTTTATATTTGTATTTCCTTTTTAAACAAAAATGGAATCATATGATAACAAACACTTTATATTCTACTTTTTTATTTAACACTATGTATCATATCATTTATATTTTCCTATGAACCACTATTATTTTACATTATTATTTTTAGTGATTGCATACTATTCTATTTATGGACATTTCATAGTCTGATTGTATATAGTTAAGGTTTGTTTTTATTTTTTTTTTAGCTCTTTATTGGAATATAATTGCTTTACACTCTTGTACCAGTTTTTGAGGTACACCAAAGTCAATCAGCTGTATTTATACACATATCCCCATATTCCCTCCTCCCGCGACTCTCCCCTACCCACCCCGTCCCGGCCCTCTAAGGCATCACCCATCATTGAGTTGATCTCCCTTTGTTATACAGCAACTTCCCACCGGCTATCTATTTCACAGTTGGTAGTATGTATATGTCTATGCTACTCTCTTACTTCGTCCCAGCTTCCCCTTCACCCCCCTGCCCCCTCAACCTCGTGTCCTCTAGTCCATTCTCTGCATCTGCATCCTTATTCTTGTCTTGTCACTGGGTTCATCAGTACCTTTTTTTTAGATTCCGTATATATGAGTTAGCATACATCTGTTTTTCTCTTTCTGGCTTACTTCAGTCTGTATGACAGATTCTATCCACCTCATTACATATAGCTCTATTTCATTCCTTTTTATAGCTGAGTAATATTCCATTGTGTGTATATGCCACATCTTCTTTATCCATTCATTTGTTGATGGGCATTTAGGTTGCTTCCATGTCCTGGCTATTGTAAATAGTGCTGCAATAAACATTACGGTATATGTTTCTTTTCGGATTATGGTTTTCTCGGGGTATATGCCCAGTAGTGGGATTACTGAGTCATATGGTAGTTCTATTTTTAGTTTTTTAAGGAACCTCCAAACTGTTTTCCATAGTGGCTGTACCAACTTACATTCCCACCAACAGTGCAGGAGAGTTCCCTTTTCTCCACACCTCTCCAACATTTATTGTTTCTAGATTTTTTGATCATGGCCATTCTGACCAATGTGAGGTGGTGATACCTCATTGTGGCTTTGACTTGCATTTCTCTAATGATTAGTGATGTTGAGCATCTTTTCATGTGTTTGTTGGCCATCTGTATGTCTTCTTTGGAGAAATGTCTATTTAGGTCTTCTGCCCATTTGTGGATTGGGTTATTTGCTTTTTTGGTGTTATGCTGCATGAGTTGCTTGTATATTCTGCATATTAATCCTTTGTCCATTGCTTCATTGGCAAGTATTTTCTCTGATTCTGAGGGTTGTCTTCTTGTCTTGCTTATGATTTCTTTCGTTGTGCAAAAGCTTTTCAGTTTCATTAGGTCCCATTTGTTTATTCTTGATTTTTTTTCCATGATTCTAGGAGGTGGGTCAAAAAGGATCTTGCTTTGATGTATGTCATAGAGTGTTCTGTTTGTGTTTTCCTCTAGGAGTTTTATAGTGTCTGGCCTTACATGTAGGTCTTTAATCCATTTGGAGTTTATTTTTGTGTAAGGAGTTAGGAAGTGTTCTGATTTCATTCTTTTATGTGTTGCTGTCCAATTTTCCCAGCGCCACTTATTGAAGAGGCTGTCTTCTTTCCATTGTACATTCTTACCTCCTTTGTCAAAGATAAGGTGCCCATATGTGTTTGGGCTTACCTCTGAGTTCTCTATTCTGTTCCATTGATCTTCCTTTCTGTTTTTGTGCCAATACCATACTGTCTTGATCACTGTGACCTTGTAGTATAGTTTGAAGTCAGGAAGCCTAATCCCACCAACTCCATCTTTCCTTCTCAAGATTGCTTTGGCTATTGGGGGTCTTTTGCGTTTCCATACAAATCGTAAGATTTCTTGTTCTAGTTCTGTGAAAAATGCCATTGGTAATTTGATAGGGATTGTGTTCAATCTGTAAATTGCTTTGGGTACTACAGTCATTGTCACAATGTTGATTCTTCCAATCCAAGAACATGGTATGTCCCTCCATCTGTTTGTGTCGTCTTTGATTTCTTTCATCAATATCTTATAGTTTTCTGCATACAGGTCTTTTGCCTCCTTAGGCAGGTTTATTCCTAGGTATTTTATTCTTTTTGTTGCAATGGTAAATGGGAGAGTTTCCTTAATTTCTCTTTCTGCTTTTTCATTGTTAGTGTATAGGAATGCAAGAGATTTCTGCGCATTAATTTTGTATCCTGCTAGTTTACTAAATTCATCAATGAGTGCTAGCAGTTTTCTGGTAGAGTCTTTAGGGTTTTCTATGTATAATATCATGTCATCTGCAAAGAGTGACAATTTTACTTCTTCCTTTCCAATTTGGATTCCTTTTATTTCATTTTCTTCTCTGATTGCTGTGGCTAAACTTCCTACGCTGTGTTGAATAATAATGGTGAGAGTGGGCACCCTTGTCTTGTTCCTGTTCTTAGAGGGAATTCTTTCAGTTTTTCCCCATTGAGAACGATGTTGGCTTTTGGTTTCTCATATATGGCTTTTATTATGTTGAGATAATTTCCTTCTATGTCCATTTTCTGGAGAGTTTTTATCATAAATGGCTGTTGAATTTTGTCGAAAGATTTTTCCACATCTATTGAGATGATCATATGGTGTTTTTCCTTCAATTTGTTGATATGATGTATCACGTTGATTGATTTGCATATATTGAAGAATCCTTGCATCCCAGGGATAAACCCCACTTGATCATGGTGTATGATTTTTTTCTTTTTATTTATTTATTTATTTATTTTTTTGGGGGGGGGTACACCAAGTTCAGTCATCTGTTTTTATACACATATCCCCGTATTCCCTCCCTCCCTCGACTCCCCCCCACCCTCCCTGTCCCAGTCCTCTAAGTGCTGTTGGATTCTGTTAGCTAGTATTTTATTGAGGATTTTTGCATCTATATTCATCAGTGATATTGGCCTGTAATTTTCTTTTTTTGTGACATCTTTGCCTGGTTTTGGTATCAGGGTGATGGTGGCCTCGTAGAATGAGTTTGGGAGTGTTACTCCCTCTGCTATATTTTGGAAGAGTTTGAGAAGTATAGTTAAGGTATTTTTAAACTTTCTACTATTGTTAATGACATTGCAGTAAACTCTTTTGTAGCTCAGTCTTTGCACACATCTCCAACGATTTCTTTAGTTCAAATTTTTAGGAATGAATTGTTGGGTAGTCACTTTTTAAAGGTGTTTGATACATATTGATAAAATGCCCTCTGGAAAAGTTGAACCAATTTACTTTTACCAGCGGTGTATGAGAGTACTCATCTTGCCACATCCATCCTTACACGTATTACTGCCATTATTTTCAACCATTGCCAATATGACAGGTAGAAAATGGCAGCTCAGTTTGAGTATAATTGTATTTCTTTGATTAGTAGTGAAATGAAATATTTCATTTGTTTATTGCTCATTTGCATTTCATTTCTTTATTTTCTTTTTAAAAAAATAAATTTCTTACTTGTATCCTTTGAGAAGTAGCTTCGATTTTGGAGTCAGACTGTTGGTGACAGAATTTGAACCTTGGCTCTATCACCACTACTTATCAACTCTGTAATCTTGGGTGTTTACTTACTCTCTTGGTGCCTTAGTTTCTTTATCTGTAAAAGTTTCCTATGTGTTATAGGACTGTTGCAAGGATCAAATGAATAAACATACATAAAATATTTAGACTAGTCCAGCACAAAGTAATACACATTATTATAATGAACAGTTAATTCTTATTCATTTGTAAAAGGTCATTATATGCTAAAAATAGTAATCCTTTATCATATATGATGCAGATTTTTTTTCCAACCTTGTCATTTTGTCTTTCAATTAAAGGTTTTAGAAAATCAGTTGTCTTTCATCAGATTTAAACTTTTATTTTTTTCCTTTTGAGTTTCTGCCTTTGGTATCACTTTTAGGAGTGTCTTTTCCACCCAACATTGTGTAAATATTCACATATATTTTTATTATAGCATTATCATGTATTTTTTACATTTAATTTTTTAAAAAGTTATTTATTTATCTATCTATCCATCTATCTATTTATTTATTTATTTATTTTTGGCTGTATTGGGTCTTAGTTGCAGCACGTGGGAACTTTTATTGTGGTGTGCAGGCTTCTCTCTAGTTTTGTTGTATGGGCTCCATAGCGAGCGAGTTCAGTAGCTGAGGCACATGGGCTCCAGAACATGTGGGCTCATTAGTTTAGGCACGTGCGCTCTCTAGTTGTGGTGTGTGGGCTTAGTTGCCCTGTGGCATGTGGGATCTTAGTTCCCTGACCAGGGATTGAACCCACATGCCTGATATTGGAAGGGGGATTCTTAACCACTGGATCACCAAGGAAGTCCCTACATTTAATTTTTTAATCCATCCGAAATTTATTTTGTTGCATGATATGTATTAGGACATACAGAATCAATTTTCCCAACAATATTAGTCATATAATCCATCTTTTAAACACGACAATTATCATAGACTAAATTCTTAGAGATATTTGGGTCCATTTTTAACTTATTAATAATCAATATGGCCATCCATTGGGTACACTTTTAATTACTGATATTTTATAATTTTAATTGAATTATGTTTGTTTTTCAAGTTGTCTCTATTATTCTCAAACATTTGTTTTTTCCAGATGAACTTTAGAATAATTTTATCATTTCTTCTCCCACCTACCAAAAAAAACTCTGTGATTTTTATAGAAGCATACTAAATTTATAAAATAGTTTGAGATCATATGATTTTTAACTGATACATTATATTTTACTTTGATACATTTTAAATTTAATCCACTGTGCTTAGCACACAATAGACAGTCAACACAAGTTGTTGAATAAATGTTAAATATATTAATACTAACTGCTGAAAATTTAGGTGGTTTTAATTTTTCTCTGTCATAAGTAATACTTCAGTGAACATATTTAACATATAAATCTTTGAATACCACCATGATTGCTTTTGGGGAATAAATTCCTAGACATCTAAAATACAGTTCAAAGAGTCTTTTTAATGATTTTTTTAAAAAATTCTATTTATTTATTTATTTATTGGCTGTGTTGGGTCTTCATTGCTGCGCTGCTGCATGTGGACTTTAGTTCTGGTGAGCCGGGGCTACTCTTTGCTGTGGTATATGAGCTTCTCATTGCGGTGGCTTCTCTTGTTTTGGAGCACCGGCTCTAGGCTTGTGGGCTGCAGTAGTTGCAGCACGCGGGCTCAGTAGTTGTGGCTCTCGGGCTCTAAAACACAGGCTCAGTAGTTGTGTTGAGTGGGCTTAGTTGCTCCGCTGCATGTGGGATCTTCCCTGACCAGGGCTCGAACCCATGTTCCCTGCATTGGAAGGCAGATTCTTAACCACTGCGCCACCAGGGAAGTCCTTGAATGATTTTGATATACTGCCAAATCACTTTCTAGAAAGGATGCACCAATTCATACTCCCCTCAGCAGTTTGAAATCATACTGTGTGATCAGCTCCATATTTGTCTCCCCATTGTAATGTGAAATAGCAATTTCTAATAAGTTTAAAATTAACATTTCATGGTAAAAGAAACAGTTTTACTTTTTCAGTGCTGGTTTATATTTTCTGAATGTGAAAGAGAGGCACATTAAACTTGCCAAATTTAGAGTAGAATACGTCTCCTCTGCTAAGGATATTAATACGTCTCCTCTTTTATAGGGTAATAAACCAACCAATGTAGATATAAATCCATATGCTTGGGCAGAGAACCAGATAACAACAACAATAATAATAATACAGTAAATATTATTTTAAGATAATGTCTTCAAGTGGCTTTTTCCCCTATTCCAAATAGTACTTCTTCTTTCTTTATACTGTGAAATCACTTCTGCCTTTCTTCTGATGAAAGGAAATCCTGTTTACTTAGTTTGAGTGTATACCCAATTTTAGCTCTTTTAATAGTGACAAAGCATTTTCACCATTACCTTGCACGGACAGCCTCACTCCTATGACCAACTGGCTTTAAGTTGCAATTTTTGTTGGAGGAAAAAATTCATATTTACTTTGTTTTGTCCTTGCATACTTGAGAATTGAGATTTAAACAAGAAAGTAAACTAACACTACAGTTTTGAGTAGTTGGTTGTAAAGAAGCTAATAAACAAAGGGTTTTAAGTATGCTGTTTCCTTTAGTTTTTGTTGATCTATTTATTTACTTTTCATTCTTCGTCTTTATCTCTAGTGATGCAGTATACATACCACAAAAAGAGGGTAAGGCTCAATCAATCATGATGGTATAGCTATTATTACTGTATTTTAAAGGTAGAAGTCCTCTTTGCTTAGAAACAGATACCAGTAACTTTAATATCTCTGTAACCACAACTTTTTTTTGTATAATAGGTTTCTATGTAGATTGAATTTTTAGTTTTCTGAAGAATAATACCCCTAATACTTTCTTCTTTTTCTTTTTCTCTCCTTTTCTCTCTCCTACCTTCTCTCCATCTCTCCCACCCACTCTAGCCCCTCCGTTTTCCCCTCCCCTCCCCTTCCCTTCTTTCTGTTAAGGTTAAGTTTAGTGAGTGTTAAAGAGATACAACAGTCAGCTCTGAAGTCTGAAATGTTCCATCAGTAGTGCATTAAGTTTTCCCTATTTTCAACAGTTGCCTGGGGAGATTTAAGTCGCTCTTTGCTTGGTCTACAGGATATAGTCATGGGCTTCAATGATGATCATGAAGAATCCTTCCCTATTGTCTTCACTTTAACCTCATAGAGATCATATCAAATTCTTACCCTTAGCAATAGTGCTGTGATTTTAAAACCCAATTTCCTCAACTTTTCCTATATCCCCAGTGCCCATCTTTTGAAATGAGGTTTTAGCCATTTAAAGGCAGGAGTGTAGAGGAAGTGGGTGAAAGATTCCACTTACAATTATAGCTAATTTTATCAAGCATGCATGGATTATGTCTTGAGCATTAAGTACAACAATTTTCTAATCCTAAAATGACTTTCCCTTGACAGCCAGCATGTTTCTCTTTCTCTGTTTCAACTTGTCTCTATTCTTACCTCTTAACAGTTTGGGGGGGATTTCTAGTTTATTTTAATATTGACCTTGAATCCATCTAATTCAGAAGGTATAGATCCAGGAGGAAAAAAAAAATCACATTATGTATGCCAGAGCTGTACATAAATGACTTGAGATTAACCAAATTGTTTTCTGAATATCCCGTTTGTATTAGATCTGCATTTGCCTCCATTACTATAATCATACATCATTCATCAGAGAAGTATGCAACTATAGATTTTTAGTGAGTTCTTTAGGACCAGAGCCATTTCCTTTGTCTTTTGTATACAGTGCTCAGTGCTTTGGAGTTTGGATATCTGTATTCTAGTCCCAAACTTCTTTGGTGCTTTGAATTTTAGAGAACTGAATTCTAGTCTTAACTCTCTGTGCTACTAATTAGCAACTAGCTACTTGCTTGAGCAAGTTGTTTAAGCTTTCTAGGTCTCACTTTCCATTCAGTTGTAACAGTGATGCAAACTATCTAATCTCAGCTGGAGAGATTAGGTTTCATGAGTGAAAAAATGTCATTACTCTGTTTTATAATGTGTATAACTTCTGTGTGAGTGACTAGGCTGAAAAAATAATTGGTGTGGACTAGTAAAGTTTGAGAAGAGTTTAAGAAGTGTTAGTTAATAATAGTAAGCTTTTGAGGGTTTTTAAAAATGTAAGTTGATGAAATTGTAACTATTTCTCATATAATGCCTAATGGCAGTAGTCATTTTTTGGTTAGATTACCCTTTAAGTTCCATTGAAAAAATTGCTAATAGACATAATGTTAGCATTAAGTTTGACTTTCATACTTTCACCCTGTAATTTTTGACCTTCGTTGTTTCCTTTACCTAAAATAATGATACAACGTGGCATAGCCTCAATAGTTACAGAAATAAAGAGAAGGGGGGAAAGTGTAGAAAATGAGAGAGAAAGGGAGGGAGAGAAAGAGGAAGAGTGTAGGGAGGGAGACAGGGAGGGAGAGAGAGAAAAAAAAAAGAGAAAGGAATGAACATGAATCACAATCAAGCCATTCCTTCCTAAGTATTTTTCTGACCTTCGAAAGCAATTTTACTTTACTATTTCTTTCATTTTGCAGGGGATAAGACATCTCTTGTTTTTCAATTTTAATTATTTAAAATATTTGAGTCATATTATGGCACGTTTAAGCAGAGATTGGGACATAAGTCTGGTGCTAGATAGGAGTAAATAGTAAAAAGCAACCTAAAAGTCCATTGACAGAGGAATGGATAAAGAAGATGTGGTATATATATACAATGGAATATTACTCAGCCATAAAAAGAATAAAATAATGCCATTTGCAGCAACGTGGATGGATCTAGAGATTAGCATACTAAGTGAAGTAAGTCAGACAGAGGAAGGTAAATATCATGTGATATCACTCATATGTGGAATCGAATTTTAAAGAATGATATGAGTGAACTTATTTACAAGACAGAAACAGACCCACAGATTTCAAAAAATGAACTTTGGTTACCAAAGGGGAAATGTAGAGGGTGAGGGATAAATCAGGAGTTTGGGATTAATATACACACACTTATTACGTATAAAATAGATACCTAACAAGGACCTACTGTTAGCACAAAGAACTCAACTCAGTATTCTATAATAACCTATATAGGTAAAGAATCTGAAAAAGAATATACATATATGTATAACTGAAGCACTTTGCTGTACACCTGAAGCTAACACAACATTGTAAATCAACTATACTCCAATAAAATAAAATTTATTAAAAAAAGGAGAAAATGGTAAAGACATTAATACTAAGTTATTTTTTTTTTTCTGTTTTAAAATGCATTCCACATGTGATATTTGAAATACTATTTGTATTGCTGGAAAGATAATTTTTAGAATGAGCTTGAAATACATTGTCATTATTTTTACCTGAACAACCTCTAAGAAGGCAGAAGGGTTGGAAACAAAAGCTACAAACCTGTGAACTAGTGATAGCATACTTCAGAATGCCTATGTAGTATAATTAGTGGATATTCTAATGAACTGAATGAAAAAGGAGTTCCTGACATTGAAAGTATTCTGAATAGGGTTTGCAGATTTTCTGATTTTGGGGGTAGACTTTTCCATAGGAATTTACATGTTTTATAAGAGGTAGTTCCCAGACATGTGCATATACAGTTCAGGATGTTCTGAATGATGAAGAGGCATTGTCTTAGTCCATTGGGCTGCTATAACAAAATAACCACAGATAGTTTATAAACAATAGAAATTTATTTCTCACAGTTCTGGAGGCTGGAAATCTGATATCAGGGTGCTGGCATGGTCATGTGAGGGCTCTCTTCTTACTCACAGGCTTCTTCTTATGTGGTGGAAGGGACTAGGGAGCTCTTTGGGATCTCTTTTATGAGCGCTAATCACATTCATGAGGACTTTACCCTCATGACCTAATCACTTCCCAGTGACCCCATCTACTAATACCTTCACCTTTGGGGGTTATGATTTCAACACATGAATTTTGGGGGAGACAGAAACATTCAGACCATAGCAGGCATAGGGAGCTTTCTCATAGGGAGCTCAGAGAAAGATTTGGCTTTATAATTTAGGTAATTGTGGTGCAGTGTAATGTTGTGAAATGATATCTGCATAGAAGCTGTAGTAATTATATTGCGTTAAAGATGGGTCAATGTATATGGAATCTAAAAAAATGGTACTGATGAACCCAGTGACAGGGCAAGAATAAAGATGCAGTTGTAGAGAATGGACTTGAGGACATGGAGTGGGGGGCAAAGGGGAAGGAAGCTGGGACGAAGTGAGAGAGTAGCATTGACATATATACACTACCAAATGTAAAATAGATAGCTAGTGGGAAGTTGTTGCATAACACAGGGAGATCACCTCAATGATGGGTGATGACTTAGAGGGCTGGGACAGGGAGGGTGGGAGGGAGTCGCAGGAGGGAGGGGATATGGGGAATATATATAAATACAGCTGATTCACTTTCGTGTACCTCAAAAACTGGCACAACAGTGTAAAGCAATTATATTCCAATAAAGAGCTTAAAAAAAAAAAGATGGGTCAAATGCAATCTTCAGTATTTATTAAATATACCAAGGGCCTAGAGGCTGTATTAGTAATGATAAGTAATTTAGTCTCTTTCTTTCCCTTTCTTTCTTTCTTTCTTTCTTTCTTTCTTTCTTTCTTTCTTTCTTTCTTTCTCTCTTTCTCATGGTTATTATCTAATAACGTTCAGGATATATATATATTCATATATATATGTTTATTCAACATATTTGTTATACATTTTCATTTCTTAAAAATTACAGTTAAGCATATGTAAATGATAAACCCACAAACTCTTGCAATAAAATTTGGGTAATGCCTGGGTGTGACTGTAGCCACCAATTAAATTCTCAGATGTGATGCCACACCATTTACTTGCAAGATTCACTGTTTCCAGAGCAGTAGGGGAAGATGTTGTAAATGACAAGAAGTATTTATTAGAATAGGAGGCTAAGCCTATTTGATAGTGAAAGAGTAACTCAAAGAAGGAAGTTGGACCTAAGGGAAAAGAACAAAATATGAAAGGAGGAGTGTGTTAAAGGAGGAGACTTCAAACAGTGGTACAGAAATTGAAGAAGAAAAACTGGTACAAGAGTGTAAAGCAATTATATTCCAATAAAGAGCTTAAAAAAAAAAAAGAAATTGAAGAAGAGCTCATTTGCTTGGATTGTCAACTGACACGTTTCTGTTTTAGGCAAATGTCGAGAATATATTTCTCTACGCTTTATAGAAGTGCAGAATTGCACATTGTGAACTGTCCTTTGTGGTTATCGTTCTACCTCTGAACTATGAAAACAAGTTAGGGACATAAAGCTCAAATAGTTTGTGTCACAACTATACTTTAATGATGAAATTATATTTCTTTTGTGCACTGGTGTCCATAGGTGTGCACATTCACAGACTGACATACTACTGTGAATAATTTTCTGTACATCATTTGCTTCTCCCATTGTTCTTGTTAAATGAGTCTACACACTATGACATTACATTTGTGAAGTGTTAAAAAGTGGTTGTGTCATATAACCATCACAAGTTCTGAACATAGTTCACATTAACTAATGTGGGATTTTATACCATCAGAAAAAATTAATGAAATGTCATCAAAATGATGGGTAGGGGATTCATAGAAAATGAAAGAAAATTCATATATCAAAACAAATTAAAATTTTAATTAAGGATCTTTCCATTCTGGTGATTCCAGCTAGGTGGTCAGCCAGTGATGGCAAAGTTACTCATCTACACTGGATTTGACCACCATTTCAAAGATAGTTAATGATTTCGTTTTTCTATTACTTTGCTTTTATTTTAATTTTTCTGCAGTTCTCCTTCTGGGAAAGATGTTCAGCTTCTTGTGACCAGAGGTTAACTGCATACTTCTTTTGAAATCAGTTATTATTGCCCTTACTCAACTGGGCTAATCTCTGTATGACCTTTTGAAGAAGTAGCCTTTCCAACAAAGTCCTACTCAGCTGTCAACCTGAGTGTTAGTGCTCTGTTCTCTCTTATGACTCACGTAGTCTTGGTTGGTTGGCTCCTCAACTTAAAGCCTGCCATCTGTCTTTACTTTCCCTTTCTGTTTACCTTTTCTTCCTATGAATTTGTTCTTTTTGAGACATATTTGATATATAGCACTGTATAAGTTTAAGGTGTACAACATAATGATTTGACTTACGTTTAGTGTGAAATGATTACCACAATAAGTTTAGTTAACATGCATTATTTCTTTTCTGCTAGAACAATCTAGAACAATTGTACAAGTTTAAAAAAGTCTTTAGTATACTTACTAAAAAGTCTTTAGTATGCTTTAGCATTTTAATATCACACATTGATGTGATAAAATGAGGAGGCAGAACTGATGAACTTATTTTTCTTCTCCATTGTTACTTATTTTGGTAATTTTGACTAACCTGGCTTTTGTAACCTATATTTTTAGTAGGTCTAATAATGTATGTATCACCAATTAATCAGTGAATCAGCCAATTATTTATTGAATTAATATGTTAAGTAATATGCTAGGCATAAAAGAAGTATAAAATGATTCTCGCTTTCAGTAACCTTGCAATATAAACAAAGGCAGGCAGTATTTAATGTTGAATTTCAGAGCATTTACTTGTCTTTCAACACATATTAGGTGCCTTATATAATAATAATAATTAACATATACTGAATATTGTCTATGGGCCAGGCATTATGCTAAGTGCTTTAAATGTATTACATAATTTAATCCTTTACATAATTTCTATGAGCTAGGTTTTATTATTACTACTGTTACTATTTTTTTTTAATTTATTTTTTTATTTTTTTGGGGGTACACCAGGTTCAATCATCTGTTTCCATACACACATCCCCGTACTCCCTCCCTTCCCCGACCCCCCCCCCTCGAGTCCCCCCCACCCTCCCTGCCCCAGTCCTCCAAGGCATCTTCCATCCTCGAGCTGGACTCCCTTTGTTATACAACGACTTCCCACTGACTATTTTACAGTTGGTAGTATTTTTTGCAGTTTTTTTCCTGTAATTGATATCTAGTCTCATAGCGTTGTGGTCTGAGAAGATGCTTGATATGATTTCAATTTTCTTGAATTTGCCGAGGTTTGATTTGTGCCCCAAGATGTGATCTATCCTGGAAAATGTTCTGTGTGCACTTGAGAAGAAAGTGTAGTCTGTCGTTTTTGGATGGAATGTCCTATAAATATCAATTAAGTCGAGATGGTCTAATGTGTCATTTAAAGCTTGTGTGTCTTTGTTTATTTTCTGTTTGGATGATCTGTCCATTGATGTAAGTGGGGTGTTCAAGTCTCCCACTATTATTGTGTTCCTGTCGATGTCCCCTTTTATAGCTGTTAGCATTTGCCTTATGTATTGAGCTGCTCCTATATTGGGGGCATAGATATTTACCACTGTGATATGTTCTTCTTGAATGGATCCCTTGATCATTATGTAGTGTCCTTCCTTGTCTCTTTTAATAGTCTTTACTTTCAAGTCTAATTTGTCTGATATGAGGATTGCTACTCCAGCTTTCTTTTGACTTCCATTTGCATGGAATATCTTTTTCCATCCCTTTACTTTCAGTCTATATGTATCCCTTGGTCTGAAGTGGGTTTCTTGTAGGCAGCATATAGAAGGGTCTTGTTTTTGTATCCATTCAGCCAGTCTGTGTCTTTTGGTTGGAGCATTTAATCCATTGACATTTAAAGTGATTATCGACATGTGTGTTCCAATTACCATTTTCTGAATTGTTTTGGGTTTGTATTTGTAGGTGTTTTCCTTTTCTTGTGTTTCCTACTTAGAGAAGTTCCTTTAGCACTTGTTGTAAGGCTGGTTTGGTGGTGCTGAATTCTCTGAACTTTTGCTTGTCTGGAAAGCTTTTGATTTCTCCCTCAAATCTGCATGAGATTCTTGCTGGGTAGAGTATTCTTGGCTGTAGGTTTATCTCTCTCAGGACTTTCAGTATATCCTGCCATTGCCTTCTGGCCTGCAGAGTTTCTGTAGAAAGGTCAGCTGTTATCCTTATGGGTTTTCCCTTATATGTTGTTTGTTGCTTTTCTCTTGCTGCTTTTAATATTTTTTCTTTGTGTTTAATTGTCGTTAGTTTGATTAATATGTGTCTTGGTGTATTTCTCCTTGGGTTTTTTCTGTATGGGACTCTCTGTGCTTCTTGGACTTGGTGAATTATTTCCTTTCCCATGTTGGGGAAGTTTTCCACTATAACCTCTTCAAATATTTTCTCAGACCCTTTCTTGTTTTCTTCTTCTTCTGGGATGCCTATAATTCGAATGTTGGTACGTTTAAGGTTATCACTGAGGTCTCTGAGACTGTCTTCTAATCTTTTTATTCTTTTTTCTTTTTCCTGCTCTGTGGCAGTTATTTCCCACATTCTATCTTCCAACTCACTTATTCGTTCTTCTGCCTCAGTCATTCTGCTGGTTATAGCATCTAGAGTATTTTTAATTTCAGTTATTTTGTTATCCATTGCTGTTTGTTTTTCTGAGTTCTTATGAACTGTTTCTTGTACTTTCTCTATTTTGTTATCGAGATTTTGTATCATTTTTACTGTCATTACTCTAAATTCTTTTTCAGGCATTTTTCCTATTTCCTCTTCATTTATTTGGTCTTGTGGGTTTTTTTCCTGCTCCTTTGCCTGCATGGTGTTTCTTTGTTTCCTCATGGTTGTCCAAACTTTTGGGGTTGCTTGTCCTGGCGATAGAGGTGTTTATAGAAGACTGTCCAAGCCTCAGACTAATGTCCAAGTATTGGATTAAACAAATATTAAGTCTAGGAAACACATACATATATAAGACACACAATTACTGAATCCATTAGGACATAAGGCTCTAGAAAGACCTGACAGAACCCCAGTGTGCTATCAGATATTCAAAGAGAAACCCAGCAGAAATTGACAACTGAAACAGAACAAATCAGAGACAAAAGCAAAAGCAAACAAACAACAAATAACACCTTACACATACAAACATCAATCCAGGGAGATTTTGTAAGCTAGGATCAAATATAGAAAAGAGCTGGAGTACCACCAGAGAGAATGGAGATTCTCAGAATGTAATTAGACAACTGTACTAAGAACTAAGATAAAGACAAAAGCCTAATATTAAATACCAAGGCAGTGCGTCATCTGGAGAATAGAGCAAGGAGTCTGGGCAGACCGATAGTGTTGCTTATAAGTATGTTAAGATAAAATAAACTTAAAAAGGCTGGAAGAAAGGGGAACAGAAGAGCGTAATGTGGTTGGAAATATGCAAATAAAAAGAAAGGAATAGAAATGTATAAAAGATAGGGATGAAAGGAAAGTATGAGAGATATTTTGTCCGTACTACCAAAAACTTAGCTAGATATAGAAGTATATAAAAAGGCAAAAAAAAAAAAAAAAAAAAGAATAAAAAATATCATTAAAAAATTATGTTATAAAACTTGTAGATCCCTTAGGGCTAAGATCGTATTTAATAAATCAAAAAAAAAAAAAAAAAAAAGAGAGAGAGAGAAAGAAAAAAAAAAAAAAATCCAGAACTGATCCCAGAATGGACCAGTTCAATAGGTATTGATACTACTATTTCTGTTTCCTTAGCGTCTCAGCTGTAAGTGTCCTTTTCCTTGCCTTGGGTTTTTTTTTGCGTTATTCTGTGACCAGCAGAGGTTCCTTTATTGTTTGTCTGTAAGCGTCGGTGTGTGGAGAGGGAGAGGGTACAATAGTGGCTCCTTCTCCTGGGAGTGAGTGAGCAGTGGCGCACTGTTGTTTCAGTCAGGCTTGGAGGTACCTGTTGCAGAGGGCGCTGGTGGCTCAGGCGTAAACAGAAAGTCTTAGAGTTGGGCCTCTCTCGGGGTTTTTTTCTTTTTGATGCTGTTGTTGTTGTTGTTGTTTTTCTCTCGGCAGCCTCCCTGCTGCTGGCGTTGCAAGGGGTTTTACTCTAGCCCCACCCAAGTGCCTGAGGGTGCTTGTTATCCCTGAGCGCCTTAGGTGGCCCGCAGGGCGTCTCTCCACTGCCTGTTGCAGAGGCGCCGAAAGAGAGGGAGAGGCTATGCGCGCGGCTCCTCCCCGCCGCCCCGTGAGCCTGCAGCCTCCAGCCGCCATCATGGCCGGGCAGCTCTCAGGGGCGGGCACTCCTCTCCGCGGACCTCCTCCCTCCTGTCCTCTCGGTCCGTCACCCTACCGGCAACAATGTTTCTCACCCTGAACCAGCTCTCCGGTTCCCACGCTCCCGCTCCTGGACCCTCCGTTCAGCCGCGGATTGATGTCTCGGTCCAGGAACGCTGAGCTGCGCTGCGGACCCTCCGTATGTTTCTCACTCCCTCCCGTCTGCCACAGCTCCGCCGCTTCACCCTCTCTGAGTCCTCGTAGATGCCTCCCTACCGGCTATGTCGGGCTCCCCGCAGCCCTCTCTGGTGTCCGAGGCCATCTGCTGGTGTTCAGCTGGTTCTCTGTGGGAATCACTGCGTCCTTCCGTGCATTCCCAATGCATCTGTGGAGTGGGATGCACTCCACGTCTCTCTACTTCGCCGCTATCTTTTCTCCCTTGTTACTATTTTATAATGAAGAAAATAAGGCACAGAGGTCGAGTAACTTGCCTAGCATCACAGAGTTAGTAGATATTTCAAGAATAACATAAGCCAGGCAAGCTGACTGTTAAACACTGTGCTAAAGAGCATGCATATATTATGTGGTAGGATTATAAATGCATTTTGAGATTTTGATAGAAAAGTATAAGTAATTTTGGTATAGTACTTACTACAGTATTAGAGTTTATAATACAGTTTTATTCTTCAGAATATGGTAAATTGATCATATGTACATATGTACATACATGTCACACTGTATTTCTATGTATGTCATATTCATTCATTCCTTGGTGCTTTGGAGTTTGGAGTTTCATTTAACAAGTGTTTACTGAGTACTTACTATGTAAGTAAACAGGCACCATATGGTCAGTGAAGATACATCTAAGAACAAAACAGAAATTCCTGCCCTCAAAGAGTTTAGATTATCATGGAAGGAGAAAGGCAGTATAAAAAATAAATTATTGTATAGTAAGTCAAAAGATAAATGCTATGAAGAAAAATAAAGTGAGGAAGGGGAATAGGGAGTGCACAGTGTGCAAATGTGTCCAATTTTAAGTAGGATGGTCAAGGAAGGTCTCGTTAAGAAGAAAATCTTTCCTCACAGACTTAAAATAATAGCAAAGGAACCATGCATATACCTAGAGAAGAATATTGTAGGCAGAGGGAGTGACCAGCGCAGAGATTCTAAGATTTAAATGTGCCTGGATGTTCAAGCAACTGGAAAGAGACCAGAATGGCTGGAGACAAGTGAGTGAAAGGGAAATAATAGGAGATGAAGTCAGAGAAATAATAGGAACCAGATCATATAGGAACTTGTATATCATTATGAGGATTTTGGCTTTTACTGTGTGTGAGATGGGGTGCCATTGGAACATTTTGAGCAGAGGTGTAATATGATTTGTCTTACGTTTTAAAAGGATCACTTAGGTTGTTGCTGGGAATACATTTTAGGGATACAAAAGAGTGAAAGCAGAATGGCCACTTAAAAGACTACTACAGTAATCCAGGTGAGAGTTATTTGTGGCTTGGAGTAGCAGTGGAGGTGGTGAGAAGTGGTTATATTCTGAATATAGTTTGAATGAAGAGCTAACATGACTTTCTAATAGATTGGATATGGAGAATGAGAGAAAGAAGGGATCAAGGATGACTCCAGGATTCTGGCCTAAGAAGCTATAAGGATATAGTTGCCATTAAGTGAGGTAGGAAAGGCTTTGGGAGGAACGGGTTTTAGGAAATATCAGAAACTCAGTTTTGAACATGTTAAATTTAAGATGCATGCTAGATATCCAAATAGAGATGTGGAGTCGGCAGGAGAAAGGAATGACCTGGAGAAAAATTTATGACTCTATGAGAGTATACAGATATGAGTATAGTACTTCTAGGATCTCAGTCTGTTATTTGTTCTATTTGAAAGGTCTATTTTCTCATTCTTTGGTTAAGATAGTATGAAAAAATCTATAGTATTTTTAATTCTGAGTGGTAAAATATAAATTTATTCTGTTGTCAATCTTCTGGTCTACCTGAAGTGTTATACTATACCAAGTATAGTCACATCTAGTCAGGAGAACCATGATAAATAGTTACAGTGGATGGGATTTCTTTGAGGGTATTTGTTACACAGGTATTGGAAGGTTGAAAAAGCAAAAAAGGAAGCTGAGACAACCCAGATATAACTGTAGGGAGCAGCTACTAGCCATTAGGTTGGTAGAACAAAATGGAAGGATGTGGGTTACTTGAACTTCAGAACTTGGAAAAGTTTATGACTGAGGCTTGGACTTCTGGGGAGAGGGTGTGCTGTCTGACTTGTGCTCAGACCACTGAGGGAAACATGGCATGGCTTATGCTCTAATCACTGAGAGGAGTGTGGCCAGCTGGTGCTGATATCTTTGAGGGGGTTAGGCAGCTGGTATTGGGAGTATTAAAAGAAGCCATTGCTGGTGGGAATGTAAAATGGTGCAGTCATAAGTGCATTTTGTTGCTGGAGGGATGCTGTTAGGAGCTAGAAAAAGGAAGTCTCTTCTCTCCTCCTTACACCTTCTAATTTCCCACTTGTTTCTCTCATTGGCAGAGCCTAGTAGGAAGCCAGCTGGCAAGGGAGCCTGGGAAATATAGTGCCCCAGAAGCACAGAGCAGAGTATTTAAGGGTGATGTGAGAGTCAAGCGACAATAAGTATATAGCTGACACATACTGTGAATGTTAAGATACGAATAAAATTTTAAAACCTCATTCTGTTGAAATGTTCAGCAAAGTTGGACACTTTATATTTTAGGCCATAGTACTTTGGTTATTTGTTGATAACAAATTGAAGATAATATTTGGTGTTGAAGAGGATAATAGCGGATTAATTTTAGGAATGATTTGGTTTTGAAAATTTTAAGCTACTTTCTGTCTCCAGGCAAGAAATTATTCAATTCACTCATTCAGCAAATGTTTATTGAGCATTTATCATGTGATAGGTACTATTCTTGCAGTGAAAATATGTTAGTGAATACAACAAATAATTTTAGTTCTCATAGAGCTTGTAGATGGGAGAGACAGATAACAATAAGCATGATAAGTAAGTAAATTATATAGTATACTTGAAGTGTATAAGGGATACAGAAAAAGAAAAAAAATGTAGAGTACGATAAGGTGAGTTGATACTGCAAGGAAGCAGTTTTAAATAGGATGATCAGAGTAGGAGTCATTGAGAACATGACATTTGAGCAAGGACTTGAAGAAGGTAAGGGAGTAAGCCATAGGAGGGGAAACTGTTATTTTCCATTTTGGGGATAATAGCCTGCCTAGTGGATGTGATGTTGTATCTTGTGGTTTTGATTTGCATTTGCCTAATGACTGATGATGTTGAACATCTTTACATATATTTATCGGCCATTTGTAGGTCTTTGGAGAAATGTCTGTTTAAATCCCTTGCTCATTTTTAAGTTTGGTTTGAAGTTGTTGTTGTTGAATTGTAGCAGTTTTCTATGTATTCTGGATATTAATCTCTTATCAGATATGTGATTTGAAAATTTTTTTCTTCCATTCTCCATGTTGTCTTTTCATTCTCTTGATAGTGGACTTTGATGCACGTAAGTTAATTTGATGAAGTCCAATTTATCTGTTTTTCTTTTGTTGCCTGTGCTTTTGTGTCTTATTCAAGAAATCATTGCAAATCCAATGTCATGAAGACTTCCCCTATGTCTTCTAAGGGTTTTGAGGTTTTAGCTTTTAAGTTTATGTCTTTGAACCACCGAAGAACAATTTCAAGATGACTGTCAGAGCTGACTCTGCTGTTTCTGCACATAGCCCCCTCCCTCTGTCTATAAAATCTCTTGCCCTCTGATTGTCAGAGGGGAGCGGTGGCCTTTAGACAGGTGTCTGCCCTCTGCCCCCTCCCCACCCCCAGCAGCCAAAATAAAGCAAACTTTCCTTTCCACCACCAAAAAAAAAAAAAAAAGTTTAGGCCTCTGATCCATTTTGAGTCAATTTTTGTGTATAGTGAAAGGTAAGGGTTCAACTCCATTGTTATGTGTAGATATCCAGCTTCCTCAGCACCATTTGTTGAAAAGACATCTATATACTTTTAATCTGAACTTTTTATGAATTTAGATATTGGGGAAAAAGAGATTAGAGATTCATTGTTCTTCCTAATTATCTAGTGTTCAACACTGTTTTTGCTATGTCTCTGTTGCCTGCTATCCTTTGCAAAACATAATACAAATACTAGTTAATTGAAGAATTATTTTGTGGGCAATATACAGTTAAAAGAACACTATATTAGCTGTAATGTTTTCTAGGAAAGTTACTTTTATTATGTGCATAGGCTTTATGTTTGCATATATATGTTACCTTGAAGTGCTAGACAACATTTTTTCTGTCCACTAGCATCAGTGTTTAGTCCATTGGAAATGTGGCCATTATAACTTTTTAATCCATACTTCTGTGCCTATAAGCTTCTAATATTTTTAATCATTCACTTTCATTTTGTGATGTGTCAAAGCCGAGGGTAAGATTGAAAGTTGTATTCCATGGTGATTTGTAATTGCTTAGGATAATTATCTGAGATTATTCTCATACTTCACTGGGACATTCTCTCTTTTTCTTTTGCCTGTGTTGTGGTTACACATTACTGACTGTGGTTTGAGAGTCAGTTCTTTTCTTTAAGCCCCAAGGGAAAAAATGTGGTTGCTTTCTGTGTCATAACTGTGTGAATGGCTTGGGCTCTCAGGGGCATCATTAGGGATCTCAGTGGAGAGCCTGCTGTCTCTCTTAGCCTATCTTGAATCCGGCGTGGTATGAGGGAAGGTACATTTGGAACATTGTTCTTTCCTCTGCTCTTGTTTTCCTGAATATAGTTCTCATGTTGGGCCCGATGGAAAAATGGAGATATATTTAGCCTGACAGTAACAATTCAAAAAACAGAAGACAATGTAATGTACTTCAAATAAGGAACTTTACTTCTGTTTCAGAAACAAAGCAAACCAAAATCAGAACACACACAGTTGCAAAAGGTGCCTCATCAGAATCCATCCTATGCCTTAAATCTAGTCTGAGAAGGTAGACTGCAGATTCAGGTTTCCCTTCTCTACTTGCTACACTTGAATAAATTGCACTTGGATGAACTAGTTATTCTAGCAAACTTCTGATTTCTGCACCATCTTTATAGGAGTTATTGATTATTTAATTTTTGCTGACCCAGTAGGGCCAGCTCACTTTGATGAAAGCTTATAGGTGTGTTGATGGTTTTACACTCTGACACCTGTCCTGTGATTTTTGTATTTGGGTTACAAATTTGGGATTTGACATTATCTGTTAGGTATGGAAAAGAAATGAAAGAACTAAATAGAAATTTATAAATTGTGACACTGATGTGTGTAAGAAATACTTCTTTGTTAAATAGTGATTCATTTTGAATACTATATTTGCCTCATATATTTGTGTACATCTCAGTGCAGAAAGAAAGAAATTATGATAGGCCAAGTGTTATCAATTAATTTGTTCTCTATGGTAGTTGTTGAACAGTGAAAGCATGAGTTTGGACCTGGATCTAAATCTTTGTTCTGCAATTTACTTGCAGTATCTATCCTTAAGCCTTTCTCATCAGTTCCTCATCTATAAATTGGGGATAATATTACTATAATTGTCATAAACTTTAGAAGGATTAAATGAGGTATTATTTGCATCTCTTTTTCTACTTGAAATAGTTCTCTATAGTACAAAAAGCATTTCTCTATGTGTGTGATTTTATTTAATTGTATGTAGATAATTTTGTAATTCACTCCCTTTTCAGGATGTCAGAATGCAACAAGAATTGGAGTCCTTTCTAACTAGTCCCTAGCAGCTGATTAAACACTGCATAGGAGAACTGGGAAATATGAAAGATGGCAAATGAAATCCTGGCAGAGAGAACAGTCTAATCCCAAAGGACATTTTCAACAATAGCCTGGGCCCTATGCCTAGTACTTAGAGGGGCCTATGGTACGACACTCCTGCCCCTCACTGTACCATTTCCAGAATCTTATTTGTTAATGCTTGGCTGTATTAATAAAGTCATGACCACTTGTTCAGTACTGCATATGGTTGGTTGTGATTTCCAGCTGCCCTTTGGGCTGAAGTGTAAACAGTGAGTAGATTGTTATGTTCTTCTATTAAGCTTAAAGCTGTGATCTCATGTCTGTACCACATATGTCTGCAACCAGAAATATATCCTTTTCCTGGTCTCATGGAAGAGAAGCAGCTCTGTGTCTGAAAAGAATCTGAATTCATTAGTCTAAGGGCTTTTAACTTTTCTTTTTTACTGAAACCGAAGAACAAAATAAAGGCATAAAAAGTCAGGAACATCGTCAGTAGGATGTCAACATGGCACCAAACAGCATAATATATTGTTAAGATGAACGTTTAATCTGGTGACTGAAATTTCTATACCTTTGGCATTTTCACAGAAGACAGAAATGCAGGCAGTAATCCAACAATCCAGTCACAAAGAAAGCCTCAGTGCAGTGGATTTGAAATAAGTACAACAATTTGTCTGAGTGACTGAGAAGATACCTATTGGTAGAACTGGCTCCTAAATGCTGGCCCAATTGCTAATATACTAGGTTTATAGCATCTAAATTTTTTAATATATTGATCAGAGATGGTGTTATTGTTGGTAATGCTTTTTTTTCTTTTCCCTTTTTTTTCTTCATTTTTAAATTTATTTTTTCTTTTTAAATCAGCTTCAACTACTTGGCATTACAGATGTTTCAGCTGTTCCCATGGTGTGAATGCTAGATAAAACCCTGAAGCTCTAAGCTCCCTGGAAGAGGAAATTTATAATGATACCATTTTACACCATATAAACAAGATGCTTTTAGATGTATATTTGTAAATATTTGTTACTTATTCTTTACAGTAGTAATATCCTCCATTTTCAGATGAGGAAACTGTTTAAGTTTGTTTGTTAAAATAACTTGTCAAGGTCACAGAGTCTGGATTCACGCCTAGGGCCAACTCCATACTTGGGATCTTCCAGCTATGTCACACTGCTTCTGCCTCTTTATGACTGATTTTATAAGATAGCTTTGGCCTATGAAATATGCACTATTTCTGAGTAATAATACTAGTAATTAATTGAACTACCTTTTATTTGCATGGTGCTTTATACTTTTCAAATTAATATTATGGCCATTAGTTCATGTATTCTACCTGACTACCCTCTGAGGTAATCAGGGTAAGTATTATTATTCCCATTTTACAGATGAGTCAAATAACCCCAGAGAGGATAATGATTTTGCCTAATGTCAAATAATTTAGTAGTGACAGAACCAGAACAAAAGTTAAAGTCTTGTTGCTCTCAATTTAGTGTTCCTGTGCAGTCTCTGACTTCCCTAAGGGAGGCCTGACTGCAGAGTAGATCATTTTTGTGAGTGCAGCTCAGGAAAATCCTCTTTAGCTAGGGCAGTAGGTAAAGTTTTTCTTTTTTGAAAATGCAAGTCTTTAGGTCACCCAATTATTTTCTAGTAAAATCCACTAGGGAAGGGCTTGTCATGTAAGTCCTGACATTTTTTGGGGGGAATGAATATTAGCTTAGGGTTATTTTTGCTGTGTATTGCGCTTAGCTAATTTCTGCTGGAGTCTTTTAGCTCAGGGTCTTGATCCAGAAGCTGTTAAAAATTCTCTGGTCTAACTGGAATAGAGAAATTTCAGGGAGGAGGAAAAGTTAGGTTTGAAAACAAAATTTTTGTAATAGTTAATTTCTTAGATAATTTAGTATGCCAGTAGCACCATATGGTAGGTGTAGTTTCGGAGTGTTGGTAGAAATACAAAAAACATTTAATAATTCCTTTTGCCACCAAGGAACCCAGGAGAGAGAGTGTAGTGATGGAAAGTAACACTGGGCTTGGTTATTAGGAGAGCTGGATGTGGGTGCTTAGTTTCCCATGACTAGCTGTGGAATTTTGGGCAAATATCTACCCTTACTGGTCAGTTCCCTCATCTGAAAAGTAAGGAGAAAGAACTAGATAACTTTTAAGGGTACTTTCATCTCTAAACTCTTTCAAATCTTATCTCTTGACCCCATTACAGAAAAATTCAGTGTTAAATTGTCTGGTACTAAGAAGTTCAGAGGTAAGCAAAGATGCAGAGACTCACTGTTGGGAAGCTAACTTTAATAACTGAATAGCCCTTAAAAATAAGGTCCCAATTGGCAACTGGTTTGCAAGGCAGAAATAGAGACACAGATATAGAGAACAAACATATGGACACCAAGAGGGGAAAGCGGGGCTGGGGGGGGTTGGGGTGGGATGAACTGGGAGATTGGGAATGCCATATATACATTACTAATAAGAAAAAAAATCAAATTGTACACTTTATGCAGTTTATTGTATGTCAATTATATCTCAATAAAAGTTCTTAAAAAATATTCAGATCAAAAAAAAAAAAAAAAAAGTGAAGTCCTAATCGGTTTCATCAAAATTCTTAGGTGCACCTAAATTAGTACTAGGTCAGGGTACAGTTCTTAGCTCTACCACTTACCATTTGTTTAACCATAGGTAATTTATTTCGCCATCCTGAATCTCAGTTGCCCTGTGTTTGATATAGCAATTACCTCCATTCACTTAAAAACCTTTACTGAGCATTAAGCATTGTGCTAGATGAGGCTATAAGGTGGTCTTTTTCCTTTAGGTGCTCAAAGTGTGTCTCTGCCAGGGATATTTGCAACTGAAGCCTTTTCTCTAGTAATGGAACCATAGAATCTTAGAGGTGGAGGAAATCTCAGAGGTAGTTTAATTTGGATTTAGAGTGTGAACTTATGAGGGCAGAAACATTATACTGTTCATTGCTTTATCCCAAGAACCTACAACCATGTCAGGCATATACATATACATACTGAATGAATGAATAAAAGACGAATAGTGAGAAAAATAATGTTTGGGTAACGTAGAGCCTTCTTATATGGAACTATGTGTTTCCGTGTTAAACTGGCAATGTGCCAGTGCTTATAGGCATCTCTCTGACTGGAGGGATAAACAGGGACATCCTCCGTGGGCATAATCACACTGACTGCCTCTGCAATGAAATGTCTGACCTGTCTTTCCTTGCATATGGATATTGAAAGAGTTTCATGTGTTAGTTCTGAGAAAGGGTGGATTTGTTTGTTGATCTTTGCTCCCCGGGAAATTATAGAACTCTGAAAGAGCAGTTTCCTTTATTTTGTGACATAGAGTTCTTCAGGCACAACAAACTCTAGATAGACTTACTGCTTTTTAAATTCTTTCTTCCATTTTCAGACCCGAGCTCCCCGCTCCCCGCCATCCTCCCCACCATACCTACAGCTCACCATACAGTGCTTCTACATAATCACCCTTTATTTTACTTTTTTCTGGAGAATTATGCTATGCTGTATGGGGAAATTGCTTTATTTTCAGGGTTCTAGATTTTCTCTGGTTTTCTTTCAGCATCTCCCTGAATAGAGTCATGGGGCTTGTTTTTCATGTGTCTGTGACACCACTGTGGCGGTGTACTGTGTTACAGAGATTGTTACACTGTCCAGATCCAGGGAGGGAGGAGTGAAGTTAGGGAACATGAAGATGGAAAGCAACCAAGAGGGCTTTTTTCATTACTTATTATTTTACTTTCAAGAGGGAGATGTAGAGTTTCCCTAAAAGAGCAGAGAGAAATGAGACCTGTCATTCTTATGCTTCAGTCATTGTCTATTTGGCAATCATTACTACTTTTTTTTCCTCTATAACACAAGAGGCTCTTCTTTTTGTTTGTTTGTTTGTTTTTAAGAGAAAATCACATGATACAAGGAAAGGAGCTTTGTTTTAGAGGACCTGGCCTTTAGTCCTGGTTTCTCCCTTTCCTAGCTAAATAACTATAGAAATTTATCTCCTCTGAGCATTACTTGAAGAGGCTCATTTTGTAGAGATGATAATAGTACTGATTTCACCAAGTTATTGTATGAATTAAAAGAAATAATGTACAGGAAAAGGCTTCATAAATTATGCATTATGTGCAAACCTACATCTCTTGCCTCCACTTTCCATCATCTCTAAATTATCAAGAATTTCTTGTTGCCTTTCTAAAGTAGAAATATATCTTATATTTTCTCCCTGACTTTTGCAACAGCCTAATCAAGTTTGAAGGATCTGAAAATCAACATTCTGTTTTCCAGTTTTTCCTTGGTATCTTCATCAGGCCATTTCTCTGACACACTAAACAGCTGCTGTGTGTGTTAGTCCAGAGGTGGTTGCATTTCACTGGTTCAGGATTACATGATTCTGGTGTAGAGTTGCAGAACTTTTGCTAATAACTGTTGCTTGCTTTGAGGTATGCTATATAATTTGGTGTATTAACGAGAGAAAGTCAGGATGGATGCTTTATAAATCACAGAGACTGCGAAAGTGGCACAACTGGCACACTCTAATTTTTTTCTGAAGAGAAATGCTTCTCAATTTTCTTTTCTTCTTATTTTCCAGCAGCTTTATATCTGCTGCTCAGGTCTTTTTTTTTTTTTTCCTACTCTATGCAGACAAACTCTTCTTTCCATATCTCCTTTATTCAGTGTTTACAGCAGAAGTAATGTGTGAGTTTTATCATTTTTTAAGATGTGAGACTTATTTAATCTTAGAACAACATCTATTGAGTGAAGGTAGTATTTTTAAAGTAGTCAAGGGAATGCTGACTCTGAATTGAAACCACATGTATTTGGATCCTAAGTCGGCTACTTATTAGCTGTGTAACCTTATGACAAGTCACTTAACTATTTTGTTCCTCAGTTTCCTCTGTAAAATGGGTGTAACAGTAGTACCTACATCATTGGTCATTATGAGGATTGAATTTTATATGTGTGTGTGTCTCTGTGTGTGTGTATATAGTGTTAGCTTTTATTATTATTACTGAAAAGTTCCTACTATTAATGTATATTGGAGCCAATCAACACATTATGAAGCCCTAGTATGTGCTTAGGATTCTGCCAGTTACCTTGGAGATACAAATTATATAACACAATTCTCGTCCCCCTCTAGAGCTTGGTCAAAAGTATTGTGAGGCATATTTGGATGGTACAAATTGCCTGAGGATTTGCTGCAGGGCTCTTACATGGGTTGACTGATTGGGGACGTAGAACATAAACAGAACAAGGAACTGACAAATACAAATCTGTCTTGATCAAGGTACATGAATGTTACAGAAATAATTGTTGTAGGAATGCAGTGGTGGGCTGATTTGTTCTTGTAAGGCTTTTGGAGGAAATGAGATGAGGCTTGAGTGTGGAATCTGGAAATATGGAGATGAGAAAGGGTCTTGTTGTGGGGCAAAAGGAGTAGGGAATGGGAATAGGAACATCATAATGCCGTTGGAAGGGGTGTGGCCAAACAGATCAGGGTTAAAGCTCTGGTGCTGCCTCTTACTGTCTTTGTGACCTTAGGTAAGTTACTTAATCTCCCAGAGCCTCAGTTTTCTGTACTATAAAATATGGGTAGTGATATTTACTTATTTAGGTTATTGTGGGCTAACCTGTGAGCTATCCCATGTAAAGCAGCTAGCATAGTTCTTGGCACATAGCATTCAGTAAATGGTATAATTGGGAATAGAGTGTAAAAGTTAAAAGTATGGGATTTAAAGTCAGGCAGGACAGGTTAGATCTTCTCTACCATTTACTAGCATTATAACCAGAGCCAAGTTACTCTAAGCTTCACTTAGCTCATCTGAAGATGGAAATAAATTAGTAGCTTTGTTGTGAAATTGTTTGAAATTTAATGAGGTACTGTAATGAATATGGCACATAGTATGTACTCGGCACACATTAGCCATTATGTTATTTTTGTTAGTATACTCTCTCTTCTTCCTTCCAGGTATTTCTTTTGTGATTATTCATATTCTTTCATCCTTTCCACACATAGTATGTACTCAGTACACATTAGCCATTATGTTATTTTTGTTAGTATACTCTCTCTTCTTTCCAGGTATTTCTTTTGTGATTATTCATATTTTTTCATCCTTTCCTCCCCTTCTCTCTTCACTTACCTTCTTTCAACAGCATTTATCAGTGGCGGTTGTAAAGACTGAAAACAGAGACTTAAAGGAATGTGGAGGTAGAAAGGAACTGGTTAGCACCAGTCAGTACCACGTGTCCAACAGAGCACCAAGGACAAGATAAGAAGAGAGCGGCTAAGCACACATAAATACAAATGACAGGAGCATAAACATGTATACAATCTTCTGGACGACTCAGCCTTCTTAAGGCCACTGGAGACTTTTTTCTTGAGGGAAATTCAGATTACATTACTCCTTTTGTTAAATTCCTTCAATAATTTGCTCTTTCCCTAAGGATAAAATTCAAACTATTTTGAATTGCATTTGAAATCCTTTTCAATCTGTTGTCAGCCCGTCCTGCCAGATTTTTTCCCTATTACTTCCCACTCTACATCCATATTCCAGCCACTTTAAAGTTCTTCCCCTTCTTTGAATACAACCATGTTCTTTTATAGCTTCTTGCCTTTGCACATCCTGGAATGTCCTCTCCTCTTATTTCCACTACACAAACTTCTACTCATCCTTCAGGACCCAGTTAAATGGGACTTCTTTAATGCCTGTGATCTGTGCAAAATGAATTACATATTTGCTCCTTCCTTTAGGTTTCCACAATACTATTTATAGCTCTCTAGCAATTGGTCACTTACCATACATAGCACCTTGCAATAATTTATGTTCCATGCTCTCTGGACTATTAACTATTAGATGGTCCTCTCTTATTTATACACCTCTGTATATTTGACAGTCAGATAGTACTTGA